>NW_027187367.1:15114543-15121810 GCF_028583685.1 Petaurus breviceps papuanus
ATTACCAATATGCGAAGAGTAAATTGATATTCAGTAAAATAAATCTCCAGTATCTCTCACTTTAAAAGAGTGGGCACAGTCTAGATTAATAGATGTAGATACCTCTATTAAAAATTCTGCATTCCTTTTTTATGCCTTCTTATCTTTTCTTGTCCTTTTTACTTCCTTTGCGTTATCTCAACCATGCAGAGAATCACCTCAGGGAAAGTTCAAGTTAGACTGTTGAGGGTGGTGAGCATTTAGTCCTCAACAAAAGACAGAATAACATTTTAGAAGAAATTTGCAAAGAACACTGTCATTTAATTACCAATATGAGAATTAGCAATTGTTATCAGATCCAGTGTTGAGTTTTAGTATCCTTCAGTGAAAAAGGGGCATTTGAGGAGGGATAGGGTTTTTTAACTCTTCTATTAATATATGTGTGTCATGTGTGATTTATAGATATTGTACATTTTTCACTTTGGGGTGGGCAGCATGTAATTTATACTATTCCCCACCCACAGTATTTCAGGATTGGACCAAAAACAAAACAAAACAAAAAGTAGATAAAGAATGCTCAATTTTCAAATTGTAATATGCAATTGGATGAACAGCACATAGAAAAATGTGCAATGTTTATGAATTATACAGGGTATATTTATGTATCTATAAATGTGCACTATAAGCATTATAACTTAGCATATAATTTTACTCATGCAGCCTTACTAGACTGAGCAGGTGCATCTGTTTTATTCTTTCCTAGCCTGTAATGTATGCCAAAATCAAAATTAGCCATACTGATAAATGTCTTTGACAGGCAGCATCCAATTTAGTGATGGTCAAAATATGTTAGTAGATTAATGTCTCTCCATGCTTGAAATTGAACTGTCTACGTAAAGTCTTAGAGCTCATCTTTGAAAGCCCACTTCAAAGCCAAGAACTCCCATTTTGTATGTAAGAGAGCACGTTTCACTCAGTAAGCCTTCTATTTGTAAATGCAATAGATTTTTTGATGACCATCACTTTGCTAGTGTAAGACTACTTCTAAAGCTTATAGGGTGCCATCTGTATGCACCACAAAGGATTTTTGTAAGTCTGGTTAAGCCATCACTGGGGCTATCATGAGGCAGTTGAAAAAATCTTTGCCTGTTCCCATTTCTCATCCTACCAGTCTCCATATGGTATAAAGGGGTCTAACCAGGTCGACCTTTCTTGGGAGGCAGCTAAGTGTTGTGGTAGGTGGAGCGCTGGACCTAAAGTCATAGAATTCTATTTTTGACTTTTTAAATAGTTATTTATGTACATGTCTCACCCCTCACACATCTTGGATTATAACTCCTTAAGGACAGGGACTGATTGGCCTTTTTGTATCCCCAGTGCCTTGACCAATACTAGGTGCTTAAATATATTTGTTCATTTGAAAATTTTTTTAAAAAACCCTTAAAATGCATACAGGCATAGCTTTATATACAGATCATCTTCCTATTCATTAATTCGCCAGTGAATTTTTAAAGTATTCTTATAGATCATAAAATGTTCTATTACTAATAAAATAGATGAGGCAGCATACTGTCATGGAAAGAGCTCTGAGCCAAAATTAAAATAACTTAGTCCTTGCCCTGCCTTGTGACCTTGGGAAAGACATCTTATCTCCAGAGGTTTTAATTTTTTCTTCTATAAAATAAAGGGGTTGGACTAGATGATCTCTCTTCTTGTATTCTAATACTCTAAGTTATTCTTTAACAATTACATGCATTGAAAAGAGTTAATGCTGAATATTGAAAACTAACAGCTTTTCAATAATACTAATCATGCATTTTTCATTGTAAGGCTAATTTGGCAAAGCAAGAAGGACGCTTGGCAGTGGCTAATGCTGAACTGGGAAAGGCTCAGGCATTGCTGGATGAAAAACAAGCTGAGTTAGATAAAGTGCAAGCAAAATTTGATGCAGCCATGAATGAGAAAATGGTAAGTTAAACTTTGTATGTGAGATTATGAGAGTAGGACGACATAATGAAATTGTATTTAATTATTCACGCTGTATTTTTCCTTTAACCTAAATAAAAATTAAATGTTTCAAAACAAAATGATAAATCTTTTAGGGAAACACATAATAGTGAATATACTCCTTCATTGGTTATGACACATATATTGGAACCTAAAACACTGATTTCTTTAAATGTAATTATATTGCTTCAAGAGAGAAACATCAAATTCCTGATTGTTTATAGTCACTTGACTATAAAGTAAATATAAATTGGTGAAGTATACTTTTATCAAAAGGTAATTTTTGTAAAAAATAGATTTTATTTATTTAAATCTAATTTTGAAAATACTGAAAACAATTGATGAGATACTGCCATTATTGATGTGAATGATTCTTCTTCATTAAATTGCTTTCCTTGAACTTCCATGGAAGCAAATATTAAAATATGATAATAGTCAGTGATAGAATTCAGTATGTAAGATGTTAATTGAGATGCTCGGCTTTAGGACTATTTTGTAAATGTAGGAAGTCTTTCTGAACTTTGTGTAAAAATGAATCTGTTGGGTGTTTGATTAATCCTATTTGAAACTTCCCTAAGACCTTCTCCATTTCCGGATTTAGGACTTGTTGAATGATGCAGAATCATGCCGGAGAAAGATGCAGGCAGCATCAGCCCTTATTGATGGGCTGAGTGGAGAAAAAGTCAGATGGACTCAGCAAAGCAAAGAATTCAAAGCTCAGATTAACAGGTAGATATATTGATGTCTTGCTCTTTTTTGTAGGGTCAAAAGCATCTGACAGACAGTTCTTTGTAAAACATAGGATGTGCTTTTCCCCTTAGGTTTTTTTTTTTTGGTTAATTTCACTTTCGCCTCAGTTCATATGAACAGTACACACGAAGACACTTTTCTTTCTATTTATGAGTAATCTACATAATTGGATCATTTCTCCATGTCACATATCCACATTGATGATTATTCCCAGTGGTCTTTTGGCCTCTGGTGATCTTTGTACTGGGAGGAAACACCAGTGTTAATAGACAATTATGTTTTCAGAAAACTGAGAGGAAAAGGGAGAAAGGAATGAAAGGAGGCAGGTGATTCAATGTTATCAGAGACCCCTTTGGCAATCTGTTGAAACCTATGGATCCCTTCTAAGAATTTTTAAATTCACAAATGAAGGAAATGCTAAATTTTATTTGTAGGTGTGTGAAAATGAAGATGTTATATTTTTATCATCCAAGTTCATGAACTTCCCTGAAATCAAACCACTAGGGAGTTGTAGATTTCAGTTTATGAACCCTTATTCTAGATCAGGAATCTGAAAAAGTTTCAGAGCAGGACAGAGAGAAAGGATAGCAAAAATAGAGTATCTAATTTTCTCCTTGAACCAGATCTACATTTGTCTGATCAAGACTATCCAAATAGACTGGGCAATACATCTAGATTGGCTTTGAGTAGGAGAGTACATGCAATAACCCATAGCCTAGAGCAAGAAATAGCCTATGTCCCCTTTTATGTACTGTTTATGTTATGTCATGTTCTGTCCCCTTTTATGTCATGTTCTGTCCCCTTTTATGCTGTCTACCTCCACCTTTTTACACAGTGCTTTTCAATGAGCATCAACAATGTATTATACACTTAAATATACATGGATTGGGACAGAAATTCTGTCATGAAAGAAATACGAAGGATAAAGTAAAATGTAAATTGCTTGAAGCAGTCACTTTCATATTTATCTTTGCTTCGAAGAACCTAACAGTCCCTGGCACGCAATAGGTGCTTAGTAAATGCTTATTAAATTGAGTTACATTTAACCTCAAAACATAAATTGTTAGGGAAGAATCATTTGATGGATTTGCTGGGAAGACTGGAAAGAATTTGGCAAAAATTTAATTAACTCACATCTTAAAACATCCACCTGTAATGTAATGCCAAGCAAAGGCAACTTCCCAAGGTTCAGAATACCAGCATAGGTGCTCTCCATTTTATTCAGTGACAAAGTAAGAACAGAGAAGGTCAAAACATGACATCATTCAAAATACAGCATTTACTAAGTGTGATTAAATAATCTCCAAGTACTACCCCACCCCAGGACCTTCCATTCATTCAATTAATTACAAAGTCCCTGTTCTAAATACTACTCCACCCCTAGGCTGTACCTGCATTTAGTCCACCACAAAGGCCCTCTTCTCAAATGGAGATTAGTTTCCAATCTAAGTAAAGTACATTCATTTGTTCAACCATAGAACACAAAAAGGTCAAAAGTTCCCCACCCCTGGATCACAATTGAATCTACCCCATAGTTACATCAAGTTTAAGCACAGCACTTAATACCCAAATGGAGGTCTTTTCTTCATCTTGACACGAGGCAAGTTCTCAGCAATCTTTGTTCCAGGGGAGACAAGGCTTAGCAAGGCCACAAGATACATTGCCAGTCCCTTCATTAATTCATCCTCTGTCTGCAGAACAGTCCTAGAACCCCTGAAAACATTAGCAAAACCCTCTCCCAGGATTTCTGTAAACATACAACAAGAAAATCCTTCTTCAGGGCTTCTGAACCAACAGAAAGGTTCCCAGACCCCTGCAACAACAGCACTGTCCTTCACCAGTGGACAGTATTCACTCTGTCTGCAGGACAGTCTCCAGACCCCTGCAACAAAAGCACTGTCCTTCACCAGTGGACAGTATTCACTCTCTGTCTGCAGGACAGTCTCAGGAGCTCTTAGCGAACAGCCAGGTTCCAGGACTTCTTCAACAAAAGGACTGTCTTTCACCAGTGGACAAATCTGGCAAAACAACATCAAAACAGACAGACAAAGTACCAGCAAAACAGCCATGTCTCCTCAGTCCTTGGCAGCTCAGGGGGCAGGTCTCAAAAGTCCAGGGCAATTCAAAGTGGCCCCCAGCAATTCTCTCAGTCTCTCTCTCTGCCTCCACGAGGGTGCTGCTTCCAAAAAGTTCTTCTGCCTCTCTCTTGTCTCTCCAAATCTACGTCACCAGCTCCTCCCAGTTCAGGACTTTCTTTTCACATCAACAAGTCCATCCCACAGGTGGGATTAACAAGCTCTGGGTTTTAACACAATCAATTTGAAAACCAAGCCAATACAGGGGAATCTTTATATTCCATTACTATCACACCACCACAATTAGTTCAGAATGGATCTGCAGCCTAATATTAAAGGTCACACCATTCAAAAGAAGCAGAGAACTAGATCAGATATATTTCATAGATATGACTAATCACATGAGGGATAAAGGCAGTCACAAAAGCTAAAATAGAAAAATAAAGCTTTTGTACTAATACATAAATTTATATATAATATAAATAAATAAAATTAATATAACTAAGATAAGAATGGAAGCTATCAATTGGGAAAAACTTTGTGTCAATATCTCTGATAAGGGTCTGATATATATGTGTATATATGTATGTTTGTATGCATACATACAAATATATAATACTGATACAAATACATAAGTGTGTACTAAAGGGTATGAACAAACAATTCCCCCAAAATGAACTCTTAACTATTTACTATGTGTAAACTATTAACCATTTGAAATATTGCTCCCAAGTCACTTATAATAAGAGAAGTAAATCAAAACATTTCTGAAGTTTTATGTCATACCTAATCATTTGATACTATACTACCATACTAATCATTTGATAGAGAATGACATAAGATAGAAATATTTGTGCAAAGGCACTCACACTAATAGACTTGTTGACGGAGCTATGAATTGGTCCAAACCATTCTGAAAAGTAGTTTGCAATTATGCTAAGAAAGTGACTAAAATGAAGGAGCGGCGAGGTGGTGCAGTGAATAGAGCACTGGCCCTGGAGTCAGGAAAACCCGAGTTCAAATATGGCCTCAGACACTTAACACACACACACACACACACACACACACACACACACACACACACTAGCCGTGTGACCTTGGGCAAGTCACTTAACCCCAATTGCCCTCCAAAAAGCAAAAAAAAAAAAGTGACTAAAATGTCTATACCCTTCGACCCAGACTCTTGAAGGGCATATATCCCAAGGAGGTCAAAGACAGAAGAAAAAAAAAAGTCTAATATACACAAAAATATTTATAGCAGAACTTTTTGTGATAGTAAAGGACTGAAAAGATAGATTTTTATTGGTTGGGGAATGGCTCAATAAATTGTGGTACATGATTGTAATCGTCTTGCACAGTAAGAAACAATGTATATAAAAAGTTCAAAAAATCAGAGGAAGATATAGGAACTGATTCAGAGTGAAGTGAGCAAATCAAGATAAGCAAAACCAGAAAAACAGTATATACATCGACTACAACAATGTAAGTGGGAAGAATAACAACTAAAAAAAAAACAACTTGTATAATTAAATTACGATAATTGTTTGTCCCTAAGGAAAAAATTTTTTAAAATGCAATTTCTTCCCTTCATTGGAGAGGTGGAAAACCCTATCTATGGAACACTCCATATACTGGAAGCCTCCACAACTCAGTTGATATGTTGTTAAACACTCAATTGGTTTTCTTTTCTTTCTTTTGTTTGCTCTCTTTTTCATTTTTTTCTTAGAAGGGATGGATTCCTGGAAAGGTGACCAGTGGAGGGATATACTCAGAAATGAAAGTAATATAACAATGAAAGCTGGAAATGCAAATTTAAAATAAGTAAATGTAATTGAATTATAAATGTAACATAATATCTTAGAATATCTTAATTTGTTGGAAGGTGGCTTCCCATTCACTGTGTAGCTTTGTGTTTCATTTAATCTATATAATACAACTTAGTATCATGTATTTATACACGTGGTTTTTCTACATAGACTTGTAGGAGATGTGCTACTGTGTACTGGTTTCCTGTCCTACCTTGGTCCTTTCAATCAGATCTTCAGAACCTTTTTGCTTAAAGAACAATGGGAAGTGGAGATGAGAATTCGGAAAATCCCATTCACTGAAAACTTGAACTTGATTTCCATGTTGGTGGATCCTCCAACAGTAAGTTTTAGTATCCTCATCATCTCTTTTAGATTTCAATTTATTTCTTATGTTTTTATCTTAAAGAATTAAGAATAAAATAATAACTTATACTGCTTATAATTGTATAGCACTTCATGGTTACAAAGTGCTTTACCTACAAAATCTCATTTGATCTTCCCAATAGCCTATGAGATAGACAATGCATATATCACCATCTGCCAATTTCACGTCTTTGCATATGGCACAGGCCATTTCCCATACTTAGAATGCCTTTCCTCCTCATCTCTATCTCAAAGAATTACTCTCATTCTCAAGAAACAGTTCAA
>NW_027187367.1:15121820-15268635 GCF_028583685.1 Petaurus breviceps papuanus
GCCTAGCATTTTCAAGCCACCACCATCCATTCAGTCACTTAGATTCACATTCCTAGAATTTATCCTCAACTCTGCATTCTCCCTCATCCCCCTTATCAAATCAGCTTCTAAATCCTGATGAATCTAGTGCTACGAAATATTTTACATCTGTTAGCTTCCCTACACTTATTTGGCTTCCCCTTTTCCCCAATTAAAGCTCTCATCACCACTCCCTTGTAACTTTCAAACTATGGATGCAATCTCCCAGAGGGTCAGTTGTCATTTGATCCCAATTGAGTAAAAAAAAAAAAAAAAAGATCTTTCTGCTCACAAATCTTTAGCATCCGGAGTTACCCTGCTTGTCAATGTAATTCAGGAAGCTTGAGTTCTCTGATGATCTCTCCTAGCACAGCTTGAGCAAGAAAGGAACTCTATGCTAGGAACAGTCCCAACTCTCTCACCTCGCATTGGTCTTCTCCCTATATTTTCTAGCTCTTTAGTCTTAGACCAAAATCTATTGGTTTTGTCCAAAGGGAAAAGCACTTCCTACCTGCTGTCAGAAGTATTCAAAAGCAAATGGCATACAGTAAGGTGAGCAAACTGTTTCCACTTCATCATCATCATCTCTCTGCAATTTCCTGGAAAAACTTATGCATTCTGCCACAACTCCTACACAGATATCTCTTTCAGTTGGTAGGGAATCAGGAAAGCATAGCTACATATTCCCTACTACACTTCCTTGAGGTAAGATGTAATTAAGAGCTTTGTTTCCTGCTTCTATCCTCTTACTTTTACAGATGATGCCTTTTTTCCTATAGGTTTAGCTTTATCTCCTGATTCTGAGAACAATCCTGTCCCTGGGCAGGATGAACATGAGGAGCCCAAGTCAGTAGCCAACCAGCTTAGCATCAAATCTGTCTTTCTATGGGTCCTATTCTGATCTTGGAATTCAAGAGTCCCCAACTGTCCCTGCCTTCAGGATTCCTGAAATTTTATCCCAAATGCTTTTTGTTAGACCTACAAGATACTAATTAGCTACCTGCCTAGACCACTTGCATTTCTCGAGTTTTTGCCCCACCTTACTTGAATAGACAACACACCCTGGATTTTAAAGTTGGTTTGGTCTGTTGACTAACACCTTGATAATCAGAAGTCTAAACTCACTTCATTGTTTCAATACTTAGCCTTTGCTAAATGCTAAAGGACTACATGATCTACCAGGCATCTTGGTTTTGTCTAGTGTGGCCCAGACTGCTCCTTCTTGCATCTTAATTCTGAGAAACGACATTAGGGAAGAGCTCCAACTATCTTCCTTCTCTTTGTCTAGTCTTACATCCTTAAAGTGGAAACAACAAGAAATATGGAAGCTGGTAGAAGAATGTATTTCCCTTTATAAAGATGTATTTTGTCAACAGATTTTCAGAAATGCATCTATTCTTAGAAGTGGCACTTAGAACATGCCAGCTAGTCCCTTAGTACCTTGAAAGAGTAAATGAAATTCTCAGAAGATCTAACTTCCTTTAAGGAGAAAGCTTTTCCACTGGGAAGATCAAGCTCAATATATATTCAAACTCCTTCATTTTGCCATAAGATAAAGATGTTGTCATCATCATACCACAGTGCTTCTTTAAGGGCCTAATTGGTAGAGCAGACTTGAAATTTGAGAATACTCTGAGGAAAGATAAATGTTAGTCTGTTTGAGAAAAGGGTCATGCAGTGATTATTTTTTTTAAATCATGCTTTTAGTTCAAATTTGCAGATTGACTTTTTTCAAACCACCAAACATAATAGTTTATAAGAGAGAAAATCCATTGGACTATTCTGCTTTTTTAAAAGCCTTTAAAATTGATAGTGCTATTTTTATTATGAGCAATGATTTTGCAGTATTACACACACGCCCTAGTAATTTGATCCAGTTAAAACTAACTGCTGGATCCTAGACTAATGTTCTGTTTTCTCTGATTTAGATTGGTGAATGGGGACTGCAGGGACTGCCTGGAGATGACCTCTCAATTCAAAATGGTATCATTGTGACTAAGGCAACCCGATATCCCTTGTTGATTGATCCACAAACTCAAGGCAAAACTTGGATTAAATCAAAAGAAAAGGACTTTGATTTACAGGTAGGGTTCAGGAAAATGGAATGTTGATTTTTTTTTCCAAAGAATCTAGACGTTTTATTGAATATACCTTCCCCAGAGCTGCGACCTTCAGCACTCAAGAAATACATCTTCTCTTGACATTACATCTGTGTAGTCCTTTACAGGTTTCCAAGCATTCACACACATCTTTTAATTTGAACCTTATGATAACTCTGGGAAATAGGACAGGTTTATTATTTCTGTTTTACAGAGCCTATAGAGGAAACTGACACTTAAAGAACTTGTCAGTGTAACTAGAGGGTAAGATGGGTTCTTACCTGTTCTTACATTCCTGGCTTCCCAGGGACAAGAGATCATCCAAGTACTTCCACCTAAGGAGGGATAAGAGCTAAGAGATGCAGTGGTCAGCAGGGCCGTTCCTCTTCTTAAAGGATTGGGAATTCGAATTCCTACCTCTTCACCCTAGAAGAGGTACAGTGGGTGCCAGCAGTTGGACTGTGTCATTCTCTGAGTAGAATCTCACTGGTCACCTCAATTTTTACAGTGTTAATATCCAGCCTAGACCCTGATTAGCACAGTGACATTTAGGAGGAAAATAAGGAGCAAATAAAGGAAACAAGGGCTGGCACATTAAGAAAAACATGAAAAGTTACCTGGTTTTTGCAAAGATTAAGCCTCATTAATATGTGCTAGGTAACTGTATAATTATTATTATTATTATTATTATTATTATTTTCATTTATATAGCACTTTAAGGTTTGCATAGTGCTTTGCATATAATATCTCATTTGTTTTTTTTTTCGCAATATCCCTGTTAAGTAGGGACTATTATTATCCTCATTTTACAGATGAAGAGACTGGGGTTGGGAGAGTTTAAGGGACTTGTCCACAGTAACAGAGCTAGTAAGTATCTGAGGCCATATTTGACCTCAGATCTTCCTAATTCTACCTTCAATGCTCTTAGCAACCACGACATCTAGCTGCCCCAAACAGCTGGTATTAACAAACTTTAGCCTGATTTCAGGTGATGCCCCAATCATTCTGGGTTCAAATCCTCCAGTAAGTCTTTGAATTTTTAAAGGCAATTTAGTAATGTTTGTAAAGGTAACGATCGTACTCTCATAAAATGCCCATGGTGGATCTTCCCTGGTTCAACAATGATAGATAGCACTTGGACATAGCATCCTCCACTCAGCTATCAAAGTGATTATCTCAAAGCTTAGGCTGGACTTTCTCAACCCCCCACACACCCAATAAACTCCAGTGGTTCCCTATTGCTTCCAGAATCAAGTACAAAATGCTCTGTTTGGCATTCAAAGCCCTTAATAACCTGGCCCCCTCCTTCCTTTCCAGTATTCTTACATGCCTCCTTCCCCACCCCTCACATCTTCATAGTACTCTACTATCTAATGACACTGGTCTCCTTGGTTTTCCTTGAACATTTCCCAACTCCAGACACTCACTGCCTCCAGGCACTTTCACTGATTGTTTTCCCTTCTGCAGGGAATCCACACTATAGGATAATACCATGAGTCTTGGAGGGACTATATAATGACCATGTAGGAGGACTAGGAATCCACCAGGATGTCAAAGAGTTACCACAAGAGCAGCCTCAATTTCATTTCCCTTCCAAGAGAACTAATAGGCTATTTGAGAGCTTTACGTATCTGTTTATGGACTCTGAGTTCTTTCTATCTTCTTCATTTTCTATGTGATGAAATAAAGGCTGTCCTAGCCATAATCTTTGCTCCCTTTGAGTGCCTGCATGAAAATTAATTGAGTTGAATTGAGATTCCCTTCATTGCTTTGAAAATCTGATGTACTGTTCTATACCATATGCAAACAAATAGGTATCATGAGACCTAAAACCCACCTACAATAGGAAAAAATATAGCTTCATCTGGCATTCTATGAATTTTAAGGAAGTGTTGACACTCTCATTGTTTCTGCAAAAACTCAACTCACTGCCTTTTATAAACTGCATTCTGTGTTTCCTTTCAACAAACAAATATATTTATTCAAGCACTATAGCCTCTCTAGATTACTTTCTTAGTAAAATATGTGTTTGTAAATGCAGATTTATTTTCCTTACAAATCTTTTGGTTTTCACTTAAGATTTGGTATATACATACATATATATATATATGTTATTTTTATATTAATGAATAATTTATTTTAAGGTGACATCTCTGAATCATAGATATTTCCGAACACACTTAGAAGACTCCCTTTCATTGGGACGACCCTTACTCATTGAAGATATACGTGAAGAACTGGATCCTGCTCTGGATAATGTATTAGAAAAGAATTTCATTAAAACAGGAACCACTTACAAGGTTAGTTCCTAAAGAAAGAACAATGGCGACATCTACTGCCCCTTCAGAGTATAGCAACAACAATAACAAAAAGCCTTTTCTCTCATTTGGGGCTATAGAATGCATTGAAAATATTTACGTTTTAAATTGGTGTTCAGTGGTTCCTATTATTTACATGGTAATGTTAAAGGTAAACTCGGAGCCTCACACCTAGTAGATAGTTAATAAATGTTTGTTGAATTGGATTAAAAATTCAAACCTACCAGTTAGAGTAAATGGTTGTTTTTGAGTAGTATAATTCAAGAGGGAGAAAAATGTGTATGTATGGTCATATAGGATATCTGAGTAGACAAAGGACAGTACATTCTGAAATTCACCTGAAAATTGTGAACATTTATTGGAGGTATTTAGCCTGTTCCTTTTGAAGACATGTTATATCATGGTCTTCATGAATTCCCTTCATCGCTTCCCACAGGGAATTCTGGAGTCTTGGGGGGTTGAGAGAATATGGGTAGAAGGCAAGAGGTGGGGGTAACAGATACGTTCTCATCCTGAGCATGTTTTTTTTTTCTTTTGTGGCTTTCTTGCCTTCTGGTACAACAATGTCCTCATATAGCAGCATGATCTGATTTGAATGTGTATCATAGGATTTATAGTTAGCTGCCTTTTCAGCTAGGCTACACATATAGAAGGAATATATTTCAAGATTGTGTACAGAATCATCAACATCCAAATACACTGTCAAAATATGAATGTTAATGAGAATATATGTATTGCTAAGAACTAGAAGGTTGGTTTCATAGGCTATAATTAAGTACTAAGTTAGATTTCTTCATTTAGGAATACATCTAGACTTTATCTACAGAAAGTGATTTGAGTTTTTTCCTCCACATTAGTTTTTCACTTGAGCATGCTCCTATGCCAAGAGCTATGGAATATTCTTCCAGATCATTGGTGATAATATGAATTGTTCTCCAATAAGATGTTGAATTTGTTATTGTTCATGCTACTCTATAACTTTCATGACTTGGGGTTATTTTAGCTAAAATGGATACATCTCTCTTGGGCCCTCAGTTTCCTCATCTGCAAAATGAGGACAGGGAATAACCTCTACAATGAATCTATGCTTGAGTCTTTAATGTCCAATGGCTTAATTTTGGATCTATGAGTGGCTAAAAGAAGTTCATAGGTTACCTCATTCAAAAAAAAGGGTAGATATATTCAAGAAAAATCTACCACATTAGGGGAAGGCTTTTCATGTGCCTTTTTTCACAAGCCAAAGAGGATTATGGGACCGTCTTCGCTGTAGAACTTTTAAAAATAGGCCCATTCTCAGTGGCTTTAGATGTATTGGCTGTGATCCTAATGAAGTGAGGGAGCTGCCAGTAATTCTGGCCTGAGTCTTCCATGATAGATTTGACACTAGGATATTCAGTGCTAAGACACTACCACCTTCTCATTGTTGGAAACATTAATTTCCATCTGAGGCAACATAGTGCAATGGAAATCATGCTATATTTAAAGAAAAAGTGAATTCACATCCCAGCTCAAATATTTACTGTCTGTGTAACAATTAACAAGTCATTTAACTTTTCTAAAGACTCAGTTTTCTTATTTGGAAAGTGGAAATAATAATAATTAGTACTTCCTACCACATGATGTTGTGAAGTGATTCTTTCAAGTGTAGTTTAAATCAGGAGTGCTTAACCTTTTTTATACTGTGGATACTTTTAGCATTCTGGTAAAGCCATGGACTCTTCACAGGATATTTTTAAATGGAGAAAACAAAACACATATGTAACAGTAACTGCTTTGACTCTCCTACTGCTGAAAAGCCAGGTGTGTTATATATAGGGTTTTATAGTACCTTTGTACACTTAAGGGAGTATGGGAGTGTCTAAGTTCTCTGCCATTGGCTCAAGCCTCTCTGCCATTGGCTCAAGCCCCCAATGATGGTGTTCCCTCATTGTAGGAGGGGTCCCCTATAGCCCAGTTCCATTTAATCACTAATAGTCAAATTTGCTTTTACAAAAGCATATTTACTTCAAAGGTATAATAACAAAGATAAGTATACTTCCTAAGATATTGAGACTTTGGAGCATTGTTCCCCACCCTGCTGCCACAGGCACTACCTCTTACTCTGGGTAAGACGAGTGGATTAGGTTTACAGCTTGGCTCATGTTCTGCATAATGCAGTCCTAAGTTCCAAGTCCAAGGACCCCCTTGGGCTAAAGACCTGGGTACCCTGGCTTCTTGAGGCTTTCCTTATGGGGTTGGCTGCACATCCAGCCTCGCATCCTGGCTCCAATGTCACTATAGACTGGTTCTAGCTCGTGGTGATTCTACCTCCTGCACCTAGAAGTGAAAGGGACTAACTAAACAGAACACACAGAAACCCCAGGCCTGTTTCTCAAGGCCACCAGCCTAAAAAGGGGAAGGGAAACCTCCCAAACTCAGTCAGTTTTCATGATATTGGGGAACCTTCACCATGTCTGGACATCAGGCAGAGAAGAGTGTCCCAGTCTGACAGTTTTTAAAGACACAGCCTGTTCTGGCTGTGCAGTCAATTGAAAGAGGCTATTCCCACCTCTGTGACAGGGAAACACAGGGTGTCTTCTTCCAGAAGCCTCCCAGGTACCTTCACATCAGGTGATCTATGGATGTTCTCAAGCTACTATTACACATAAGAAGAAAAGAAATAAATTATATTGAAATAAAGATGTCATTTTTTCCATTTAAGTTCATACTCTCTGGAAGCTATTCACAGATACTATCATAGTTGTGATGCCAAAGTATAGATCTGTTCCCTGATTTGCTTCATTCACTAACAATTGCATTTCAGATTTATTTCCCAAGGAAGACTTTAAAGAGAGCTTCTGGTTCCTTCTTTTGTCTTCAAGGAGGATCATACCTAAATGCTCCTGAATTAATAACTGTCCCAATATTAACCTCCAGAAATAAATATTCTTTATATTCTAGTTTAACAACACTTATGTTTAGTAAATTTTTTCTTAAATTAAATCTAAATCCTTCATGTTTATTATTTGATATAGGTTAAAGTTGGTGACAAAGAATGTGAAATCATGGATTCATTTAAACTTTATATAACAACAAAACTACCAAACCCTGCATTTACACCCGAGATTAATGCTAAAACATCAGTCATTGATTTTACAGTTACAATGAAAGGACTTGAGAATCAGTTACTGAGAAGAGTAATTCTTACAGAGAAACAGGTAATCATTCTCTCAAATTAAGAACATCTGCTTGTAATTAAATGAACACATTTGGAAGAAAATATACTGAAAAACTAAATATATAGAAAAGCAAAAATTATTTAAGTCAAACCTTACTGCCAACTGTCATCTAGAAATATTTCTCTTGCAGTCTCTATGCCAGTGAAAAGCCTTTCATTTACCTCTGCATCCTTCTTCTGCTTATCACCCTTCAAACATTCCACACTCCAGTGCTGGAGACATCCTCATTCAGGTGAATTCCTCCATGGCACCTAGTACCTTCACTATAACAGGGTCCTTGGGGGAAAAAAAATTGCCTTAGCATTGGTCTTGTTTGCCATCTTTGTAGGTTCCATTTCCATTTTTTCATGTGGGATACATAATAGTACATGTATGTAATGATACAGGTATATCTGCCCCATATTTTAAATAAGTGGAATTTAGATCAGACCTAGAAACCTTTTTCATCTCAAGTGTTACTGACCCACAAGGAAAAAAAAAACAGTTGAAGACTATAATGAAGTAAAAATCAAATTCATAGAAGCAGGATAAAATTCATCTTTTTTTTTTTTTAAGCAACCGGGGTTAAGTAACTTGCTCAAGGTTACACAGCCAGTTATTTCTGGCTGTGGTGCTAAGTATCTGAGCCCAGATTTGATCCCCAGGTCATCCCGACACTGGAGCCAGTGCTTTTACTTGCCGAGCCACCTGGCCGCCCCTAAGCAATTGGGGTTAAGTAACTTGCTCAAGGTTACACGGCCAGGTGTTTCTGGGTTGGTGCTAAGTGTCTGAGCCCGGGATTCGATCCCCAGGTCATCCTGACACTGGAGCCTGTGCTCTTACTTGCTGTGAAATTCATCTCTTTTTTTTAAGAATCAGTAGAGGGAAGGAAAGGGAAAAGAAAAGGAAGAAAGAAAGGGAGACAAAGGAGAAAGGGAGAGGGAGAGAGGCAGAACACATAAAGGAAAAGAAAGATATGTAAAGAGAGAACTACAGAGAGGGAAAGAAGAGACAGACAAAAAGCAGAAGGAGGAAGAGGACAGTAGATTTTTAAATGACCAATGGGTTGGTTTTTAAAAAATAACTATTAGTTTTAGGAGCTGGTTAGCTCTCTTTTAAAAAAAAATATTTATTTACTTTTAGTTCACAACATTCAGTTCCGCAATCCCTTGAGTTTCAAATTTTCTCCTCCTCTCTCTCCTGTCCCCATGGAAGCATGCAATCAAATATAGTATCTACAATGGTTAGTTCTCTTGGAGGTAGGAGTCTGAAAAATAGGTGCTGTAAGAGAAAGAACACTGGCCTAAAGGTCCAGAGGCCAAAATCCTTGTTCCTGCTCTGCTCCTCACTGGTTGTATGGCCTGGGCAAGTCAGTGCACCTTCGTTTCCTCATCTGTGAAATGATAGAATTAGATTAGAATGTTGCTACATTATATTCATTATTTATTATATTCAAGCTCCACATCAGGGCATTCTACAAAATACAATATAAAAAGTTCATATTGATTAATAAAAACCTATCTTGTTTACTGTCCATGTTATATCTGACAGCTAAAACCCTACTTAATGAATTAGAAAGTAACATTTTTAGAAAAGAACAAAGGCAATAATTTTAGCTCACGATTTATATCCTTAGCCATATATCTCCCTAACATTGGACTAGTTAAAAAAAAAACTCCAAAATTTAACATCAGCATCACTGACATGAGAGGCCCCATAGCATAATGGAAAGTGAGCTAACCTTGGAATCAGAAAGACCTGGGTTCAAGTTCCGTGTCACACATCCTGGCTTTGTGACCCTGGCCAAAGCTCTCCCCCTAGTGACCCTAGTGCTCTAGGGTACCCAGTGCTCTAAACTGTAAATTGTAGAAATGTGCTTACCTACACTGAGAGAAGAAAGTCCTCCCTGGGAGTTCTTGACATCAGTGAAATCACGGGTCCAGACACCATCCCTTTCACTGACATGATAAAAGAACGTAGTACTTGTCACTCTAACTCTGGGAAAAAACAGAGGATAAAAATTATTCATGATCTGGATCATCCCTGTCAGGGGAAAATAAAGTCAAAATTACTACCAGGTAGCCCCAGACTAAATATTATGAATTATATAGGCATCCTCTCTGATCTTCTTCACTACCATCACTAAATACGTATTGAGCATCAACTTTATTTGTGGTGTCCTGCTAGACACTGGAAAACAACACATGGCACAGTGTTATGGGGGAAAAACCCAAACACTTAACTAGGAGTAAGAAGACCTTGATTTTAGTCTCAGCTCTGCCACTAAATAGCTGTTACTTCGAGCAAGTTACAGCCACTCTGGGCTTTATCTGTTAAATTAGGAAGTTAATGAGGCTCCCTCAAGCTCTAAGATTCTTGGATACTGTGATGCTTTTTTCTCACTCTGCTTTTCATTCTTGGGTTTTGAGCTCCATTATGTTAGCATTGACCTTTGAAATTCTAATTATCTAATTAACTATAACTCTTCTACAGCTCTTTATCTTCAAATATTCTAAGACTCCATTCTAAGAGGGGATAGAGGTCACCAGAGGGCAAGTTATTTTCTGAGCAGAACAGCCATGAAACGGAGCAGAAACGTCACAAGTTCCCCACTGTGGTTTAAATTTTACGAGATCGACAAAATAATGAACTAATTCATTTCATATTTCCTGAAACTTCAAAGTTAGAATTGTTCAGGGATTTCTGTTGCCACAGCCCTCCTCATTCCCCATAGCACTTCTTGTATTCATCCCTTTCTACTCACTCTGTCTGCTATAGTCTTGATCCAGATAACCATATACCCTAGAAAGAGCGTCAGAGCAGGGGTCATAGATTCAGAGATGTAGAGCTGGAAAGGGCCTCAAAGGCAATGGAGTCCAGTGCTCCTCTTATCTTACAGATGTGAAAACTGAGGCACAGGGAAGTTAGGTGATTTGTCCAGGGTCATATAGCCAGTAAGTATCAAAGGTAGCATCACTGTGCCTCATTGCTTCTCAATCAGGTCAAAGGTCTAGGCCTGGATCTACCACTTAGTAGTTGGGTGACTTTTAGCAAGTTGCTTCCTCTATATGTAGCACAGGTCCTTCAACTATAAAATGAGTGGACTATACTAAATGATCATCTCTAGAGTTTAGTTCCTTCCAGCTCTGGTCTCCTGTGATTCTGTGATATATCTAGACGATTAAAACAGTCTTCGTGCTGACCTCCTTACGTGCTGCCTTTCCCCAGTCCAGTCTGTTCCATAAACAGAAGCAAACATCATCTGCCATGTGTGCTATTAGATCATTTCTCTGTCCTACTGAGAAATCTACAGCGGATTTAATCACTTGCCCAGCATGGGATTCAGTGACTTCCCTTTATCTGACCATCCTAATTTTTCATAATTAATTTGAACTCCTTACAGCAGTGAAACAAACATTTACATCCCCTAAATAAAACTTATTTGCTTCCTCTTCTGTATCTTTGCATGTTGTTCCACTCCTTGACATTCTCCTCTCAAAACACATCCCTCTACTCTTTTAAAAAATTCTGCCTAAAAGTCTCTTCTCCCACAAAAACTTCTCTGACTAAGCTTCTCTGACTTCAATTCCATTCCCTCTGACAGCCTCTGGAGCTTCTCAGTGTATATAGTTATATCCAGTTGTATTAATCTATACATTTTCCCAAACATAACATATTTATGTCTATATTTGCTTTGCTTCTCCCATTCTGTTGTAAGCTTGGAAGGAAGACACTCTACTTCCTATTGTGTGTGTGTGTGTGTGTGCACTGTCTTCATAGTATATGTCACAGGGTTCTTTATATAATACAAGACTCTCAGGAAAGTCATTGACTGACTGGGTGAATAAATGAATGAATGGATGGATGAAGGGTTAATCTGGGAAGGCTTTATGACAGGTTATGTCATGTAGCATTACTTAACAGAATCTGAATCTAGTAAGTGAGTGCTCATTTTAAAAGAACAGGAAAGAAGCCCATTGAAGTACACAAATGAAATAAAGTCTAGACAAAACAACACATGAGACATGATTTGTAGTTGTGCTACATAGGAGCCCAGAGAGGGTCAGGACTCAGTTGAAGGCCAAAAGCCTTTGATTTGGCACCTTAGACTCATCACATCCAGAATTAACCTTTGCTTAGGAACAAGGCAGCTCTATGTGCATGGGTAGGAGGCCTAAGAGAGCAAGGTCAAGGAAGGAAAAGCCTATGAGAAATGAATAGGGGCCCCTAAGCAAGAACACCAGCTCAAGAATGCTAGGGAAAACATTTGTCATACATGACTTGTACATCTCAGTGGGCAGCATTAGATGTGGGAAGTTCAGACAGATAAGGAGAGACAGAAATGGATTTGTTAATAATATTAACCATTCCTGCATTTATGAAACATACTTTAGTGTGTTTGGGTATTTGAAAAAATTAGTTGATGATAAACAGTAATAAGTTGAATTTACTATAAAATTAATGCAGTTTTTTTTTACAACTGTTCTACTTTTTGATGGTTAAAAATAGGAACTGGAGTCAGAGAGAGTTAAACTTATGGAAGATGTTACTTTTAATAAGAGGAAGATGAAAGAACTAGAAGATAACCTACTGTATAAACTAAGTGCAACAAAAGGTATTGTCTTGTTGATAATGGATTCAAAATAAACATTTCTTGTAAGATCTTTTCTATACCCATGAAATGATAGCATTAAGGTTCAGGCCATTGAAGGTGCTGGAGAAGAGATAATAAGATACATCTCCTCCCTAACAACACAGAGGTGAGGGTCTCCCCTGGGGCAGTTTGTGACCCAGTGGGTAGAGCACCAGGTCTGGAATCAAGAAGACCTGAGTTTCGGTTCACCCTTAAACTCTGGCTAGCTGTGTGATCCTGGGCAAGTCGTTCAACTTCTATTTGGCTCAGTTTCCTCAGCTGTAAAATAAGGGTAAAAATAACACTTGTTTTGAAGGATTGTTGTGAGGCTCAAATGAGATACTATTTGTAAACGCCCTTAGCACAGTGCCTGGCACCTAGTAAACATTGTATAAATGCTTGTTCTCTCCCTCCCTACTAGGACAGACTGTTGTATACATTGTCGGATATCGTCTCTGCATCACATATTTTTGCTTAATTATTTTTCTTTGTCACAATGGCATTTTTTTTTATCTAAAGAGGCAGTGGGAAATGCCTGATGTAAAAGCAAAAGATAAAAATAAATTTTTTTTAAATAACAAAAATTAAAGAAGTACTCAAGTTATATCTTTGCAATGACAAGAAAAGCAGTTTCACTTCAACATTGATGATACTATGATACTATCTTTTTAAATGATACTATCTTTTTAAATGAACAGAAATTAGACACTTTCAAGTAACACTTTTCTTGATTGAATTTCCATCTCCATCTCAGAGAAATAAGAAGCCCAGTGAATCTAGATGTGATAGATAATCCCATGAAGTATATTCTTTGGCTTTTTACACCCCTTCAGCAGCATAATCCTCTTAGCAGTGATACAGTTGTCCTCCAAGAATTGCTGGAGTTGCAGCAGTCGACTTATGCTGACTATCCAGCAGCAAAACTGAGGGACCACAAAAGTCTTGAACTCACTAGGGGGCCACCAAATTGTGAAAGTCCATCTTTTGGGTTTGCCATTCAGTCACACAGCATGGACTTGAATTCCAATTAGGGTCGCTGTTAACATGGTCCCCAGTGAGGAGATATATAGGGACCAACTGGGACCTCTGGTCAGGCATGTCCTTGAGCAAAGGGTCAAAGAGAGTTTTTATCTGTTTCTCATGCAGTTAACATACAGGCACCATGGTATCATCCTTCTCACGTAGGTAATATTATCTAACTTGATTTCCCAAGAAAAACTAATCTGTCTAGTTTCAATCTACGAGTTTTTGGAAGAAGATTATACTGTGATTATAGGGAAGAAATAAAAACCCAGTACTGAGGTTACATTATAATTATTTTGTCATTATTTATATCAGATTTTCTAGGGTATTCTCTTCAACCTCTCTATGTTTCTGCATAGAACTTTGTATGCACACATTTTACTGATAAGAGTAATTTTCTGTCACCATAACCTTGGGAACAGGCATGGGAGGAACTTCTTCCCTTCTCATGGCATTTGAGAGTGCACTGTCTTCCCAAATTCAAATCTAAATGTTCGGTTTTGTCCACCATAAATATCAATCCCAAGCTGGTTCATAACTTTTTTTTTGGAGGAGGGAAAGCAGGGAAATTGGGGTTAAGTGACTTTCCCAAGGTCACACAGCTAGTAAGTGTTAAGTGTCTGAAGCTGGATTTAAACTCGGGTCCTCCTGACCCCAGGGCCTGTGGTGTATGTATTCACTTTGCCAACTAGCCTCCCCCTCATAACTTTTTTTAACTCCTTCTTGTCATGATTGATTTTTGTTGAGAACTTATTAGCATAATGTACCTTGAGAGACTTTATCTCACTGAAGTAAATTAAAATAAACATAGGCTTGTTATCCAGATGATCCTTACCATCAAAGACAGACAATAACCATGCTGACAAGGACATTAGGATATATGTTAAGAAAATGAATACCTAAGTAAAATGTGTACAATACTTAAAAACGAATATGTGAAGTTAGTGGAATTATGAGTGAACATTTGTATAATTAGGAAAAAATTATTCCTTTGCTTCTTTCTATGCTACCCTCTAGACAATAAGAAGAAAAAAAAACTGTTAAAAAGAGGAAGCTGAGAAAAAGGTTTGGAAGAAAGCTACTAGAGTGACCATTCCACTAAAACAGTGACAATCTTAGGAACAGGGCAGGTGCCTAACATGCACTAACATTTGCATAAAGCAGCCAATCAAGTCCACTAGCTTTAACCAAAACCTAATACTGATGCTTACCACTTCAGTACTTTTGTTATGAATATAAAACTTCAAAATAGGTAGAAAAGATATTTCCCTCAACTCTTTGATTAATTCCAGTGGGTATTTGTCAAATACCCAAATTTCAAATTACCGTATCACACACAGTTCAGTGAAGCACATTTCTTAAATTGATGAGAATCGTGGTGATGGACTTTGTTTAAACATCAAGACAACTACAGAGCAAGTATG
Source organism: Petaurus breviceps papuanus (assembly GCF_028583685.1). Taxonomy (NCBI): domain Eukaryota; kingdom Metazoa; phylum Chordata; class Mammalia; order Diprotodontia; family Petauridae; genus Petaurus; species Petaurus breviceps. The sequence continues at coordinate 15,136,533 of NW_027187367.1, forward strand.
GTAGGGAGCAGGCTATCTCACTTTAAGGTCATTTCCTTTTGTCATCTTATATTTTTTTCCTGTTTGACTTTTAGGTTCTTTGGTGGATGATGAATCTCTCATTGGTGTTCTCCGGACAACCAAACAAACAGCTGCTGAAGTAAGTGAAAAGCTGCATGTGGCAGCAGAAACAGAGATCAAGATAAATAATGCTCAGGAAGAGTTTCGACCAGCTGCTACACGAGGAAGCATTCTCTATTTTCTTATCACAGAAATGAGTATGGTCAATATCATGTATCAGACATCCTTGGCACAATTCTTGAAGTTATTTGATCAATCCATGGCCAGGTTGGAACTTGATTATTATTTTTCTTACTCAAAAGCAATGACTTAAAATTGATTTATAGATGGATAAATAGATAGATTCACTCTTTTATAAATTGTTTTTTGTTTCTTTAATTTTTAATGTGATTTTTAGGTCTGAGAAGTCTCCCTTGCCTCAGAAGAGAATTGTAAATATTATTGAGTTTCTGACTCATGAAGTTTTTATTTACTCAGTCAGAGGCCTATATGAAAACCACAAATTCCTTTTTGTTCTCCTTATGACCTTAAAGATTGATCTTCAAAGAGGAACAGTTAAACATAAAGAATTTCAGGCCCTTATTAAAGGTAAATTTTTCAAAATCAAAATGTATTATCTACAGGAAGTTATTCTTGGTCTCTTTATAGCATACCATAACACAATTTTCTAAACAACATAAAAGTACAGTGAACTTGTTTTTATTTTTTTTTTTTGAGGGCAGGGTAATTGGGGTTAAGTGACTTGCCCAAGGTCACATAGATAGTAAGCGGTAAGCGTCTGAGGCCAAATTTGAACTCAGGTCCTCCTGACTCTAGGGCTGGTGCTCTATTCACTGCGCCACCTAGCTGCCAGGCTGCTTATAATATTTTCTCCTTGACCTGGGAACTCTGGAATTTGGCTATAATATTCCTAGGAGTTTTCTTTTGGGGATCTTTTTCAGGAGGCAATCAGTGAGTTCTTTCCATTTATATTTTTCCCTCTGGTTCTAGAATATCAGGGAAATTTTCCTTGAGAATTTCTTTTTTTTTAATTTATAAAGTAATTGGGGTTAAGTAACTTGCTCAAGGTTACACGGCCAGTTATTTCTGGGTGTGGTGCTGAGTATCTGAGCCCAGATTTGATCCCCAGGTCATCCCGACACTGGAGCCAGTGCTCTTACTCACTGAGCCACCTGGCTGCCCCTAAGCAATTGGAGTTAAGTAGCTTGCTCAAGGCTACACAGCCAGGTGTTTCTGGGTGGGTGCTAAGTGTCTGAGCCCAGGATTCGATCCCCAGGTCATCCTGACACTGGAGCCGGTGCTCTTACTCGCTGTGCTACCTGGCTGCCCCACCTTGAGAATTTCTGTCCTTTTTTTTTATTATGGCTTTCAGGTAGTCCAATAATTTTTACTTTATCTCCCCTGAATCTATTTTCTAGGTCAGTGGTTTTTCCAATGAGATATTTCACATTGCCTTCTATTTTTTTCATTTGTTTGGATCTGTTTTATAGTATCTTGATTTCTCATAAGGTTATTAGCTTCCAATTGCTCCAATCTAATTTTGAAGGAATTATTCTCTTCAGTGAGTTTTTGAAATTCCTTTTCCATCTGGCAAATTCAGCTTTTTAAAGCATTCTTCTCCTCATTGGCTTTTTGGGCCTCTTTTGCCATTTGAGTTAGTCTATTTTTTAAGGTGTTATTTTCTTTAGCAGGCTGTTGACTTGCTTTTCATGATTTTCTTGCATCATTCTCATTTCTCTTCCCAATTTTTCCTCTACTCCTCTTACTTGATTTTCACAATCCTTTTTAAGCTCCTCCATGGCTTGTAACCAGTTCATATATTTCTTGGAAGCTTTTGATGCAGGAGTTTTGACTTCATTGACTTCTTCTGGTTCCATGTTTTTCTTTCTTGTCCCAAAAAAAGGATTCAGTGGTCTGATTGTACTTCCTCTGCTTGATCATCTTGCCAGCCTTGTCCAATAGACCCTTTCCTTTCAGCCTTCTGGGCTGCCTTAAGAGGGAGATTTGTTTCTCTCTGTCACTTTGTGGGTTCTGTAGCTCTAAAATTTGTTTAGAGTCATATTTTATAGGTATTGGAGGTGGTTGGTGCAGGAGCTTAAGTAAGTTCCTGATTTTACTCTTCCATCCTGGCTCTGCCCCTCATAAAAGCTTTTCTGAATAGACAATGATTAGTTATTTTTAATTTTAAGAGGAGAACTATACAATGTAAGTCATGTTCTTACAACACTTTTCTCTAGGGGGAGCAGCCTTGGATCTCAAAGCTTGTCCTCCCAAACCATTTAGATGGATTCTTGATATGACTTGGCTAAATCTTGTGGAACTGAGTAAATTACCACAATTTGCAGAAATTATGAATCAGGTAAGGCAATATTTGATTAAATATGCAGGTGTATAAACATAAATAAACATAGAAAAGTTCATTTGAGTTTCATTGTTTGAGTCTAACATTTACATTGTGTTCTTTCCTTGCACTTGTACTGGTTAGGCAATCTCTGGGTATATCACAGAATTTTTCACAGAATCTCAGAGGCAGAAGGATGTCAGTGGCCACCCAGGCCAACCTATACCTGAACAAGAATTCCTTCCACAATATTCTCAACAAAAGTAATTATTAAGCCTTTACTCCTCTGTCTTGGCTCTGCCCCTTCCAATTATTAAGCCTTTACTTCAAGACTTTCAGTAAAGAGAAACCCACTGCTTCACATTTGGCATCATTGATAATTGTTGCCAGCAAGCCACCTGTGATATATTTGTCATATTCATTTATATCCCCAGTTCTGTAAAGTTCTCTGAGGATCTGGGAAGATTCAATCATTGTTCTTTTTGTTTAAATCATTGTTATTTCAAAGACTTTTCCTCAGTGCCTTCCACTAAAGAGTCTCAACAAAGTCCAAACAGTTCAGTTTTTACTGATCTTCTGTGGACATCATAGAAAGAGTTCTAGGTCCTTCAACACAGTTCTTAGACAATCTCACAATGAAAAGTCTTTTGTGAGGGCCCAGGCCTCCCATAGCTGGTGGTACTGGTGATTACAATCATTTCTAAAATACAAATTCATTAGGCAAACAACTTTTTACACAGTTCTTATAGGTTAACAGAAGGCCTGTTGTAATCCAAACAATTGGGAAAATAATTTTTTAAAAAAGGAAATGAAAATAAAACTGGCAAAATATTTTAAAAAGGAAAAGAAAAAAAATGCAATGAATTTCCCATCTCAAAGTAAAAATCTAGTCCTAAAAGAGTTCTCCGAGTAAGTGGAACTCTCCTAGTAGCCATTAGGGCTCTGTCACCCTTAGTTTAGAAACCAGCCTGGCCTTCGTGAAAATTCTTCCCATGGGTTTGTTCCTTCAGCACAAGTGGCAACTCCTACATTTTCCCAGTGGAGCCCCTCTTAGCGCATAGGAAAATCCAAATGGCAATTCAGACAAAATCTTTCTAGGAATACCTATAGAGTATAGAGACATACAGAATACCCCAAATGGAGGTCCAAACTTAGGTATAGGAAAAGCAAAATTAGTGCAAAAAAAACAAACAAACCCAAACTCAGTTGAGCCATGAACTCATGGCTCCTAGAAAAAGGGGTTAAGTACCTAAGGCTGATACAAATCACCCCCTCAGATCCCAGACTGTAAAAACCCCCAGCACAGGGAGAAGGTTCCCTCTTCCTACCACAGCTCAGTTCTCAAAATACCTGACTCCAAGGAAAGGGTATTGGTTTGTTTTTATCACATACTGTCTTTTTTATTATTTCCCTACCCTAGGGATACAAGAGGAAATCAACAGCGTCCTTTGTAGAAAGGTACTCAAATGGACAAGGTAGATCAGGTGCAGCACAGCAGTTTATTTCTTCTGTAACATGTACTTTAAGCATAAAAGATTCATAAGTGTGAACTGATAAATACCTAGACAGTGTACCAGTAACTTATAATTCCTCTTATACTTTCCCAGAAAGTTGATCTTTAAACATTAAAAATTGGGGTACTGCTGAACAGATACTTCAGTGACACCACAGATCAATAGTGCCCAAAGAATTCATTCAAGGTTTGTATCATCTGCAAAACAGGGCATGGCTTAAGTGTATCCTTCTCATGGGAGTTATCTTCTCCTTCAAGAATTTATTATAGAGAACACCCCTTACTTACTGGGCAACTGGCAGCCAAGCCTAGGAGCTGCCTAACTCACAAGATTTCTCCCAGGTCAAAAATAGCCATTTCAGAATTTCTAGTGGGTCACCTGTGCTCAGGAAAAGAAACAGAAAGCCAAGAGGAAGCCAGAGGCTCGAGGTCTAGTCTAAGGTCATCCAGGACATAATATCATAGTGTTCACAATTATTATGGGGATAAGGTGAGACGAGCATGATCCTCTGACCCACCACAGGTGTGTAAGGGAAGGCTCAAAGTATCAACATACTCAACAGACAGGAAGAGAAAGCAATAGCAGAAGTCAGTTCTCCTTTAAAACTGACTAAATGGATAGTTCTTTTTAAATTTTTTCTTTTTGCTTTTTGGAGGGCAATTAGGGTTAAGTGACTTGCCCAAGGTCACACTGCTATTTTTGTGTTAAGTATCTGAGGCTGAATCTGAACTCAGGTCGTCCTGTCTCCAGGGCCGGAGCTCTATTCACTGCGCCACCTAGCTGCCCCTAAATGGATAGTTCTTTTGGTTCATTGGTCTTTGATGTGTCCTATTTTTTGTCATTCAAAGCAGCTATGTAGCACAGTGAATAAGAAGGTCAGGCCTAGAGTCAGGAAGTCTTGAGTTCAAATACAGCCTTAGACACTTACTAGTTGCATGACTCTAGGCAAGTCACTTAATCCTGTTAGCCTCAGTTTCTTCATCTGTAAAATAAGCTGGAAAAGGAAAGGGCAAATCATTCCAGTGTCTTTGCCAGGAAAACACCAAATGGGGTTACGAAGACTCAGATACTACCTAAGTAACTGAAAAGCAATTTTTATCATAGATACTAACTAGAAATCTGTATTCACTTTTCAGTGAGAGGCCAGAGTGCATTTGTCATTAAAAGTAGGAGCTAGGGACTCCATGGTTAGTCTCCTCATCCAAGTAGGAGCCCAACTCCATGGGAAGTACCCCAGTCAAGCAGGTTTAGCAGGCTCCTCTGATTCCTCACTCCTATATGAATGTTTTTAGGTCCTTATTTCATACCTGTGAAATAGGAAAATACCCAATTTTTCCAAGTTTTTTTTTCTTGGCCATTAATCATTTTCCTTCTCATGGTGCAGATGGGGCACCTTTATTACTTGCTTTGCTTTCTTTGTTTGAACATGCTCAGCTGGTTGTTTTTGATTAAGCAAAGTTGATTAAACTGTCACTGGAAGATAATTGTACAACTCAGAAAAAGATGGTTGTTTGTAACTGATGTGTTGTCACTGTTGATATGTCAGTGTGTAGTGAGTGGGGTGTCAGGGCCTGATAATTAGCTCTGTCTTCTGCAGTTGGTACTGACTGACAAAGCAATAAAGCAAAGTCAGAGTTGGCATTGATCTTATGATAAAATTGCCATCCCACCACAGCAAACAATAGTGTTTCTTTTTCTTTTTAATGACAAGAAGACATAATTAAGAACACATTGATCTTCCCATTTGTGGTTGGTTGGAATAGGGCACCTAATGAGGGTAAAGGTCATAAGTTCTATTCTTGCACGCATGATTCAATTTTGCTCTCTTAAGTGGTCACAGCCTGCACCTACCTCCTCCCTGAATTTGCCAAATGTGGGCCTTGGGTCATGAAGGAGACTTGTGGGGAGAGTGTAGCTAGATAGCACCAGCCCTGGAAAAATAATGGCAGGTCATCTTTAGATATAGACAGCATAGTATTAAATTGACCTTTGCTATTAGATTTAAAGTTCCTTGAGGGAGTTGACATTTGTCATATCTTCTCATTTTAGAGTTCCTTTTAGTGTACAATACTGTGTACATTAAACATGCTTATAATTAGCTTGTACTTTGCTACAAGGAAATTTGGTAGCTACATAATAACTAGTTCTCTTCTGATGGAATGATTGTCTCTGTTACTATCCATTTTAATTAGCTGTTTGCCATTTTAATTCATATTTGTACATCCAGTTTTTTTTGCCACTATTTTAGTTTGCCCTGCCTTACTATTAGCTGAATACCTTCATTGTCCACAATCATCCACAATCATCCCTGCTGCTGCTACTACTTGCCTCCTGTTACAGACTGGAAATTAGGAGATCTGGGCACTAACTTATCCTTTTTGCTATTAGCCTCAAACATTTGAAACCTAGTAGGTGCTAAATAAATGTTTATTGACACATTGATGCATTACCTGGGGCAAGTCACTTTACCTCTTTGAGCTTCTTTTCCTGAATTGTAAAGGGACTGAGGAGTGAGCTAGGTGATTTCTAAAGTCCCTTCCTGCTCCAAAAGTATTATAATCCAATTTCAAAGAAGGAAGGAAGGAAAGGCAAAAGAAGGAAGGAAGGAAGGAAGGAAGGAAGGAAGGAAGGAAGGAAGGAAATAGAAGGGAGGGAAGAAGGAGGGAGGGAAGGAAGAAAGGAAGGATAAATTTATTAAGCACTTACTATGTGCCAGTTACTATACAAACTACTAGGGATACAAATACACGGAAAAATCACACTCCTGTCCTCAAGGACCTTACATTTATAAACTAAAGGCTTAAAGGGAAGAAGGGGAGTTAAGGAAATCTCCTCTATGTTTTCCAGTGCCTTCAGTTTTCTGCTGTGGAGAATTTGGACTGTTTATTCATTGTGGGTACACCTTCAAATAGTTTATGGTGTCTGCCCTGTTACAAGCCTCAACTGCAGGAGCAGATATTGGCAAATAAAATGTTGCTTTACTTATCAATCATTCAAGCAAAGGATCTTTTAATTGTTGTAGCTCTGAAAACACAGACTCTAACTTCCTTCTCTATCCATATCATCATTACCTTTTTTCCCCTTTCACTAATGTTTGAAGATTTTTACATTTACAAACATTCCCAGATTTTTCTCAATATTTTGCACTAAAATCATATGTATTTCATGACAAGATGTAGTCTTTGTCCATGTGTGGAAAAGTAAGGATATTACTCCGGCAACTGACAAGTTGTCTCTATAGAGACACACAGAGCCTCCTCTTGCTCCCATCTCTCACAAATATTGCTTTCTGATATTTGATTCAATTTAATATTCACATATAAAAATATTCTCTGAAATGTTCTTGTGTACCTACATTTGTTACTTTTTGCCATCTATTACAAAGGTACAGTTACCTTCTCATGAAGACATAATAAATTATTTTGTATTCTTGGATAAGTAATTAAGTTTGTTCATAGACAAGATTTAATAGAGCCACTAAACTGGCAGGATGGCACAAGCTAGTTGTGCCCACTGTCAGTGCCCAAGTCACGAACTCCTTAAGTTCTATTTCTACTAAACTTATTCTTCTAGAATGAATTTGGAGTGTAACGATTTTATTCTTTTACTCAGGGTTCTACAAATGCCCTCTGAACAAAAACCAAGTACCTCATACTCTGTACATAATGTATAAATAAATGTGTGTTAAAACCCAATGCCTTCTCATAGGCATGCATAAAAGGGCCCTGTATGACAAAGCCTCTTTTTAGCTCTTGGCATCCATAGTAACATTTGTTGATCTATTATGACAAACATTCTCTATGACACATAATTCTTTTAACAAATTTTCTCTTTCCTGTCCATATATTCTCCAATGGCTGAGTGCCATTTATATTGTATGAAGGCAGAGGGGCAGGGTAATATAAACTAAGTAAATGTGTATATATCTAAACTCTCTTATGGTTCAAAGGGCTTTTTTCACCGTTCCCTTCCTGCAGAGAATCTAGATGAGTTCTGTTTCATCTCCACATTCTTCAGACTCAGACAGAGGTTCTGCACTATGGTGATAACAAATGCCATATGCCAAAGTACCTTCACCACACACACACACACACACACACACACACACACACACCCCTTTCAATAGTTCAGAGAGGCTCTGGAGTTAATTAGAATTTAAAGCAAAGGCTAAAGGACTACCTGTTAAATATATTGTAAAAGAAATTATTTTTCAGTTATATATTGGGCTAGATAACCATCTGCTACCCCTTCCAATTATGACATTCTATGATTCTGTAATTAAATATCACTTGCAGGCACAAATTGACAATTTAGAAATAGCTAAATACAAAAAACCTGAAATTTAACTAAATTTTCCATAGTTCATACAATGTTATTTCTTTTTCTCTTTTCTTTTTTTTTTTTAACCAAACCAATGGTTTCATAAGTGTGGGAGAACTCCTTCTGCCCATGTAGATTTTCACTAAGCCAGTAACTGGGTCTCAGAGAGCTGCTTGAGGCACACAGAGTCATAAAGTCAGGACACTTTAGAACTCAGAAAACTTGCCCTTTAGGCATTCCTCTTATCCATATTAAATTTTTAAGTTTTACTTAAAGAAAACTAAAAAACTGAAAGAAAAATAAAGGAAAACTGAAAAACACTATTGACATTAGCAAAGTATGGGCTTTTTTTAAAGTTAATGAATAATTATTTTTTGAGTATTACTATTTTTTTTTTACAGTTTTGCCTTGTAGGTAGGAGATAGTAAAAAAGATAGTAAAGCAATCAAGAAGATTAACATTAAATGTAGTTAAGGAGCTTAAATCACCTTCACTGAAAAGGATGCTTCTCTAAAGGTCTCCAATATTAACTTCTAATTGAATCTTTACACATTTATGTGTACAGATATGGGTACTGATTTATTACCTTACTGTTATATTAATATTCAGTATATATAATTGCTAATTTTTGTTGCTTTTAGATATCTCGTAATGAGAAGGGATGGAAAAACTGGTTTGACAAAGATGCTCCTGAGGAGGAAGTCATTCCTGATGGATATAATGATTCACTGGATACTTGTCGCAAACTTTTGCTTATCAGGTGAGGATTTGTATTTATCGAACTTGGAAGCATTCATTATGTCAGCAATTTATAGTTCTTTCTACATTACACTTAGATTTTAGCATGGTCTTATTGTCAGTGTAAATAACATAGGTGTACCCCTTGGCAGCTGGTATGCTGGATAGAGTGCAGTGCTTGAAGTCTCAAAGTTCTAGGTTCAAACCCCACCTATGATGGTGACTAGTTGAATGACCCTAGAGAAGTAACCTAATCTTTAATGTGCCCCAGGAAACTCCCTATTAAGTCATAGATCACAGGATCTTGAGTTGAAATGAACTTTAATGACCATTAAATTCAAACCTTTCATTGTATAGATCAAGAAACTGAGGTACAGAGTGTTCTTTGCCCAGTGACTTGCCCATGATCATACCATCTTACTAGTGTAAGAGTTAGTGGCTGGATTCTACTCTTTCATACACTGTCCTATCCTCCTCATCATGACTTTAATCTGAATTTGGTGGGGAAGGATTTTAGATCAGGTGAATAAGGGACACTATGTGCCTCTGGAATATAGTTCTGTGTACTAACTATTCTGTCTGTTTACAAGTAAAAAGAAAAGTTACATATTTTTAAGTTTTGGTATTTTTTTTGTATTAGAATTTGAAGAGATGGTTAATAATTTACATTGATCATATTTTTCCAATTAGAAATTTTTCATAAAGTTGAAATGTAATTGAAATTTATAAAATATACCATAATGTCACATAGAAAGAGGATAAGGGTCCTGTTCCACTGAAATGGCAAGTACTATTTTGACGACTAGAAAAAAAATTAACAAAAGCTTTTCCCTTTCCTCTTTTTGTTTGTTTTTGCTTTTTGGAGGGCAATTGGGGTTAAGTGACTTGCTCAAGGTCACATGGTTAGGTTTTATTTTATGTTAAGTGTCTGAGGCTGGATTTGAACTCAAGTCCTCCTGACTCGCCACCTAGCCACCCCCTTTTATTTTGTTATTAATACTAAGACATTCAGCAAGAAAGGCTTCCTGTTTTGGATGTGTTGTTTGTATGTATTATACTTATTTTCACTTACATATTTTCTTCTTTTAAAATCTTCCCTTGAGTTGTTTCATTTGTGTGCTTGGCCTCACCAAATAAATTGGAAACTCCCTGAGGTCAATCATAGATCTAAAGCTGGAAGAGAGTTTAGAAGTCATCTAGTCCTATCAGATCATAGACATAGGAGCAGGGGTATGCTGGAACCAGCTTCAGCTGGTTTTTGAGAGCCAGTTGTTAAATTTTCAGTGTGAATATTTATTTATACCTTGGAAATTGGCAGATGCTGCAAATCAGGTCTTGATTTATTGTTTTACTGATTGTCTAGACTTAATGACATGATGGAGAAAATGCTAAGAATGCTTTTTAATTTAAAGGTGTGTCCAGCATTCATTTGGTGGTGGTGGGATAGGAGGGAGTTTGTTATTGAACATTTAGCAGGGATCTGAAGCCCCTGGAGGTTAAATACCTTGTTGTAAGTCACATAGGTGACTCTGGTAGTCAGGTTCCGTCTTCAATTTTAAGGCTTCATAGAAGTTCAATGCTCATTACTCTGGACCACACTGCCTCTCTACCTAATCTTTTCTTTCTTTTTTTCATTTGTTAATTAATTTATCTTTAGCTTTCAACATTCATAGGGATTTTGAGTTCCAAATTTTCTCCCCATCTCTCTCCTTTCCCCACCCCAAGACAGCATGCATTTTGATTATACCTTCCCCCAATCTGCCCTCCCTTCTATCACCTTCCCCCTTTCTCTTATCCCCTTCCCTTCTATTTTCCTGTAGGGCAAGATACATTTCTACACCCCATTACAAAAAACTATTTTTAACATCCATTTTTAAAACTTCGAGTTCCACATTCTCTCCCTTCCTTCCTCCCCACCAACCCTCATTGAGAAGGCAAGCAATTTGATACAGGTTATACATGTGTAGTCAAGTAAAACACTTCCATAACAGTCATGAAAGACTAACTAAATTTCCCTCCATCCTATCCTACGCCCCATTTATTCTATTCTCTCCTTTGACCCTGTCCCACCTCGAAAGTGTTTGCTTCTGATTGCCCCCTCCCCCAATCCACCCTTCCTTCTATCATCCCCCCCTCTCATATTCCGTTCCTCCCTGTGTTCGGATAGGGTAAGATAGATTTCCATACCCAATTGAGTATGTATGTTATTTTCTCCATAAGCCAAATCCCATGAAATTAAGGTTCATTCATTTCCTCTCACCTCCCCCTCTTCCCCTCCATGGCAAAAATTTTTTTCTTGCCTCTTTTATATGAGATAATTTACCCCATTCTACCTCTCCCTTTCTCATTCTCCCAGTACATTTCTCTCTCATCCCTTAAATTCATTTTTAAAATATCATCCCTTCATATTCAACTTAGCCTGTGTGTATATATGTAGATATATATACATACATATACATAAATATATATGTATATCTGATGTGTGTGTGTGTGTGTGTGTGTGTGTGTGTGTGTGTGTGTGTATCCTACAGAGAGAGAGACCTGGGAACTCTGGAATTTGGCTACAATATTCCTAGGAGTTTTCCTTTTGCTATTTCTTTCAGGAGGTGATCAGTGGATTCTTTCCTTTTTATTTTACCCTCTGGTTCTAGAATGTCAGGGCAGTTTGTCTTGATAATTCCTTGAAAGATGATGTCTAGGCCCTTTTTTTGATCATGGCTTTCAAGTAGTCTCATAATTTTTAAATTATCTATGCTGGATCTGTTTTCCAGGTCAGTTTTTTCTAATGAGATATTTCACATTGGCTTCATTTTTTCCATTGTTTTGATTTTGTTTTATAATTTCTTCATTTCTCATAGAGTCACTAGCTTCCATTTGTTCCATTTTAATTCTTAAGCAATTATTTTCTTCAGTGAGCTTTTGGACCTCTTTCTCCATTTGGTCAATTCTGCTTTGTAAGGCATTCTTCTTTTCCTAGTCTTTTTGTGCCTTTTTTTTTTTTTAACCACTTAGCCCATCCTACTTTCCAAAGAGCTTTTTTCTTTAGCATTTTTTGGGTCTCCTTTAGCAAGCTGTTGACTCATTTTTCATGATTTTCTAGCATCACTTTAATTTCTTTTCCCAATTTTTACTCTACTTCTCTTACTTGATTTCCAAAATCCTTTCTGATCTCTTCCATGGCCTGTGACCAATTCATATTTTTCTTGGATGCTTTGGATGTAGGAGCTTTGACTTTGTTGTCTTCTTTTGGTTGTATGTTTTGATCTTCCTTGTCACCAAAGTAAGATTCTATAGTCTGGTATTTTTTTCTGCTGTTTGCTCACTTTCCCAGCCAATTACCTGACTTTTTAGCTCTTTGCTTCCAGTGTGGAGGGTGGTCCCAAGCTTCAGGGGTTTTGTGAGGCTGTTTTCAGAAATATTTCTAGGGATCTATAAATTTTCAGGTTTTCCAAGGTTGAATGATCAAAGAAGAGGTGTTTACTCTTCTCCTGGTCTGTGCTCTGGTTTATGATTGACCAAAAAGCACTCTTTTCTTCAGTGGATTCCCTCTCCACTTCTGACACAAGCTCTGCCACACCAGAGCTTCTCCTTGCCCCAGGACTGTGACCCAGATCCAGGCCTGGGCAAAGCAAGAGAATCCTGCCTCAGCAAAGAGAACCCTGTAATCTTCCCCTAACCAGCCACTCAATCCCTACACTGTCTGTGGCCCAGAACTCTGGAAGTAGCTGCTGCTGCTGCCTCTGCCACTGCTACTGCTGCTGCCCCTCTGGGACTGGGCCAGACCATGCTCCTTTCCTACTCAGGTCTGACAGACCTTTCCTACTGACCGTCTAAGTTGTTTTTGGTGTTTATGGGTTGTGAAGTCTTGAAATTGCTGCAGCTGCCAGTGATTCAGTGCCCTGAAGCCTGCTCTGGTTTGCTGGGGGTGGGGGCCAGTCTGTGCCTATGTGACTGACCCACTCTGGACTTCACTCTTCTCTTAGACTCGTGCAACAGACCTTTCCTGTAGACCTTCCAGGTTGTCTTGGGCTGGAAATTTGTTTCATTCTGTCATTTTGTTGGTTCTGCTGCTCTAGAATTTGTTTAGAGTAATTTTTACAGATATTTAGAGGGATTTGGGGGAGAGCTCAAGCAAGTCACTACTTTTACTTGGCCATCTTGGCTCTGCCCTCCATTTTTTCTTTCTTTTGTAGCTTCTCCATTGAATCTTATATAGCACCTGTATATTAGTGGCTTAATACATGTGTGTTGACTTAGATCATGGACCATAGAATTTAGAGTAGAAGGTACTTAAAAGTCATGTAGTCCACTCCTTCACTTTACAAGACAGTAAGTGACTTACCCAAGGTCACATAGGAGTAAGGAATAGAATCAGAATAAGACTCCAGGTTTACTTACTCCAAATCTACTGTTCTTGTCACTATACCTTGACTGTCTTCTTAATTTCAAGGCCTCCTTTTACACCTTGACTATGCCTTATAGAACCACAGTGTCTAGCAGTACAACCTATGATGCCACAATTAGAAAAGAAAAACTGCCCTCTGCACTTCTCCTGGAATATATTCACTTTTAGTGAAGAATTACTAAGCTAGACCCTAGTGTCTGTCTCATGTAACTATTCGTTAATCAATGTGCTAAGTAGTTTTAGAGCAAATTAATTTCCTTACTTATAGAATGAGGTTTTAAGACTCCATACTATATCTCAGGTCCTTCTAACTTTAAGATTCTTTTGTCGTGTAAGTTTAAGGGAGGGGGTCTTAGTGACTGACCAGAGAGAACCTCTTTTAACATGCCTTTAGGAGTCCTGCCCTGTCTCCTGGGCATATTCTCACTACCATTTCCACATATCTGCAAGGTGACAAATTGAGATTGCCATGTTCCTATTAATAAAATTACAGTGTTTGAATTTAGAATAAAAATGGACACATTGAATTTCTTTTCTTCACCTTTCCCTAGGTCCTGGTGCCCAGATCGTACTGTTTTCCAAGCAAGAAAATATATTGCTGATTCTTTAGAAGAGAAATATACAGAACCAGTCATTTTAAACCTTGAGAAAACTTGGGAAGAAAGTGACACACGAACACCTCTCATATGTTTCCTGTCCATGGGGTCTGATCCCACTAATCAAATTGATGCACTTGCTAAAAAACTTAAACTGGGTATGAACTAAGCCTCATTCATTCAGAAACTGCATAATTAATTGATACATTGTTTAGGCCTTAATTTCCCCTTTTACATTTATTCTTAGAATTTTCCCCAAAAAATCTCAGATGAAATACATATTGAGCCTCATTGTTCCTTTCGTAGGTTTAGGTTAAGTGTAGTAGTATAAAGGTATATAAAAGGATATTCTGTACACTTTTGTATTTTCTTACACAGTGAGGAAATTAAGAGAATCACTGCACCTCTATGGAATATAAAATCATTACAAGATAATTATTGAGGAAGGATACTATTATTTGAGAAGATCAACAAAGGCTTTGCATAGAAGTTGATGCTTCATTTTATCCTTCCTCACATTTTTCCCCCAGCACTCACCAATGCTGGGAATTCATTGTCTCTTTTTTCTTTTCTGCTCAACATTGTCTCTGCTGTTTGAAAAACAGAGTAGTTTTTCTCTATAATGTTGTCATTGTTATGCAATTTACAATTGTTCCAATTCTGCTCAATTCACTTTGCATTAGATCATGGAGATCCTCTTAGTTTCCTATGAAATTTGAGATAACTTTTTTTTCTGAATTTGGTCTGTACCTTACCTCTCTACCCTACAGCATGATATTGTTATTATCATTGCACACCTGATCCTCCCAATGCAGAAAATTCATAACTTCATGGCCCAGAGCTTCTGCTATCTCAGAACCCAAGACATCTGGAACAGGGAAAGACACAGAAAATTCAACGTCCTTTTAGATTGAGCAAGGGTTCAGGAGAAGGTTGTTAATATAGAAACATATGGATTGGGTGCAGGAAATCTCAGAACAATGGTTGAAGAAATTCAGAGGTTGAGGGTTGAGGAGGAAGATCCAGGACCTTTGACATTTAACCTATTAGAGCATGTTGATAATGGTGGTAATGGTGATGATGCAGTGTTATAGAAGAAGAAATAGTACATCTCAGAGGGAGAGCACAGGGAGAAAATAAGAGGGGACCCAAAACAGAACAATGGAGAACACTCACAATTAAGGGACATGATATATATTATGAGTTAACAAATGAACCTGACAAAGAATTGGAAATTGAGGGGATGCCCATCAATTAAGGAATGGCTTAAAAAATTGTGGTATATGAATGTAATGGAATACTATTGTTCCATAAGAAATGATGAGCAGGCAGACTTCAGAAAAACCTGGAAAGACTTCTATGAACTGATTCTAAGTGAAGTGAGCAGAACCAGAACATTGTACACAGTAACAACAACAGTGTGTGATGACCAACTTTGATTGACTTAACTCTTCTCAGTAATGCAGTGATCTAAGACAATTCCAAAAGACTCATGATGGAAAATACTATCCACATCCAGAGAAAGAACTATGGAGTCATGATGCAAATTGAAGCATACTATTTTCTTTTTCCTTTTTTCTCTTTCTTGTGGTTTTTCCTTTTTGTTCTGATTCTTCTTTCATAACATGATTAATGTGGAAATATGTTTAATATGATTATATGTGTATAGCCTATATAAGATTGCATGCTATCTTGGGGAGGAAAGAGGGGAAGGAAGGGGAAAATTTAGAACTCAAAATCTTATAAAAGTGAAGGTTGAAAACTAAAAATAAATAAATTTAATAAAATTTTTTCACAAGGTCTGAGAAGCATTCAAAAAGTTACAGAACCAAAAAACTGTCACAGTATTTCAGAGGAAAAATATCCAAAAGGAGAGGGTAGTAAACAGAGTTAAATGCAGCAGATACATTAGGAATAATGAGAATTGAGAAGAAAAAATCAGATTTGAAAATCCAGATATTACTGGTAGTTTTGGAGAGAGAAGTTTTGGTCGACTGATGAGATTGGAGCTAGATTGAAATAGTTTAAGGAGTGAGAAGAACAATAGATGCAAAGAAAGTAGAAAATATTTTCTTTTTTATAAAAATTCATTTTTCAAAGGATTTATTATCTATCTCTCCCAAAGTCCTCCCAAAATGAACAATTTTATAAAATCCTCAGAACATATAATAAAGCAAAACAAATTCTTGCCTATATCATATATGTGTATATGAAAGAATTGATTATATATAAATTACATTTATAATTACAGTGATGTCATTATATAGGTATGTATATATTTATGTACATGCAAAGACATTAAATATGAATATACACATATGTGTATAATTTCATTTTGCGTTTTTAGTCACTTCTCTGGAAGTAGGTGGGTGGCATAATTCATCTAAAGTACTCTCAACTCCTGGTTTATAATTGTGTTAACCAGAGCTTTAAAGTATTTTAAAGTTGTTTTTTTCCATAATATTGTCATTGTATAAATTGTTCTTATTCTACTCAGTTCCCTTTGCATTAGATAGTGGATACCTTCCCAATTTTCTATGAAATTTGAGATAACTTTTTCTGAGTTTGGGTAAGAAAGGGAGAAGAGATATAAGACTATAGCTTGAAAAGATGGTAGGGCCCACCGAAAGACAGGGAGACTTAAGTTTGTTTGAAGGTAGCAAGGAAGGAATTAGTAGATAAAGTTTGCTATTAGAGAAAGAGGATGATTGACAGGCAGTATGTTGGAGAAGATAGGTGGTGGTGACATCACAAGCACATGTAGAAGAGTTTGTCTTAGCAAGAAGCAGGGCCATTTCATTATCAGAGATTGGGAAAAGGAGGAGAGAATGGAAAATACAGGCAAGGGCTTTTGAGATGAAGAGAAGAGGCAGCTCATGTTGATTGGTCTAACTTTTCTCATTAGATTACTATCTCCTTGTAGGACAGATGGAATGGGTCATGGGACAGCAGTTTTAATGGGGAGTGGAGGAATTTGAAGAAGGAAAGGTCCCGAACAAGGACTTTTATATCTATTGCTGGTAAAGCTTGAACTTCTAAAAGGAAACATGGGAGTACTGGGTGGGTACCTAAGAAATAAGGAAAGTATGAAGATTTAGAGAATTACTGAAAACAAAATTTGCTACTTTACAGTGTTTTCTTAAGGCTAATCCTGAGTATATAATGTTTGCACTTGTGTTGACTTCTCTAGTTTAAACTTAAATATGTAATTTAAATTGTTAGCAAGGATTTACTACATAGAAAATTTCAAATATGAGTGAGATAATCAATTTGTCATTACCCAAAATTTTTTAAAATAAATTTTGATTGGCATTGATGAGGACTGCTTTAAAGAGCCCAATTTTTAAGCTCCTTGCTACCCCCCCCCATTTAACTCTGATAGAGCAAACATCAAGAACAAGAAAGGACCTCATAGGCCATGGAATCTAAACCCCTCATTTCACAGATGAGGAAACTGAGATTCAGGGAGATTATGTGGCTTGCCCACAGTTACACAGACAGTGTCAGAAGCAAGATTTTAAACCAGATTTTCTAGTGTCAAAAGCAGAATTTTAAACCAGATTTTCTGAATCCAGGGCTATTATTCCACACTGTCTCCTTCTTTAGATGTCAGTGAGTGCTCTGTGCATGGAAAAAAAATAGCCAGCTGTATGACGAGAGATGAAAATTGAATATAACTTGAAAGTAAACAAGTTCAACCCATAACCTCATAAATATACATAGATTTACTTTTTTTTAGTATTTTTTTTCTCACTTGCTACTCTATAGTGTGTTTGAAACACACACATCATATTTCAAACACCTTTGGTTGCATAGGTGTGAACACTCCTATCAATGCAGATTAAAACCTTTCCTCCTCCTTAAACCAATCTTCCTGAGTAGTTTTGATTTAAAAAAAAAACCCTATTCTCTAGTGATCTGTCTCCTGGTGAAAAGCTAGATAATGGTTATGCTGTCCATCCCTGTACCCCTCCTCAAAACCTTTCTCACTTGTTTGGACCTTACTGATCTTGACTCATACCCACTCTGCTATGAAGTACTGATGTAGAACTTGTGGGAAGAAAATGCATGAACCAGCAGTGGGCACAGATGCTTTTGTGCACATTTCTCAGCAGGACACATCAAAGATAGAGCCAGTGGTCTGATTCTCCCCACAGAGAACTCCACTGGGGTTGGAATGGTTTGCTGTCCACTGTGGGTTGATAACACTGGAGCTGCCTCAGGGAGTTATGTATGAGTGTTCAGCCTTTATTGAGATAGGAGAATGAATGCTGAAAGAATACCATCTGGGGGGAAAGGGGGCAGAGCCACATGGCAGAGTAGAAATAGGACTTCGCAGGGCTCCAGCTTCTATCTCCTCCAGTACCTGTAAAAAATTACTCTAAACAAACTTTAGAACTACAAAACACACAAAGTGACAGAGAGAAACAAATCTCCCGCTGAAGGAAGCCTGGCAGGCCAGCAGGAAGGGTCCATCGCAGCCCACTGGGAGCCACATGCAGTCCCAACTGAGCCCAGGTTTTGGCCCCAGCTATGGCTGGAGCAAATGTCAGGAGAGTAAATGATCAGCAGCTGTAGTGGTTTCCACACTTCTCAATCCACAATGCCAGAGACAAAGTAAAAAGTCAATGGGGAACTTTGTTGGGAACAGGGGGAGTGCGGTCCAGCTGCTGCTCCCGGAATGAGAAGTGGAGGAGGTGCCATGGCTGCAGCCATTGTCGCATAGCTGCTTCCAGTGTTCCTGACCTGCAGATTGTAGGGGGAGCAAGTGACCATTCAGAGGGTGATTGCTTTTGCATTGAACTGCATAGATCTGGGTCACTGTCTTGGGTGGTGGTTCTGGTATGTGTGACCAGTGAACCAGAGCATGTGGGGGCAGTAGAGAGCGCACCCATCTAATAGCTCCAACAGCTGCAAAAACCCCAGCAATTTGGGACATAGCCCTCTCCATTCTGGAAGCAGAGTTCTACCGTGGCAAAGAGCTCCAAAGTCAAGTAATTGGCTGCCAATATGAGCAAGCAACAAAAGCACAAACAGACCATAAAATCCTTTTTTTTGGGACAAAAAGGATCAAGGCACAGAGCAGGAGGAAGACAATGAAGTCAGAACTCCTGCATCAAAAGTCTCCAAGAAAAATATGAACTGGTTACAGGCCATGGAGGAGCTCAAGAAGGTTTTTAAAAACCAAGTAAGAGAAGTAGAAGAAAAATTGAGAAGAGAAATGAGAATGATGCAAGAAAATCATGAAAAGCAAGTCACCAGCCTGCTAAAGGAGACCCAAAAATACACTGAAGAAAATAACACCTTAAAAAATAGACTAACTCAAATGGCAAAAGAGGCCCAAAAAGCCAATGAGAAGAAGAATGCTTTAAAAAGCTGAATTTGCCAGATGGAAAAGGAATTTCAAAAACTCACTGAAGAGAATAACTCCTTCAAAATTCGATTGGAGCAATTGGAAGCTAATGACTTGATGAGAAATAAAGATACTATAAAACAGGTCTAAACAAATGAAAAAATAAAAGGCAATGTGAAATATCTCATTAGAAAAACCACTAGGGGTGGCTAGGTGGTGCAGTGAGTAAAGCGCCGGCTCCAGAGTCAGGAGGACCTGAGTTTGGATCCGGTCTCAGACACTTAACACACACACACACACACACACACACACACACACACACAACCTAGCCATGTAACCTTGGGCAAGTTACTTAACCCCAATTGCCCTCCAAAAAGCAAAAAACAAACAAACAAACAAAAACACTGAACTGAAAAATAGATCCAGGAGAGATAATTTAAAAATTATTGGTCTACCTGAAAGCCATGACCAAAAAATAGAGGCTAGACACCATCTTTCAAGAATTTATCAAGCAAAATTGCTCTGATATTCTAGAATCAGAGGGCAAAAATAGAAATGGAAAAAAATTCACTGATTACCTCTTGAAAAAGATCCCCAAAAGAAAACTTGTAGGAATATTATAGCCAAATTCCAGAGTTCCCAGGTCAAGGAGAAAATACTGCAAGCAGTCAGGAAGAAACAATTTGAGTATTGTGGAAACACAATCAGGATGACACAAGACCTAGCAGCTTCTACATTGAGGGATCGAAGGGCTTGAAATATGATATTCCGGAGGTCAAAGGAGCTAGGATTAAAACCAAGAATCACCTACACAGCAAAACTGAGTATAATTCTACAGGGGAAAATATGGTCAGTCAATGAAATAGAGGACTTTCAA
Organism: Petaurus breviceps papuanus; assembly: GCF_028583685.1. Lineage (NCBI taxonomy): Eukaryota > Metazoa > Chordata > Mammalia > Diprotodontia > Petauridae > Petaurus > Petaurus breviceps. Next base: position 15,156,737 of record NW_027187367.1, read on the forward strand.
ACATTCTTTTTTTTTTTAAGCAATCAGGGTTAAGTAACTTGCTCAAGGTTACATGGCCAGTTATTTCTGGGTGTGGTGCTGAGTGTCTGAGCCCGGGATTTGATCTCCAGGTCATCCCAACACTGGAGCCAGTGCTCTTACTTGCTGTGCTACCTGGCCGCCCCCTTTCAAGTATTCTTGATGAAAAAACCTGAGCTGAACAGAAAATGTGACTTTCAGATCCAAGAAGCAAGAGAAACATGAGAAGGTAAACATGGAAAAGAAATCATAAGTAACTCATTAAAGTTGAACTATTTATATTCCTACATGGAAAAATGATAATAGTAACTCATAAGACTTTTCTCAGTATGAGGATAGCTGAAGGGAATATATACACACACATACATATGTATGTATAGGAGGATACATGGAGATATAAATATATATGTGAGTGTGGGCATTTGTATATTCTTGTATACATAGAGGGCACAGGATGAGTTGAATATGAAGGGATGATATCTAAAAAATCAAATTAAGAGGTGAGAGAGGAATTTATTGGGAGAAGAAGAAAGGAAGTGATAGATTAGAGTAAATTATCTCATATAAAAGAGGCAAGAGAAAACTGTTACAATGGAGGGGAAGAACAGGAAGATGAAAGGGAATGGGACAACCTGATTCTCATCAAATTAAGCTTAAGGAGGGAATAACATGCATACCTAATTGGGTATCTTACCCTACAGGAAAATAGCGGGGTAGGGGATAAGAGGGGGGAGGATAGAAGGGAGGTCAGATTGGGGGAGAGGGTAGTTAGAAGCAAACATTTTTGAAAAAGGGATAGGGTCAAAGGAGAAAATAGAGTAAGTGGGGGGCAGGATAGGATGGAGGGAAATATAGTTAGTCTTTCACAATATAACTACTATATAAATTATTTGGGTAACTACACATGGACAATCTATATTGAATTGCTTATCTTCCTGGGGGGGGGGGTGAGGAGGAAAGAAGGGGAAAAAATCTGGAACTCAGAGTTTTAAAAACAAATGTTTAAAAAATTGGTTTTTTACATGAAACTTGGAAATAAGATATACAGGTCCTGGGGTATAGAAACCCATCTTGCCCTACTAGAAAGTTAGGATGAAGGGAGAGGATATAAGAGAGAACAGATTGGGGGAAGGGGTATTTAGTAGGCTTGCTATTTTGGGATGGGGGATAGGGGAAAAATGGGGAGAGAAAAAATTATAACTCAATTTTGTAGAAATGAATGTTGAAAACTAAAAATAGGAAGTCTCCAAGGTTCCAAATAGAAGACCCATCACTGTATTTTGTCATTTGATTGAGTCCTTCAAATTTACAGAGCCTTGTTTAGAAATTCACATAATATTAATTTCATATGTAATTGATTTGTACAAACTCTTAGATCTTATTTCTCAATAGAAATCATTTGCATTTGAAAAAAAGACTACCATCTGGATTCGCTGGAAGACTCCATCAGTGCCTGACATCAAATCCAACTGCTCTTTATTAAGCACTTACTGTATACTCCTGACACATGGTTGTTGTCACTTGGTCATTTCAGCTGTGTATGACTCTGTGTGATCTCATTTACAGTTTTCTTGGCAAAGATCCTGGAGTACTTTGCCATTTCCTTCTCCAGCTCATTTTGCATTTGAGAAACTGAGGCAAATAGGATTAAGTGACTTGCCTAGGGTCACACAGCTACTAAGTGGCTGAGGCCACATTTTAACTCAGGTATTTCTGAATCCAGGACCAGCAGTCTACCCATTGCACCCCCTAGCTGCCCCCTAGCTGACACATGAACAGAAAGTCAAACCTACTTGTGTCATTGTTATACAAGGCGAGGATATGTAACAGTGACATTTTTCATATGTTACAGAATGCAGAACAATCTCTATGGGCCAAGGACAAGAAGTTCATGCTCGTAAACTGGTACAGATGTCAATGCAACAGGTATGTAAAGAAGGAAGAGACTAGATGCTTTCTTTTGTCATCTGTTATCTCTCCCTCTGCCCATTTATTTGAATGTCCTGCACATTTAACAGTTGTTGCTCTGGTTAGAAATCTCTGCCCTTAGATACTTCTACATAAACAACATTTGAAAAAACAAGTAGATTTGTGCAAACATGGAGACAAAATATATGTCCTCGTGATAAAGAGTTCATTTTCCTGTTCTTGTTTATGTATTTAATAAACTTTCAATTATTCTTGTACACATTTCTTATGAAAAGTTTTAAAATTTCAAACCAATTTCTTCCTGACATCCATGGGGAAATACTGGTTTGGTGATTGAGATTTTGCTTTCTCTGACCACAGAAAACTACTCAGCTTATCTGTCATCAAAACTTTTTAGACTATCATATAGATATGCCCTTTCTCTATTCCCAGAGACTCAAATTTAACAGTTTTGGAATTTCATGATGTAGTAATGACATATCACACTTAGGAAGTGACAGATGAGGACAATTAAACTTCAATTTTTGGTTAACTCTAGGCATTCATTTTTCGTTAAGGAAAGTTTCAGGCAAATAAAAAGCACTTCAGAATGCTAAGTTCAAGTATTGATATTAATTTTTATTAATAGCTGCAAGCTGAAAAGAATCTTGAGCTATAATTCACATAAAACCTAATAAATACACAGGACATTAATTCTCTAGAAATGCCCTGGACCTATCATAGCAATTGAAGAAGTAGCACCATTAAAAAATAAAATAAAATAAATCCACTGACTTATTTTTAAACTTTCCATCTTAGAATGCAAATAATAGCCTTGGTGCCACATGTTCTTTGAAATTAATGGCTAGAGAAGGTTTAACGACCTAAAACATGACTTTGGGTCATCATCCTCTTCTAGCTAGTCATTAATCCCCAGACAAACCAAAGCCTCTATCTTTTTTGCTTAATTAACTTTAATAAATACCATGTGAAAATAGTTGTCTGTATATAGTCTATTCTTACTTGGTGAACCAAAGTATTCACTTTATCGAGCAAATCTTTGTTTGAATTCTGGACCTGTATTGCTGCCATTTCCCCTGAATGAAGAACTTGTTACCTTGATACTTATATCCAGGAGGTTCATTTTAATGGTACCTGGTACTACAAGCTCCTGCACTAGTGTGATACAGAAGAAAGAGCAATAGATTTGGAATCAGAGGACCTGAGTTCAGATCTTAGCTCTGTCACGTTCTATAATCACTTCACCCCTCTGGGCCTCAATTTATTCAGCCATAACAGAAGAGGTTGGATTAGATGACCTCTAATGTTCCTTCCAGCTCCAAATATATGGACCTAGAAAATGCTAATGGAATTTCTTAGCATAAAAACATTGAGTACTACTCATAGTTCACACAATATCCAGACGATATTCAGGGAATTGGTCCTTACCAAGTTATTTCCCAGGCTTAGTTTATTGAGGATATATAGTCTTAGCCTGTTTGGATGTGCATTTCAATGTTGTATGAATTAGAAATAATGCTGTTCTGGAGTAAGAATAGCATTGTGACTTTCTGTGTTAATCTCTGCTAGCACAATGCCACTTACAGGTGAGTGCTTAATAAATGTTGCAGATAATGATTGTTCATAAATATTTGTGATCTAATTCTTATTTGTTAAAGAGGAAAACTTTGTAAAAATGACTTCTGGTTTTAAAAAAGAATTATACTTGGGTTCTACTTTCCAAAAAGAAGGAAAAAGTAAAAAAATAAATAAATAAAAAGCAACCCACAGAAAGTATAAAGGAAATTGAAAAGACTTCCTTTGATTAGAATTTTCCTGCAAATGCCCATCAATAATACTACAAAAGTGCCTAGGCTAATGCCACAAAACCCACAGATTCTTGGTAAGTCTGATCTTATTCAACAGGGAAGAGTTTAAAAGTTTTGCTAGGGTGCCTAGGAAGAAAGTTGAGAGGACACTTGACTAGGGACACTTGACGTCCTCTTCCCCAGTCCCCATTGGTACAGTATGCTCAGAGAAAAACATAAAATTTCCAAGTTCTGTAACCTTCCATTTTTTGCCAGGTTTTCCAGTTTCTTGCTGCTATTTCTCAGCATTCATTCGTTTATTCCACAAATATTTGTTATGTACAAAAGACCTCATGTTAGGCTTTTGGATAGAATGCGAAGATGAGTAAAATATAGACCCAGTCTAATAGTAGAAATATTAACTGCACAACTAGACTGTATGGTTTGTTCTGAAGTTGTAATGGGGTATGGGTTAGCAGGGGAAAGAGAGAACCAGGCTCACCACTATAATGGCGGATTATTGCCTTCAATTTTGGATTTAATCACTACTTTCCAGCAATAACTTGTAGTTTTCCAGAAATATTACAAAACCAAAAGAATATAAACCTTATGGATCAATCTTTGTTAAAAAGTAAAGTATTGAGTTTGCTGGTCTCTCATTGGCAGCTTGTTTCTTAGATATGTCAATACTTGGTTTATTACAAAGAATGAAAATGTAAGGTTAAGGCATGGCCATTCTAGCCTGCAAAGTACCCATTTACATCGCTAGATGGTGCTCACGCTGTACCACATAACTCAGGCTAGCTGGTTTTCTTCCAGTGCTCTACTGGACTAGTTAATGCAGAAAATTATTTCAAATCCATTTGATTTTGAAAGTTAGTAGTTTATAAAAGTGACAAATTAACCGTATAAAAACATAAAATTAGTTTTTAAACCATATACGGGATGGAAGAATTTATACATCTTGTCTACAACAATGCAAAAATGACATCCATGACTAAATTGTTTTTTGGATACAGGGTGGCTGGGTATTACTTCAGAATTGTCATCTTGGTCTAGAATTCATGGAAGAATTATTAGAAACACTGCTTACCACTGAAGCTAGTAATGAGACTTTCCGTGTCTGGATAACTACCGAAGCACATGAAAAATTTCCGATCACATTGCTACAGGTTTGTTATGTGACAAATGGAGTCTGTGATAACCATGGAAACATGAGCAAATAATTTTCCTCTCAGTTTTCTCATCTGTAAAATGGTTATAATTACTACCTATCCCCCAAAGGAGTTGACCTGAGGAAAGCCTTTGGAAATTTCACTGTACTGGGGAAATGCCAGTTGTTGTTAAATTACTCTAGCTCTACAGATGAGGCTGGAGTAATTTGGATAAATACAGAATTGTTCAGGACACTAACAGAACCTGCCCTATAAAAATCATATGCTGTCATCACCAGTATATAGTTAACATTCCCACAAGTGAATTGTAACACTAGATACTAATTTATGGCTTATTGGCTATATTCAATTTAATTAGTGGGTACTTGGCTGAATTTCAGCTAAAGTTATTTGTATCATAAATATGTTGACTTCTTTTTAATTAGTTTTTTGTCTTCTTGTGTGAATTTTTCATAAGTAAAACTAATATATTTGTTTTTATGATAGACTTCTATAAAGTTCACTAATGAACCGCCCCAAGGGGTACGTGCAGGTTTAAAAAGAACATTTGCTGGAATTAATCAAGACCTCCTTGATGTCAGCAATTTGCCCATGTGGAAGCCGATGCTGTACACCGTGGCTTTTTTGCACTCCACTGTACAGGTATTTAAAAGCAGCTTCTGCATTATATATAGCAAACTGAGTCACTGTAGGATAATCTGCTTTAAACGGAACTTAAGTAAATTTGATTTCTTATTATTATCTGCATTTCCTGCCTATCATATATTCCTCTTTTAGATTTTATTGAGATTCCCTAGACTCTTCACTTCTTCAGTAACCAAGTGACATAATAGTCACCAAATAATTAATGTGTTAGATTACTTGCTCTTTAGTTCTACTGTCAATGTTGGCAGTTAAACAAACCCCTTTTCATGTCCATAATGGACTGTTCTCAAAGACAGATCAGCATGCTTCAAAACTCTGTTTTGCATTTTAAAATCCATCTAATAGAACATATGAAATATTAAAATTTCATTTTAAAATCAATTTAAGCATAATTACTAGGTAACAGCCAATTATTTTGGTCTTTTATATGTTACTGTATATTAGGGGGTAGGAAGAGAGCTTCTTCTGATTTAGTTGATCCCCAGTACCACTTGTTCTTAACGTACTACTGATCACTCCACATCAGAAAATATGTGCCTCTTATGCACAGAAAGGGAAAGTTCAAAGTTCTAATTCTAACCTATTCTTGCATTCTCCCCAAGTAAAGGACAAATCCAGGCAAAGGACAGAGAAATGTGAGTTTCTCAAGAGCCATCCCTATTCCTGGCTCAGGAAGGTAGCCACTCAATCCTATAACAAAGGTGACAGAGGATTCAGTTGCCCACTCTGGAAACTATTAAGCATATGTCCTTTCCAGGCATCTGTCTCCCCTAAGACAAGCCACTTTGTTGGGCTCTATTCTGGGGCCTACACACATCTAAGGAAGAGACCTACAACCAGTACATATATATAATCACCTCTATTAGACATAATTACTAATGAGAATAGTTAATACAACTAATATTTCATTGCTTTTCAAAATTTTATTTTGACCCTTGAATTTTAAATCCCATCTTTTAAGACACTGTAAAACCTATCTGATAATGATTAACCTTAGCAGACCTTATCATATATATTATTAGGTAATTATGTATTATTTATTGCTATTGGATTTCAAGTCTTCAAAGAATATATTTTGTGCTACCATCCCAAGCAGTGATAATTCAATTGCTCCATTGTGCTTATTGGAGGAAGATATAATTCTCCCTTTCATGGTAAATATGCAATGATACAGTACAATGTGAGCAATTATTCTGTGAATTCTATAAGTAATACCTAAGGAATTAAGATTATTAAATAAGGTCCCTTCACCTTTCTTATTCTCTCTTAAATCTCAGAAGCCTATGTTACTTTGATTACTATCTACTCATGCTAGTCTTCTGGGATTTAGTTAGCAAATCCATATTTAACTTACTCATACCTTTGTGATGCTATTAAATTCAATCACATTTCTCTCCTAAATTAGGGTTTCTCAATCTTTTTTTGTCAGTAACCCCTTTGGTGGAAACTTTATGGACATTTTCTCAGAATCTTGCTTATAAATGCTTAGCACATGCCCTGGCACATAGCTAGCCCTTAATAAATATAGTGCGTAGTATATTGGTTTTTCTAAAAATAGTTCTTATCACCACTTTCCTCCTTAAAAACTTACTGTGGGTGTCAAATAAAGTTCAGAGTATCTTGACATTTAAATCCCTTCCCAGTTCCACATCACTCACCTAACCTCATCATTTGCAGCTTGCCAAGCAAAAAGAGGTCTAGCACCGGCTCCTGAAAAGACTGTGCTCATGTCCACACTATCTTCATGTTATTCCCCAAGCCCCAAATCCCCGCTCTGGCTCAGTCTCTCTTGGAACCCACACAGTGCAAAGACAATTCACTTTATTCATGATTTCTCTTCTGATGCTACCTGACTCTCCTTCCCATTTGACCTTCAGCCAGTGTGGTCACCCAGCCTGTTCAGCTCTGCCTTCGTTGATTCTTGGCTCATCTCCCAGGAGTTCACTTGTGGTCTGGTACTCCTCTCAGCATTCCTGCCTAGCTCTTCTGAAATAAAGAACTTGGTTTGTCTTCTCATTTTCAAATTCACTCGGACTTCCCCACAGTATAATATTTCTGAACTTCAATTTGCCCCCTTTTTTTTTGGACAAAACCAAAGAAAGCTGCCCCATGCTGGTCTCTGTCCATAGGAGATTACATGCACCCCTTTCTATTTCAGAGGCTACTTCTTCCCATAAAATCCCTCAGTTTAATGTCTGTCTCATGGCAGTCTTTCCCTTTACTTGAACTCCCATAATACTTACATTCTCTGCCACGTTAAATCTGATTCTCTCTAGTTTTTGTTCTCTATTTCATCTATGTGTTCTTTCCCCAACTGGGTTGATTTGTAAATTCCTTGAAGGCAGAGGTCTTATAAGACACTTCTTTTGTATTTCCATATTGCCAAACAAATCTCTGGGCACTGTAAATAACAGTCAGGTTGAATAGAATAGAAACAGTTATCCAAATAAACTGAACAAGCCCCTGATTTAGAAATGCTGATAGATTTATTAACACCCTAATGATATGAAGTAGGAGTAGCTTGGGGAAGGGGGAAATTTGGTTAAATTCAATAGGTAAAGTTTGAATTCTCTGCTTGGTTTTAGTGTAGTCTTAGCCCTTAAAGAGACCGATGGAAGCACTTTGTGGAATTCCACTCACTCCAACAAGCATTTATTAACTGCCTATTCTGTGCAAAGACCAAACAAAAACTAGTAGAAACTGACAGGTGAATAGTAAAAGTAGTAATAAAGTCACTTAGAAAAGAAAACCTAGAATTTAACCTTCTTTTCTCATTATGATCTAAAACAACTCCTTTTGTTTTAAGTGAAAATAAAAAAAAACACTTGGAAAGAAAAGTTTTAAAATGGAAATGGTAGTAAGAAACATAAATGTGAAACAAATGTAGGCATTTTGAGCAATTGTCAAAGATCACATTTTAAGAGATAACTAAATTGCAATTTCTTAGTGAAAATAAATGGTAATGTTTTCCTAAAGCCAATTTAAGCAGCTCTGGGAAAGAAGTTCCTTTTCACTCAGTTCAGTCTAAATGAACCACCACATAGATAAAAGTAATATCCAATTTTCTTCCTCCCCCCACATCTTCCTTGCTAAAATAGTGAGGATTTCTTTTCTTTTTCGTATCCATGATTGAGGAAAATAGGGAGTAAATGACTGATGCCAGCCCACAGGCACTTGCCTACCTCCATTTCTGTGATCATATAAACCTTGCTCTGTTGTAGACAGGCTGGTGTTTTCCATGTTCCTTGGAGGTCCAGCTTATTCCAGTTCATACATAAGGTACTGGACTTCTGGAAATATCCTAATCACAGATTTGAAATTAAATAATGAAGCTTTAAAAATACATATTTACATAAGATAAAGGAAAGCCATACCAACTTGGAATCAAACCATACTTCTCCATCTTGCTCAATAGTGAATCTGAACCCCTACTAATGAACCTGGTCCCCCATGTATGGTGGCAAAAGACTGAGAGGAGACATGTTTTTCATTACTCCCCATCAAATAAGTAGCTATCAAGAAAGACTTGTATGCTCAGAAGTATGGTAGAGGCTGCACAGGAGAGGAAAGAAGCTTGTACATTCATTTCAATGTCACTTAATGGTTTTTCACACAGTGCTCATTAGGTGATGATTCTCTTCTCTCCAAAATTGCATAGCAAACAGTGACTTTATTCTTCTCTATAAAAACTTCCTTTTAGCAATGGAGTATAGAAATCTATCTTGCCCTACAGGAAAATAGAAGGGAAGGGAATAAAAGAAGTGGGATGTGTGTGTGATAGAAGAGAGGGCAGACTGGGGGAAGGGGTAATCAGAATGCACACTGTTGGGGGGTGGAGGGAGGGGAGAGATAGGGAGGAAATTTGGAATTCAAAATCTAGTGGAAATGAATGTTGAAAACTAAAAATAAATTGATTAATAAAACAATTTTAAAAGCTTCCTTTTAGTGAAGAATAAACTTATAAAGGCAAACCTTAGACCCAGGTTCAAGTCGTACCCCTTTAAACCACTTAACCTCTGGGTTTTCCTTGCTCTCTAATACTTTAAGTTAGACCAATTTCAGCCACTTTGCATTGGCAGAGGGAGTTCCCATACAATGAAATCACAGGTTCCGGCCACCACGCCCCCAAAATAAATACTTTATGGTTTAAAATGGTTCAACTGTGAATACTTTTTGAACTCTTAACACCTAGTCTTTTGATTTATATAAAATAGAGACTAATGTGTTTTAAATATTTCAAATTAACATGTATACATGATGCACGTCAGAGCTGACCACTTCTTACAATGGACTAAGTGTCTCACATCATCATCTTTTTAAGCTTATCTTTTGTACACATAGTAGAGCAAGGGCCTTCCTATGCTCATGCCGGACCTAGGTGCATTTATTTAATAAGTAAACAAGTCAAACTCATAAAATGTTTTCTAAATGTTGCACAACTGTTTACAGTGGCTATGAAAAGGCACAGCTTGGTAGAGCCCTTCAGATAGGGTCAAAAAGTCGATGGGCAATAAAATGTAGGTTGCTGGAGGATGGGGATTATTTTCATTTTGTATCTTTGTATACCTAGCTGCTAATGTAATGCCTGGCACCCGAGAGGAGCTGTGCCTTGGAAAAACCTAGGGACAATAAGAAGTGGATTTGGAGAATTGGTATATTTCAAGCCTGGGAGACAGAGTTGGGAAATGACATGCTAAATTCAGATATCAAAAGTAGTCTATATTCTACTAAAAGCAAGGATTTTATTAGGACTTTGGGTAGGAGTGGAGAGAAAAACTAGAATGGTCCTTTTACAACCAGCTTTTACCATAATCTCCCCGCCTACTTTGTGCTTGGAGGTAGAAGGTGGGGGAAGAAAGGGGAATGTAGTTGAAGGAATGAAGAAGAGTCAATAAGGGAAAGTCCAGAGGGGCACTAAGAAGTCTAATTCTAAATGTTTAGTACACAGGGAAAGCACTTTACGGCCCCCCACCTCAAGCACTGGGGCTACATGTTAATAAGTGGCTTCTGCTAATAATTCTGCTAATAAATAATATAAATTTCATTGACAGAAATAATTACTTGGGGACCAGTTATAGGCCCAGATATACACTAGCACAGAAGGTGATAAATTAGGGGTCATCTGTATGACTCATATATGTCTAAGACCCAAAAATACCAGTCCCAACACTTACACATCATTCAGATAGATGCCAGAGAATCAGAACAACGGAAGGATGCTGGTCTTTTTTTTTTTTTTAAAGCAATCGGGGTTAAGTAACTTTCTCAAGGTTACACGGCCAGTTATTTCTGGGTGTGGTGCTGAGTATCTGAGCCCGGATTTGATCCAGGTCATCCCGACACTGGAGCCGGTGCTCTTACTCGCTGAGCCACCTGGCCACCTCTAAGCAATTAGGGTTAAGTAACTTGCTCAAGGTTACATGGCCAGGTGTTTCTGGGTGGGTGCTAAGTGTCTGAGCCCGGGATTCGATCTCCAGGTCTTCTCAACACTGGAGCCAGTGCTCCTACTCGCTGTGCTACCTGGCCGCCCCAAGGATGCTTGTCTTTTGACAACAGTTCAGATTTCTGTGGATCTTGTCTGCTCTTCCTGTTTAGTTATCCTTTTATGGTGATATTTCAACTTTATTTAGTAAACAGAAAGGACAGGCACCAAGGGAAATTTTGTAGAGGTGGCTGTGTGGTAACATAAAAGTTTTGACAGACATATCATGTTTGTATCAACAGTCATAATCTCACCTTCTGTCTGTCTGTCTGTCTGTCTGTCTCTGTCTCTCTCTCTATCAATCTATCTATCTATCATTTATCTATGTATCTATCTCTCCCTCTCTCTTTCCAATTACAAAATTACCCAGTGGAACTAGGAAGGAGTTTAAATTCCTTTGAATCACAGAAGCTGTGTTCTTAAAAGTGAAAAATATAGACCCTAACATTTTAAATTTGAACAATTCAAAAACTTAATGTATTAATAACAAACTGTATTCTTATGAATCAACAATGGAGTTGAATTCTTTTAAATTTAGAGATACTGATTTTGCTCCAAGTCATGGTAAATAGTTTCAAGGTCTCTTCTTCAGTACTGTTTGTGTATAGAATGACCAAAAAATGTTTGTCGGCTGTGTGTGCACCATGGCTTATTAAGCCTGTGTCAACTTCTTTAGGCATCTCTGGTAGCTCTTACTGTTCTTGTTTATTAAATTTCACTCCATTGAGGAGAAGCAAACATCATATTAAAAAAAAGAATATTCTACTGAACATTTGCTTTTCTGTGGTTATTTTTTTTAAAGGAACGACGCAAGTTTGGCCCCTTAGGATGGAATATTCCTTACGAGTTTAATTCAGCTGACTTTACAGCAAGTGTTCAATTTATACAGAACCACCTTGATGAATGTGATATCAAGAAAGTGAGTAGTATTTTTCTGTACTCATGCCTTTTGTTCTTGATAATTCCCAAATCAGCATTTGCCAACTCTTTTTAGTTTATGAGATACCTTTGATTTTGCTAGTTCACACCAATTTCAACAATTTTCTTGTTCACCCATATCTAACCCACTCCCAGTGAGAACACACATCCTCTTCTCTCTACCAAGGTTACAAACTTTATTTACTACCTCATAACCTCAGGTTATGAATCAGGAAAAGGAAGTAAAGAAACTGTGGCATCATACTTCATCTGGCCAAATGTCCTACTTGAGATAACCTATGGGACGCACAATACAGTAGTGCTTCCTGTTATAGACTTTCCTTGATAAACAAATTGTAAACTATTAAACAATGTAAATAAGTGAGCTCTGATTAATATATAATAAATTTTTCCATGTAACTATGTTTAGTATTTTCAAGAAATACAAGGCTTCCTATTACTGGTCCCAACTTCCTCAACTCTCTCCCTGAAATCAAAGCCCCAAGATGTTTATTATTGTTCATTTTATTGATTTTAGTTATAACTAGATGTTTTTTAAACAGGGAGTATCATGGACTACAGTACGCTACATGATTGGAGAAGTACAATATGGAGGCAGAGTCACAGATGATTTTGATAAACGTCTACTTAATTGCTTTGCTAGAGTAAGTCAACTTAGGAAAAACCATAAAAATACATTGTATTACAGTCACTGTCATTGTCTAGGTTTTAATAATACAATTTTTTTGTTTGTAGTATATAAATTAATCTTTACACTAATTTTAGTATAGGATTACTGAATAAAAATCAGCATTTTTGTGTACTGTAGGAAAGGGAACTACCCTCAATTCTCAGTTTTCTACTTTTCAAAGGCAAATGTAAATGGTTTGGGAATTATTGTTTTGTGAGATTGATTTGTGTTGCATTCCCTATATTCTGGACTATATCAGTAAGACTTTGTCTTAAAAAAAACTGATTCCTCTGGGTGTGGATTTTAAATGCAGTCAAACTTTTTTATTTAGTATTTAATTTTTCCCCAGTTACATGTAAAAACAATTTTTAACATTTGTTTTAAAAAATTTGAGTCCCAAATTCAATCCCTTCTTCCCTTCCCCTTCCATTGAGAAAGCAAGCAATTCCATATAGATTATATAGGTGTAGTCATGCAAAACATATCCATAATAGTCATGTTGTGGGGAAAAAAAAAACTCAAGAAAAAGTAAAAAAAAATTCTGCAATCTGTATTCAGACACCATCAGTTCTTTCTCTGGGGATGGACAGCATTTTTCATCCTAAGTCCTTCAGAGTCATCTTGGATTGTTTTATTGGGAGAATAGCTAAGTCATTCACAGCTGATCATCTTACAATATTACTATTATTTTGTATCCAGTACATTTCACTTTACATCAAACCATGCAAGTCTTTCCAGGTTTTTCTAAAAGCATCCCTCTCATCATTTCTTATAGTACAATAATGTTCCATCATAATTCCATACCACAACTTATTCAGTCATTCCCAATTGATGGGCATCTCCTCAATTTCTAATTCTTTACCCCCAGAAAAGAGCTGCTATAAATATTTTGTACACATAGGTCCTTTTCTTTTTTGTTTTTCATCTCTTTTGGGATACAGACCTAGTCATGATATTGCTATGTCAAAGGCATGGTTTTATAGCCCTGTGGGTATAATTCCAAATTGCTCTATAGAATGGTTGAATCAGTTCACAACTCTGCCAACAATACATTAAGGTCTCATTTTCCCCACATCGTCTCCAACATTTGTCATTTCCCTTTTCTGTCTTATTATCTAATCTAAGAGATATGAGGTAGTACCTCAGAATTGTTTTAATTTGCATTTTTCCAATCAATACTGTTAGAATATTTTTTCATATGGCTATAGGTAGCTTTAATTACTTCATCTGAAAACCGATTATATCTTTTGATCATTTATCAGTTGCAGAATGGCTCTTATTTTTATAAATTTGACACAGTTATCTATATATTAGAGAAATGAGGCCTTTATCAGAGAAACTTGCTTCAAAATTTTTTTTACAGTTACTATTGCTAACTGTATTTCCCTCCATTCTATTCCCCCTACTCCCACTTTTTCTATTCTCTCTCTTTTCACCATGTCACTCCTCAAAAGTGTTTTGCTTCTGACTACCCCTTTCCCCACCCTTCCCTCCTTTCTATCACCCCCTCCCTTCTTTTATCCTCTTCCCTTCCTACATTCATGAAGGGTAAGATAGATTTCTATAACCATTGAATGTGTATCTTATTCCCTCTTTGAACCAATTCTGATGAGAATAAGGTTCATTTACTCTCCCTCACCATCCCTCTCTTCTCCACCAGTGTAAAAGCTTTTTCTTGCCTCCTTTATGTGAGATAATTTACCCCATTCTACATCTTCCCTTCTCTCTCAGTACATTCTTTTCTCACACCTTAATTTTATTTTTGAGATATCATCTATTCATATTCAACTCATACCTGTGTCCTCTATATATACTTATTCTGACTACCTTAATAGTGAGAAAAGTCTTATGAGTTACAAATATCATTTTCTCATATAGGAATGTAAACAGTTTCACCTGAAGTCCCTTATGTTTTCCTTTCCTATTTACCTTTTTATGCTTCTCTTGAGTCTTGTATTTGAAAGTCAGATTTTCTATTCAGCTCTGGTCTTTCCATCAAGAATGCTTGAAAGTCCTCTATCTCACTGAATGTCCATTTCCCCCCCGAAGGATTATACTCAGTTTTGCTGGGTAGCTGATTCTTGGTTGTAATCTTAGCTCCTTTGCCCTCTGGAATATCATATTCCAACCCCTCTGATCCTTTCATGTAGAAGCTGCTAAATCTTGTGTTATCATGACTGTGGCTCCACAAGACTCGAGTTGTTTCTTTCTTGCTGCTTGCAATATTTTCAGTTTGACTTAGGAACTCTGGAATTTGGGTGTAATATTCCTGGGAGTTTTCATTTTTGAATCTCAGGAAGTGATCAGTGAATTCTTTCAATTTCTATTTTATCTTCTGATTCTAGAATATCAGGGCAGTTTTCCCTGATAATTTCTTGAAACCACTACAGTTGCCAGCAATTCAGTCACTCCAAGGTCTGCTCTGGGCTCACTTGGACCCAGTCTGCACTGGTGCAGCCTGTGTTAGACTGCACTACTCTCAACCTGGTGCAACAGATCTTTTCTTGATGACCTTGTAAGTTGTCTTGGGCTGGAAATTTGTTTCACTCTTTTTATGGGTTCTGCTGCACTAGAATTTGTTTAGAGTTATTTTTTTTTTATTATTTGGAAGGTTTTAGAAGAGAGCTCAGGCAAGTCCATGCCTTTACTCCACCATCTTGACTCTGCCCCCTGAAATGCAGTCAAATCTTGATTAATCAGAATATTCTCCAGGGGTATCATGTTTTGTACAATTGAAGTTTTTCCAGGAAGGTATTTTTATTTCAACTTTTCCTTTTTGAGAAACCTTCTAGACAGTTTAGAATTACTATGATAATGTAAACAAAAATAGTGTTAAAAGTAACTGAACTCAGACTCATTGCAATGACCAGTCTTGGCCCATTTCTCGCCATTTGTTAAAGAGATGAACATCTACAAGAGTAGAAAGTTGCACATGCTATCATACTAGGTTGACTTATGACTTGGTTTTGCTTAACTTTTCTGTTTTAAGAGAGAATTCAGTACAGGGGAAGAGAGAGAAGGAAAGAGGAGCAATACCAGGAAATAATTGTGTTGTAAGATCTCTTTGGGATACAGACCTAGTAATGATATTGCTGGATCAATAGATATGCACATTTTGGTTGCCCTTTGGGCATAGTTACAAAATGTTCTCCAGAGTAGTTGGATCAGTTCCCAACTCTACCAAGAATGCATTACTGCCCCAAGTTTCCCAGTCGTTTCCAACATTTTCTTTTTTTTTTGTCATATTAACCAATCTGATAGGTTTGAGCAAGATGTATGAAGAAGATATAGTTTCCTTCCTTCTCTTTTAATTAAGTCTATTTTTGCTTTTACTTTGAGATTAGGATTGCTACCCCTACTTTTTTTACTTCAGCTGAAGCTTAATCGATTCTGGTCCAGCCCCTTACCTTTACTCTGTGTGTGTGTGTGTGTGTGTGTGTGTGTGTGTGTGTGTGTGTGTCTGCTTCAAGTGTATTTCTTATAAACAACATATTGAAGGGTTCTGGTTTTTGATCCACTCTGCTATCCATTTCCATTTTATGGGAGAGTTCACCCTGTTTACATTCACAGTTATGATTACTATCTGTGTATTTTCCTCTGTCTTATTCTTCCTCCTGTTTGTCCTCTATTTCCTTTCATCCTTTCCCTCCTCACCGGTGCCTGACTTCTGTCTACAACCTCCCCTGATCTAACCTCCCTTCTGTCAGTTCCCAACCCACCCTTTACTTAATCCCTTCCTTTCATACTTCCCTGTTGGGTAAGATTTCTATATTCAACTGATTGTGTGTATTATTCTCCCTTTGAGCATGAGGGTAAGATTACAGTGATGCCTATAGCTCACTGTCCCATATTCCCCTCCACTGTAATAGGTCTTTCAAACCTCTTAATGTGAAATAATTTACCCCATTCTACCTCTCCCTTCCTTCTATACCCAATGTACTTCTTTTTCTCATCCCTTATGTCATTCCCTCAAATTCACCTTATATTCATACCCTCTGTCTATTTATATTCCTTTTAGTTCTACTAGTAATGATACACTTTCTAAGAATTATAAGTATCACCTTCCCATGTAGGAATGTATACAGTTTAGTTTTATTGATTGATTTCCTTATGTTTTCTTTTCCCTTTTTATCTGTTTATGCTTCTCTTGGGTCTTGATATTGAAGATCAGATTTTTGGTTTAATTCCAGTCTCCTCCTTATGAAAGCTTAAAATTCTTCTATTTCATTGAATAATCATTTTTCCATAACCACAGATCTTTTAATGTTGCAGCTACCAAGTCCTGTGTAATCCTGATTGTGACTCCCCAATATTTGAATTGTTTCTTTCTGGCCACTTACAATATTTTTCCTTGACCTGATATTTCTAATGTTTGGATATAATGTTCCTTGGAGTTTTTATTTTTGGGTCTCTTTCCTGAGGTGGTGAGTGGATTCTTTCAATGCCTATTATGCCCTCTGGTTCCAGGACATGAGGGCAATTTTCCTTGATAATTTCTTGAAGGATGCTGTCTAGGTCTTCCTTTTGACTTAGGCCTTCAGGTAATCCAGTGATTCAAATGCTGTCTCTCTTGGATCTATTTTCCAGGTAAGTTGTTTTTCCCATGAGGTATTTTCCATTTTTTCATTCTTTTGAATTTGTTTGATTGATTCTTAATGTCTCATAGTGACATTCGCTTCCACCTGCCCAATTCTAACTTTTAAGGAGTTATTTGCCTCAATTTGCTTTTGTACTTTCTTTTCCATTTGGACAATTTCATTTTTAAGCAGTTGTTTTCTATTTCCAAGCTGTTGACTCTTTTTTTTTATAATTCTCTTACATTACTTTTATTTCTTTTCCCAATTTTTCTTCTACTTCTCTTCTGTGATTTTAAGCTCTTTTTTGAACTTTTCCAAGAGTTCTTTCTGGGTTTGAGATCATTTCTCATTTTTCTTTGGGGTTTTGCCCATAAGTATTTTGACATTATTGGCCTTTTCTGAATTTGTATCTTATTCTTCCCTGTCATTATAATAACTTTCTATGTCAGATTCTTTTATTGTTGTTTGCTCATCTTTTTTGGCCTTTTCCCTCTGTTTTAAATTTGAACTCTGCTCTCAGGATGGAAGGGCACTATCTCAGCCTTCTTGTGCTAGGGGCTGTAGGCACTGGCTATTTTTCTGGTGCTGCACTGATATTGCCCTGAGACCCACTTGGGACCCTTGTGTCTGATGCCACTCTGAGAGGGGAGTGTGGGGGTCCTAGTGGTGGTGTCTAGCATGTGCTGAGGTCAGTGGGTATTTCTGTGTTCCCTGGGGCTGCACTGAAGCACATGGTCATGTGGCCACTGAAGGTTGCCTGTTTACCCAGGGTTATGCTGAAGCATGTGGCAGGAGGCCTGGCACTAGTAGCTGCCTGACTGCTTAGGCACCCACAGGGTTGGGTTCTACTTGTTTGCCTGGGGCTACACTGAAGCACATGGAGTCTGACCACTGGAAATTGCTTCTTTGCCTGGGTCTATACTGAAGCATGTGGCAGTTCTCAGAGTTGGAGTCTGTCCATTCCCCTAGTCATACTGAGGCACATGAAAGGTCCTGGTGTTGACGTTTGCCCACTCATTGCACTGAGGCTCAGGCTCTACCACTGGTTTGCTGAGGTGGGGCTTGCTTCTGGCTTACAGGGATGCTTCTTGTCCTGGACTGTGCTCCCATTTTACCCAAATTAGACAGACCTTTCCTGCTGATCTTTTAAGTTTGTTGAGCTAAAAGATTGTTTCAGCCCATCTTTTTTGCCGATTCTGCTGTTTCAGGATTTGTTTGGGGGCCTATTTTATGGTTGTTTAGAGGTGAATATGGGAGAGTTACAGTGATTTACTACTTATTCCACCATCTTGGTTCCTGGAAGTCTATCAATAATTGTGTTGTAAAAAACAAGAGACAAAGAAAAAAAATTTAAAGAAAGTAAGCTTAGTATGAAATCTATTTCCTTACTTTGTTAAGAGATAGTGTATAGTAGCTGAAAGAGTAGCAACATGGGATCCAGAAGTCTAGCTTCCAGGCCAGTTTTTGCAATTAGCCAGTAGTATGGTTTTAGACAAGTTACTTTACCACTCAAATCCTCTGGTGCCTGAAGTGTAAAACAAGGGAGTTTGATTCTAAGTCCTCTTTCAGAGAAGTATGATAATCCTTTGGTATATCACTGTATAGTAATATCTCTTGTATCTGTCATATTTTTCATTCCCACTTGTTCTACCCAAGTATAAGCTTTTATCTTTTTATGTAGAGATGTGAAGCTTTTATCTTTTTATATAGAGATGTGTACAATACTTGTAGTCTTCAGTCTTCTCTTGGCTTCACTGCCTCCTAATCCATCTTACATGCTAGTGCCAAATTAATCTTCCTAATTTATAGTATTAAGCATCATAAACTCCTTTAGTGGCTCTATATTACCTACAGAATTCCAAAATTCCTAAAGTTAATATTCATTCAATTAGCAGACATTTGTTAAGTACCTGTGATGTGCTTGATGCTGGGGATACAAAAACAAAAATTAAATAGCCCCTATCCTCAAGGAGCTTATATTTTATCAGGGGAGACAACATGCTTCCATGAATACATACAAAATAAATACAAAGTAACTTAGAAGAGGAAGTGCCAGCAGGAAAGGACACATGGAAGAGGTGCTATAGTCTGACCCCTGTATACCACCTCAGCATTTACTTTCCATTACTACTCTTCATGAAACCTTCTGTAGTCAAATTAATGTACTCATTGCTCCTCCTTCATACCAGGCCTGACCTCCCATACCTTTACTTATGCTGTTAAACTGCTTATAAGGTTTTTTTCATCCTCTTCACTTATCTAAGAGCTACCCTTCTAAGTTTGAGATTCACCTCACATCCAGCCTCTCCCACAAAAGCCTTTTAAATCACTCCAGATTCAATGACCATCTCTACTTCCAAGATCCTATTGAAGTTATTGCTGGTATCTCTCATTTGACATGTAGAATTTTACTATCTCTTATTTTTATAATCTTCTTATTGTAAAGCCAAGCACAAGCAGCTTTCCAGAGGACTGCTGCTGTGAACAACTTCAAGGTTCTGATTACACAGTATTGTGAACTCTCTATTTATTCAGTAACAAACTAAGACAAAACATTTATAGAACTCAAAGTACAGCATTCACAATATTATAACTTAGCAACTTATCACTAAAGTGGCCATATAGTTTTCGCCAAAGTGGTCACATAGTTTTAAGCAAAAGATAACATTCATTTAGTAACTCAATCATTTAGTAATTCCTTAATCATCCTTAAGGAGGGAAGGCCTCCTTAATGAACACAAAGTACAAAGGTCAAAGTTATCCACCCCAGGGTCACATTGTCTTAATCTCTTCAATCAGAAAGTCCTCTTTCTTCTTAATTGGAGAAGTCCTTAACTCAATGATCTAAATGTAAAGGTCAGAGTTCTCCACCCCCTAGGCCACAGTGAATCATTATCTTCTCAGTTTGCATTAAATACCCAAGGAGAGGTCTTTTCATCTTGACTTGAGGCTGGCTGTCAGCTTCCATGGTTCCATATTGAAGCTTACAGTGTCTAGTCCACCTCAAGTCCTTCACACTTTCTGTTCCTGGGAAGACAAACTTTGACAAAGCCACAATAACATCCATGCACATTGCTGGAATCCTCATCAATTCACTTTCTGCCTGTGAAATCAACATAGACCCAACAACAAGGTCTGAGGAATCAACACAAATCATCAGTATAGTCCCAGTACCTCTGAAAACGTCAGCAAGACCCTCTTTTAGGATTTCTGTAAATGTACAACAAGAAAATCCTCTTTCAGGATTTCTGAACCAGCAGCAAGGTCCCAGGGCTTCTGAAACAACAGAAATGTCCTCTATTAGCAGTCAAATCTGACAAATAACATCAAAACAGACAGACAAAGTACCGGTACCACAGCGATGCCTCCTCCCAGTTCTCCTCTCTTCTCATTTCTCAGTTCTTCTCAATTCTAAGTTCACTTCTCGGTTTTCAGTTCTCTTCTCAGTTCTTCTCTTTCCAGCCTGGGCCTCTGCTCCTCAGCCTCAATGATGCTTGCTCCTAGAAATTCTGTCCTCTCTCAGCTTGGGCTTTTCCTTATATGTGGTATTAGCTCCTCCCTGTTCTGCCCCTTCCTATTACATCAACAAGTTCATCCCACTGTGGGATTCACAAGTTTTGGATCTTAATACTTGACACAATCATGAGCTTGAAACAAGGTGCTAAGTACCTGTTGTCTTGCCAATACAAGGGGCAAGGAAGATCTTCAAATTTCATCACTATTGCACTAATGTATATATACTCTCTGCCCAACTAGGTTTTAAGCCTTCAGAGGTAAGGACCATATCTTGTATACCTCTTTATGCTTAACATAGTATCTTATAAATAGTTGATAATCCATGATTATTTCTTAGTAATGATAATGAATATAATTTTATTGTTTTAATTGAGGATCTTATGTTTCAGAATAATCAATATAAAACTAACTTATTATTATACAGTACTATAGGGATTGTAGATTGAGATGGATCTGTACTGCTCTCAGGACTTTCTCTAGAGGCAGCATGGTATAAAAAGGTGGGTTGTGGCAACATTATTCATATTAGCAAAAAGCTAGAAACAAAATCTATGCCCATTGAATAGGAAATAACTGACAAAAGAGTGGTATATTAACATAATGGGATATCATTGTATTGTGAAAAGAATGCAGATGTTAAGAATTTAGAGAAACATGGGAAAAATTGTATGAATCCAGTTAATCAAAAGGCATCTATTAGATGCTTTCTCTGTGTAAGTCAAAGGTACCCTGAAGTGATGCAGAATGAAAAAAGCAGAGCCAAAAGAATACATACATACACACCTACTTGTAGATATACAGATGTATACAGGATGTCCCAAAAGTTTTTATGCAATTTTAAGCCATTAAAGCATAAAATTGTACTAAGATTTTGGGGACAACTTGTATATATACAGACATATAATCCATCCATACATATGCATATAGACAGATATAGATATATAACCATTGTAACAATGTGAATACAATCAATGTTGAAAAGCAACAAGTTTAGTCAAATAAATTGGTCAATGTTAGTACCATCTAGTAATCCAACTTTTCAGGGAATGTACTTCATATTGGAGAGTGGAAGTATTTAGGTGTTTGGTGGGGAGGAACCTATTGTAGCAAAACAAAATATATCAATTTTCAATGAAAAAGTAAAATAAGGTACATAGATAGATTTGCCAGCTGCTCAAAAAGGGGAATAAAAGAGAGAACAAGGAACTTAGAGCCATAAGTCCTGGGTTCAAGTTTCTGCTCTACTACTCATAACTATACTTAATAATCTTTCACTCATGAACTAAAAATTCACTCATGAAATTTTTAAATGCTACCCCCTTCCCTCCTGGCAAAACATTTGTTCCTTGAAGTATTTTGTGGGAAAAACATCAGAACAGCCTAGTATAGTGAAGAGTATACAGGGATTGAAGGCAGAAGTCTTGGACGTGAGCAGTAGTTCTGCTAATTATTTGTAATGTGACTGGGCAAGTCATTTCACATATCTGGGTTTCAGCTTCCTCATCTGTAAAATTAAGATAATACTACTTTAAAGAGTAAAGATAATACTTCTTTAAAGAGTCATTGTGTGAAAAGTACTTCAAATGCTATTATTAATATGAAATAGAGGCTAAAGCCTAGTTGTGTTTATGTTTTGACCTACATTTATGAACCTATTTAATTGATATTCATTTGTCATTACTTATTCTCTGAGTAGTAAGAATAATATTAAACAAAACCAATGCAAAAAGGATGTGATTTCTCCTTACCTTTATACTTAGATGCTTATTATTTATATTTTAAAATTTTGTTTTACATAGGTTTGGTTCAGTGAAAGGATGTTTGAACCAACATTTTGTTTTTATACGGGTTATAAAATTCCAGTATGCAAAACTTTGGAACAATACTTTGAATATATACAGTTACTCCCTTCAATGGACAATCCTGAAGTTTTTGGTCTCCATCCTAATGCTGATATTACGTAAGTTCTTTAGCCTTTCTGAATTTACAGTATACATTGATAAATCCAGGCTTGCTGCCCATGTTTTTCATTTTCTCTCTTTACCAGGGTAATAATTTGGAATTCTGGTGTCTGAGATGGGGGAGAAGGGAATATCATGATATGGCAGAAAAGATACTGGACCTAGGTTTGACTCACTACCTAGGTGACTTTAGGTGAACTGCTTAACCTTTCTTGCGTCTCAGTTTCCATATCTGTGAAATGAAGGAATTAAAAGCGATCTAGCTCTAAATTTATGATTCCATGATTCTACAGGATGTGTCTATTTTACTCATTGCACCAAGGATTGTTTTCTTAGGTACAATTGTACACTGGGAAAGGGGCAGCCTGTCACCCATGGAGTCTGGCTTTTGCAGACTGTGAACACAATAAGAGCTCCGAGAAAGATTAGAGTAGTATAGGAAGGCTTCCTAAAAGAAGTGGACTTGAGTTGGTCCTGAAAGATACAGGCAGGATTGTGCTGGAGACAGCTCTAACCAACTTATGAGAGACCATTGTTTCATTGTGAGTATTTGCACCTCAGAAATTGAATTGCTGCATATCAGGGCTTGATATATTTTTTGTTGATTGCCTAGACTTAAGAAAGTGGTAATAATGCAGATTTAACCTAAAAGTACATATACATATATATGTATTTTTTTCTGGAACATTTACCAGTATACTCCTGTATTCTATATACTCTACATAATATATACTCCTTTATAAACAGTGCTTAAGCTCAGAAGAAGTGCAGTAAAAGGCTCAGGAAATGAACTCATTACCAGACTGGAGATCTTATTATGCAATAATAACAACAACTAAAATTTATTTAGCATGGTTTGCAAAGTGCTTTACACCCATTATCTCATTTAAACCTCATGGATATAGAACATGAATGCATGAAGAAAGGAAAATATACCAGGATTGAAGAATAGCATAAGTAAGGTGTGGAGACATGAATTATGGTGAATCATAGGTGACATTAAGGAAGTTGCCTGGAGAAGATTGGGGAAATATTGTAGAGGGAAATAAGATTATATTATAGAATGGAGTCAGATTATAGTCTTAAAAGCCCAGTAAAGAAGTAGGCAACTGAAACAATAGGAGACTATTACAAGCTTTTGAGGAGAGTTACATGACTATAATATGGTTTTAGTCAAATTTATCTGGTGTTTGATATAAAAATTCATTGGAAGAAAGAAAAAACCTGAAATCAAGGAGACCTTCTAGGAGTCAGTGACAGTAATCTGAGTGTGAGATAATGAGGAGGTAGGCTAGGAGTGACTGTGGGAGTGAATAGGAAAGGGAGAAGAAATGTTCACTAGGACTTGGTTATAAGATAGTAGGTCAATCAGACAATTAGTAAACATTTGAGAAGAAGTATTCATTCACTTCCTAACTAACTCAAGAAGGAGAAGAGAGGTTCTCTCTGCCACACACACCTGCTCTGGCAAAAGGCGTCTTTCCACAAGCTTGGCTACTGTTGCCACTGAACATCATAGCATATGCATAGGGTGATTGGATGGTAAGCCTTAGGACATAGAAGAAAAAAATATTCCCAGGAATCCTAGTCCATTTGGGAATAAATAAATTGGGCCAAGAAACCAGGGTTTTTTTGGTGGTGGTGGTTGTTGTGTTGGGGAAGTGCAGAATTGATCATTTCAGTTTTGCATGTTAAGTTTGAGGTACTGATGGGACACTTACCTGTGGATCCTCTGCCCAAAGGAATATGAATTTTGATTGCTAAAACCTAGTGAAATATCTTGGGGTTTGTGGGCTAGATTTCTTTTTATAGACCATGCCTTAAATCCAAATCACGCTGTTTCTCCTTGATTGGCCAACAGTAACTTCTTAGCCCAAGCCTCACTTGATCGTTGTTTGGATTCTAATGACTCAGAGTGAATGTAAATAGCAGTTGTTTCTATTTTGGACAGAAATCTGAGAGTCTTCCCCAATCAGATTGACTTTATTTATTTATTTGTTTGTTTGTTTGTTTGTTCGTTCATTCATTCATTCATTCATTTGCTTGTTTATTTTTTGACTAGGTAAGAGGCCACCCTTTGCCTTATTTTTACCTAGCCTTAATAACTGAATGGGCATTGCCTCAGACAAACTGAGACCTGCAAAAGACCTTAGTTTAAAAAGGCCAAGGTCTCCCACTGCATCCTTGGCCTTTTTAAACTAAGGTCTTTCAGTTGTCCTGGTCTATATCTTTCCATTGGAGGAGAGAGTGAGGCTGGTGACATAACTGTCCCTCACTTAAATCTAATTCACTTGCAAGTCATGACATCTCCTTTCTGATGTCTAGGCATTTGGAAATAAAGGACTTGAGAAGAAGTGGGAGATTTGACTGGATACATAAGATTTAAAAGTCATTGAGAAGGCAGTCAAATCCATGAGAGTGGACCAATTCTTGAAATAATGTACATGGGAAGAAAATCAGAGGGGTAACAAGAGAGGCTTGGGGAATACTTATAGTTAAAGGTCAGGTGATGAAGAGAGGCCAGCAAAGAAGACATAGAAATGATTGGTGAGGTAGAAATAGGTTTAGGGTTTTGGTAAATGTATTTGAGCAGGCAAGCCTACTGATCAGCCCTCAGTTTCCAAACATGCTAAGAGTTTCTAGTGTTTTTTAAGACCATAGTGAAGAATTTTATGTTCTCTGCATACCTGTGTCTGGTTTTCCTTGGGGGGCAGGGAGAAGGAAGGAAGAAGAAAAGAAGGAAGACAGATGTTTTGCCTTTATTTAGGTATACATTTTATTTTTATATTTATATATATTTAGGTATACATTTTATTAATTAGTACTCTTGCCCTTATTTAGGAACACATGATTTTTGGTGCAACAGAAGATTCAAACCAAATAAATACTTTAAAATAAGTAAACTCTTTCCGAAGTGCTTATGTACCTTGGAGACAGGAGCCATAAAAATGTATACTTTATTCATATTTTATAATCTAGATTTATAAGGTACTAAGTACTATGCAAATTCAACTGTTTTGATGCCAAAGACAGTTACTTATATTTCACTGTTTTCCCATCAGTGCTTATGTATGTCTTTTTACATTCTGTAAATTCATCAACTGCCTCATTACAACTTTTATATTCATTTCCTCACAGGAAACATTTAAATGTGTACTTTCAGTATCAACCAACATTCTATTCAGGATTAGATAGTTATTCATGCTCATTGATATTTCATGTACAAAGATGTATCAAAACAAAGCTCTTTGCTTTCCTCATTGTGATACTCTAATAACTTATTAGAGATTTAATTATCTATTTCATAGGTAGTTTTCCTGTTTCAGCTGGCTTGCATTTTTCTTGCCTGTTATTGTTAACTGGGGCTGTATAAACAACAGTACCTGGATAGGAGCTCTCCCATGGTCTGTATCTACAGGGTCAAAGCTCATCTACTTTCTACACTACCAAAGGGAATCTCTCTTCTATTAGTAACTGTGGTTGTGTACTGATAATCTAATTAAATAAACCACCTCTCTAGTTGCAAAAGGAAGGCCCCCAACTACAATGTGCAGATCCTCTACAGATGGTTTATGGGAAGATATGACTAAAAATCACCTTGGGTAAGAAAGCATACAGGAGTTAAAGTCTCTATTAGTGAAGGGAATATTCAGACCAATAAGATATTCGATCCAGCCAAGATCAAAGTAATTGGGGACCATAGTATATAAGACCTTAGTATTCTACAACAGACATGTTATTTCAACAATCACTTGCTGTTATAAATATAGTTGTATACTCCAAAGTAGTTAACTCTACTGTGCTCTGTATGCCATTCCTGATGATGTGTGACAGTTTTGGGATATCCAAATGAGATGTTAATACATCCCTGGCATAGCCAAGAAAAGTAGTCTTTCAAATAACAAATGTTCTCACCTTCAGAGTTCCTTCACACTAGCTACAACCAAACATAGACCTCATAGTGAGCCCTCTCTCTCTCTGTTTCTCTCTCTCTGTCTCTGTTTCTGTCTCTCTCCTTCCTTTCTGTCTCTGTCTCTCTTTTTCCTCTCTCTCTGTCTCTCTCTCCTAGCATATGAAGGACAGCATGACCTCTGTTTATTTAAGAGATATTTGAAAAACAAAGCCATTAAAAAGGTTCATAAAATATCAATATATATTTATAATTTTCCAGAGATAGCATATGCCTTCTTGGGACCAAACCTATTGAAGTCGATGGACCCCAGGGAAGGCATACTTGCTTACATACAGAATAATAAAGAGGAGAATTGCCAGACTAAAATTCCTCAGCTGTATTTAGTAAAATCATCAAAATAAGACCAGCAGAGCCAGGATATCCCTGATGCTTCTTTCTTTAGGCTACACTGACTTACCTTCAAAGGAGAAGGCCATAGCTAATAAAATTATTTCATTCAGGCTTTATTCTCTGTGACCCTGTGTCTACAGAGTGCCATGATCACAGATCTGCCATTTACATTTCTAGAATGGGTGCTGCAGTCTTTTTGGTCTTTATTACTTGAACAGTGTTTACTTGGTGCTTTGAAAATCTAGTCTTGCAATTTTATCACAATTGCATTTGAAGAACACTTATGTAGCAGGGTCAAAGAGGGCATGTGATTCCACTGTAAGAGGACTTACATTCTGAACAGGGAGATGAGATAGACCAACAAATCAAACCAACCAAGTGTTGGTTGAGTGCCTGCTCTATATGCAACAAGCTAGACACAGTAAAGTACAAAAAAGGTAGTAAGCTTAACTGAGAAGACAAAATTAATAAGTGAAATAAAGAACAGTTAACTTTAAATAGACTAGAAATTCAGAGAAAGGACAGATTGGTATAGACCAGGGATGGGGAAACTGTGGCCCTCTAGGTCCTCAAGTGTAGCCCTTTGACTGAATTCAAACTTCACAGAACAAATCCCTTTAATAAAAGGATTTATTCTGTAAACCTTGGATTTACTCAGAAGGCTGCATCCAAGAACCTAGAAGGCCACATTATGGCCTCAAGGCAGCAGGTTCCCCAACCCTGTTATAGGCTGAAGTAGAGAAGACTTCATGGGAGGGAGGTCTTACTTATTAAGGCTATGCCCCGAAAGCTGGTTAAGATTTAAGTCATTGGAGGTTGGTGAGACCTAGAAACAAAGACCTAGAAGTGAAAATAAATGTGATCTACAAGGATGACAGTAAATGACTAGATTGATAGGGTATGCCTGAGTAAGACTGGGGAGATAAATAATGCATAACTACACATATACAAGCAAATCAATCCAGGAAGAGGAGGTCATATCAGTTAATATCTTCTATAGATTCAATTTTATAGATTATTTGCATTAAAATAAATGAGTTGTGCTTATATAAGGGCAGCAAAATTATCATCCTTCAGTAATTTAAATTGAGCATCCTCATGAGGAAGATATCATTACAGTTACTTTGCACAGTGAATAAATAAGTAGGCAACATTATGTAGTGGGAAGAGAAAAGGACCAGGAATCAGAAAACCTAGGTTTGGGTACTATTTCTGCCTTAAACTGTGGCACACTTTGTAGTGACTTTGTAAATATTGCTTCCCTTATCTGAAGTTTGTTTCTTCACCTGTCAAGTTAGAAGGTCAGATTGGAGGATCTCTAGGGTTCCTTCCCACTCTAAAATTCTATACATTTGATAGCTCATCCACTAACCCTGTCTTCCAAAACTTATAGATCATATGTGGCAATATTACAATTCTATAAATAATTCAAGAGATATCAGGGAATAGTGGATAGAGGAGTCAGCAATACCTAGGTTCAAGTCATGTCTGACACATACTGGCTGCATGGTCTGGGCAAGTCACTTAAACTCAAAATACCCTAAATTTGCAGAAAAGTTTCATAGGTAGAGGGAGTTACCTCACTGGGACCTCCCCACACAAATGAAATCATAGGTCTGAGCTTAAAAAACAAACAACAGTATAAGGAAAAATGAGTTATAAAAGGATGTAAGCAAAAACATGGTCAGAAAAATACAGATTTTTAGTTTATGGAAATCAGTCATATTACAGTTGAACCATTTATATTTGTCTTTTAACTCAGTTATTTCCTTCATATTAATAAAACAACATTTTCAAACAACTCCTTGGGGCGGGCAGGCAGGGAAAAGTCAGGCAAATAGGAATGGAAGTGCTCTAGGTGAGGAACAGCAAGGTAAATTTGGCTAGATTATAGTGTATGTAGAGGGGAGTAATGTGATCTGAAGAGGTAGGATGGGACCAAGTTGTAAAGATGCTGTGTCAGAGGTGGGATTTGAACCCAGGTCCTCTTGATTCTGAGTCTAGCATGTATCTAACCATTATGTTACACTATCTCTCCAGATGACCTTTGGAGGTCCCTTAATCTCTGTGACTCTATGAAAAAGCCTCACATGCTTTTTTTCTCTTTAATTTTTATGATTCTACTATTACATATTTTATCTTTAATAATAATAATAATCTCTGTAGGTGTTTCCCACTCCCACCCCTTGCCTTGTTATGTTCTGAAGGGCTTAATATTCTTGTCAGGTATCAAAGTAACACTGCTTCTGGAGTTTTGGAAACTATTACCAACATTCAACCAAAAGAAAGTGGAGGAGGAGCAGGAGAAACTCGAGAAGCTATAGTTTACAGACTAGCTGAAGATATGCTAAGCAAACTACCTCCTGACTATATGCCCCATGAGGTAAGATGCAGTTTTCTTTCATTCTTTATTTTTCTAGTACATATGTGTCTTTCCTCCACCATTCTGCTAAGTTACTTACTTGCATGGCCAAGTGTCATCAAATATTTGTATGTTTCTTATGTTTACAGAGCCAGTACATTTCAGTTCAATGCAGTACAACATTTATTAGGCACCAATTATGTGTAAGACACTAGGAATACAGAAATGAAATCATGCAGTCCTTTCCCTAATAAATGAGGATGGAATATTAGAGGCGGACAAATAAGGGTGATAAAAAGTAAAATATGTTAAGAGCAAAGGAAAGCCAGGCAAGGTTTGTAAGAAATTTAAGTGGGGAGGCAGACATACTAATACATTGTTGGTGGAGCTATGAATTATCTAACCATATTTACTCATTTAACTGAATTTTGGGAATTATACAAGAAAAAATATTAAACTGTCTATATCCTTTGATTCAGTGATCTCACTAAGTGGACTTTTATCCCAATGATGCCAAAGACAGAAATAAAAGTTCACTATATACCAAAATATTCATAGTAGCAATATTTGTGATAGCAAAGAAATATAAACAAAAGGAATATTTGTTGAATGTGGAATTAATTTTTTAAAAAAACTTATAGATGAATGTATTAGAATATTATTATACAGTAAGAAATTATGACTACGAGGAATTAAGAGAAATAGGAACTTCTGTATGAATTGGTGCAGAGCAAAATAGACAGAAAAAATAAACAAGATATATAATGATCACCAAAAGGAAGTCTAATTCTGAATAACTGGGTAAAGAATGAAGAGACCAAAGAACTGATCATGAAATATAACTCCCTACTCCTGGGACAGAATATAATTGTTTTTCTTAGTCACAAAGGAAGATTCAATCTTGAGGGGAGTGGGATTCTCAGAAATGGCTGTGATATAAAGAAAAAATCAAATATACTTACATGTATACATATATGTATATATACATGTGTATATTATGAAATGTAGAAGGAAATACTAGCTTTCACTTGAGGGAAGTTGTTGTCAGGGGAGACATTATGGAAGAGACAGCATCTGAGTTGGGATTTCAAGGAAGGAAAAAATTTCAACATACAGAAGACCAAGATATGGAGAGGATAATTTCAAACATAATGGATATGACCAAAGACAGAGATGGAAGAAGGCAGAATTAAGAACCAGGGGCAGTGTAACCCAACTGATCTGGAATATCCAGTACAGGGGCTCCCAAAAGTTTTAGTGCATTTTTCAGCTACTAAAGGTTAAATAGTGATTAAAGCTTAAAACTTCACTATGACTTTGGGGATACTCTTTATTAAAAAGAGAGTAGGAGATAAAGACTGACAAGTGATTTGGAACCATTTTGGCAAGAGTTTTGAATGTCTAGGTCAGAAATTGAAATTTTATTTGGTAGGTAGTAGGGAATCACTGAAGGTTTTGTAATAAAGGAGTGGTGTGGTTATAGCATTATTATTAGGAGGATTACTCCTGGATTGGAGAGGGGAGAAATACCTCTTTTTCTGTGTCCCACTCTTCCTCCCTTCAAACATTTTCCTATTTTCCTTTTTGTGCCTACTTTCCCTCCTTATTCTTTACTCTTCTATCCCACTTTTATTGAAACTTTTATTACCTCTGCCCAACTCAATTAGAATCAATCAACACTCATTTATTAAGCTCTTACTATATGCCAGGCACTATGCTAGGCCCTGGAGATAAAAATAAAAAGTATGAAACAATCCTTACCTTAAAGGAACTTAAATTCTAATGGCAAAGCAAGGAAGAAAACCAGTTGGTTTAATAAATTTACACTGAACCATGGATGATGATGATCTCTCCTATATGTTGTTTTAAACATCCCAGCTATGTTTTAGTATTAAGCTATATTACTCTCTAATGAGTGGTGTTTCTTGGGGGAAGAGGAGTTATTTAGGGAACCTTCCTTAAATCAAACATCTTCCCCTATACAAGTAGCCCTTGGCTGAGGGGGAAGAAAGATGTGATCCCCAATCCACAGATGATCATTTCAGTCCCTTTCTCTGTCAAGGTAGAGACAGTCCACTGTTGACAGATGCCCCTGCCTCAGAACCTACTCTGCCCTCCATTATCACTGGAACTGGGAGGAGTAGGAACTGAGCCCTGACCCCTTTGAGGAACTAAGAGCTTCCTGAGGTATGTGGTCCATAGCAGTTGCATCTGGCATTTACTAATTGCCCCAAACTACTTGCTCTTACCATCTGAGAAAATAGCATCTTTAGCCTTTTTTCACCACCAAGAGACAGGGACTACTGCTATTGAAGGTAGAAGGCACTACTACCACCAACACCAAACCCCATTGTCTCACTTCAACCATAGGCAGGACTCCTATCTGGTATTGTGGAGAAGAGGGACAGGGGAGAGAAATATACTGCCAGAGTATGAAGGCCTCCTTCACTATACAATCTTTCTAGTAAACATTACAACTGAACTTCCTGGTCCCAGTACAAGCCTGTCTCTAGTATGATGCAGAAGGAGAGAAAAGTGAAGTGACTACCCTAGTCTCGTAATACCCAGGTTTAGTCATCTCCAGATGACCCTCTATGTCGGGTGCATCTTTACTCTCAAAGAATGGAAACTTGGTCATACCCACCTCTACCCTAACTCCTGGGTTTATTGATGGCATACAGGCCATCAGTGAAATACTGACTCACACAAAAAGGAGACATCTGCTTCTGCCTCACTGTCATCATAGGGTACAAGTCTTATTCTGGTTCTGGGAAATGAAGGCATACATATCATCACAACCCAGAAAGTGAGCTGCATCCAGAGTCTCGACCAACTTTGAAGTTAAAGCTGGAGGTAGAGAGAGATTTAAGACTATGAGGTCTTATGCTGAAATAGAAAAGGGGATCTGGAGCCTTCTATAAATCTACTAATCTAAAGTGAGCAATCCCAGATACCTTTTAAGTAATACCAATTATGAGTAGCCTAGATTAGGATAAACATGAGGGGTTGGTAGAATTCCTTTGCTGCCAAAGTCTGCACTTATGAATTCATTAGTCATTTTACCAACTTCTTTCCATATGTCCAACTCCTTCTCAACCACCATTGCCAACAAGTCTCCCTTTTTCCCTTCCCTTGTTTTGATCAGCTAAATACTTGATAACTGTTGTTTTCCTGCTGTACAGCTGCTCCCCTAATCTCTGTGATCCTGAGTCACCATACACTGAGGCACAAACCTCTTCTCCACTCTCCATCCTTATCTCTCCCTATACTCTCATTCCTCTTCAGCTCAGCCCAAACTCTGCTTCAGTCTCTTTCTTCCTTTGTGCTCCTCTTCTGCTGAGCCTTCTCAAACACCCACTCTGCCATTAATGAACTCTTTTTCCTTTCACATTGTTTCCATCTTCTCAAAGTCACAGAAACATGACTTTTTCCAGATGACATTGCATCCTTGGTCACTGTCTCCATGACTCATTGCTCCTTCTTTCATGATGATCTACACTCTGGGTCAGGAATAGGAGCCACTATACTCTTTGTCCCTTGCCTGCCACTTCCAGACCCTCTCTCTGACTCCCATTACTTAGCAATCTCTCTTCCTTTGAGGTTCACTCCATCTAAGACAATTCAAGTCAAGAGACATTTATTAAGTGCTTTTTATTTGCCAGACACTGTGACAGATTCTAGGAGTACATTTAGAAGAAGAAAGACAATGCCTATCACTAAGGAACTTGTTGGGGGGAGAAAATATATAACAGGAAACTGAAAAGTGGAATGGGGGGAGGCTAGGGAGAGATAAAAGTACCTGACATAGGAGCATTGTAGAAAAAAATTGAGATAATCAGTAGTGCAGCCTGGAGAGGAACACGAACATGGTTAACCAGAATGTCCTCCTTGAAATGGAGGTTCTGTTGGATTGGACTTCCAGGAGCCAAGATGGTGGAGTAAGCAGTAAGTTGCTCTCACTCTCCCTTATTAGCCTCTAAAAATCCAGAAAATATTGCCCCAGGAAAAATCCTGGAACAGCAGAGCCAGCAGAAAGATGGGGTGCAGCAGTCTTTTAGCCCAAGAGGCTTGGGGGATTAATCAGAAAGGTCCCTCTTCCTCTGATGGCAGTACAGGATGGGAAACGTCCCAGCAAGCCAGTGGCAAGCCCTCACCTCAGCAAACCAGTGGGAAATCCTGAGCCCCAGGGTGGTGGTACAGGCAAGCACCAACACCAGGACCTCTGCATACCTTGGCACAGCCAGCAGAACCAACAGACTCCAGCTTGGAGAGGCACCACATGCATTAGCAGGCAGATATCCTCTAGCAACCCAACCTTCCTGTGCTTCAGGGTAGCTCAAGGTGATCAGGCATCCTCCTGCAGCCAAACCTCCCTATGCTTCAGTGCAGCTCTGGTGAGTACAGGCTTCCTCTAGTGGCCAGATCCCACCCCACCCCAAGAACTTCAGTGTAGCCTTTATGAAATGCAGAAAAATCCCACCTGACCTCAGTATACACCAGCCACCACCACTAGGACCCCAGTTCAGCACCAGGTAAGCTGACAGACCTGTACGATCTTTAGATACCAGCAGCTGAGGTCTTAGCACACAAAACCAGTGATCAGGGCCTGAGCTTCCAGGAAAAGAAGTGTCCCCTGTGCTCCAGCAGGAGAGCCCAACTTTAAAAGACAAGGAATAGGCAAACATCTTGGGCAAAAAGCAGAAACAGACACTAACAACAGATTTTTTTCTATGGGGATAGAGAAAATTAAAACACAAATTCAGAAGAGGAATAATATTGTCAATATACCTACATCAAAAACCTCAAAGGGGAATATGAACTGGTCTCAAGCCCAAAAATGTTCTTGGAAAAGCTCAAGAAGGATTTTAAAAGTCAAATAAGAGAGGTAGAAGAAAAACAGAAAACAAGTGAGAGATATGTAAGAGAGAGTCAGCAGCTTGGAAAACAAAGGACAAAAACTGACTATAGAAAAAAAATTCCTTTAAAGAATAATGGCCAAATGGGAAAAAGTCTGTTGAGGAAAACAACTTCTTAAAAAGTGGAATTGGCCAAATGGAAAAGGTGGTACAAAAGCTAACTGAAGAAAACGATTTGTTAAAAATTAGAATTGGGCAAGTGAAAGTTAATAACTCTGAGACATCAAAAATAATTCAAACAAAATCAAAAGAATGAAAAAATAGAA
The DNA here is from genome assembly GCF_028583685.1 of Petaurus breviceps papuanus. Taxonomy (NCBI): domain Eukaryota; kingdom Metazoa; phylum Chordata; class Mammalia; order Diprotodontia; family Petauridae; genus Petaurus; species Petaurus breviceps. The sequence continues at coordinate 15,191,283 of NW_027187367.1, forward strand.
GAAAATGTAATATTCCTCATTAGAAAAACAACTGATTTGGAAAATAGATCCAGGAGAGATAATTTAAGAAGTATTGGTATACTGGAACATCATGATCAAAAAAAGAGCCTGGACAGCATCTTTCAAGAAATTATCAAGGAAAACTGCCCTGAGGTCCTAGAACCAGAGGGTAAAATAGTCATAGAAAGAATCCATTGATCACCTGCTGAAAGAGATCCCAAAATAAAAGCTCCAAGGAACATTGTAGCCAAATTGCAGAATTATCAGGTCAAGGAGAAAATACTGCAAGAAGCCTGAAAGAAACAATTTAAATATCATGGAACTGTAGTAAGGATTATGCAAGACCTTATAATTTCTGCGATAAAATATCAGAAGTCTTGGAATATGATATTCCATAAGGCAAAGGAGCTTGGATTACAACCAAGAATCCGCTACACAGCAAAATTGAGCATAAACTTTAAGGGGAGGAGATGAGCGTCCAATGAATAGAGGGCTTCCAAACCTTCCTGATGAAAAGACCACAGCTCAACAGAAAATTTGATCTTCATATACAAGATTCAAGAGAGGCATAAAAAGGTAAAGAGAAAAGGAAAAAAAAGCACATTATTCATTAAGGGCACACTGTTTACATACTTGTAACTCTTGAGAACTGTTTCTTTATTACAACATTTAGAAGGGGTATACAGAGACAGAGATAGTGGATATAAGTTGACTTTGATGTGATGATAAAACAAAATTGAGAGGTGAAAAGGGATTATACTGGGAGAAGAGGAAGGGAAGAGGCAGAAAAGGGTAAATTACATCACATGAAGAGGCAGGTGCAAAGACCGATTACAGTAGAGAGAAAGGAGGGAGGGAGATGAGCATTGTTTGAAACTTACTCTCATTGGATTTGGCTCAAAGAGAGAATAATACTCAGGTAACTTACCTTATAGGGAGTAGGAAGGGAAGGGGAAAGAAAAGGGAGGGTGTAGACAGAAAAGAGGGAAGAAGAAGAAGGAAAAAAGAGAAAGGGAAGGGAGGGGACTAATAGAAAGGAGGGAAGATTAAGGGAGGCAGTGGTCAGAAGTAAAACATTAGTGAGTAGGGAAAGGGAGAAAGGAGAGAGGAAAACATAAACAGGGAAGAATAGGATGGAGAGAAAGACACAGTAATCATAACTGTGGATGTGAATGAGATGAATTATCCCATAAAACAGAAGCAGAGAGCAGAGTGGATTAAAAATCGTAATTCTACAACATGTTGTTTACAAGAAACACATCTGAAGCAGAGGGATACACAAAGAATAAAGATAAAAGGCTGTAGTAGAATATATTATACTTAAACTGAAGTAAAAAAAAAAAAAGCAGGCATAACAATCCTGATCTCAGACAAAGGAAAAGCCAAAACAGCAAATATATAGATATATAAACAGAGAAATAAAATTATAGACCAATTTCCCTAATGAATATAGATGCAAAAATTTTAAATAAAATATTAGTAAAGAGATTACAACAAGTTATCATGAGGATAATAAACTATTACCAGGCAGGATTTTAGAAAAGCATGGAGAGACTTCCACAAAAGGAGGCCAGGGAAGATAGGGCTGGTTCAATATTAGGAAAACCATTGGCATAATTGACCATATTAACAACGAACTAAAAGAAATCACATGGTTATCTCAATAGATACAGAAATGGCATTTGATAAATTACAATACCTACTCCTATTTTTTTCATCAAATGCTTTATTAACTTCTACTTTATATCATTCATTTCTGCAAGATTTTGCATTACAAATTTTCTCCCTGTTTTTCCCCTACCCAACACCCCAAAGTAGCAATCCCACTGGAAATCCCCTCCTCCAATCTGCTCTCTCCCATATCGTCTCCCATACACCCTCTACCTTTCCAGTAGAGCATGGTGGATCTCTATGCCCCAGTGCCTGTATGTTTTATTCCCTAATTACATGTAAAATAATATTAATAATAGTGTGTATATATACATATATATATATATATATTAAACATTTGATTTTAAAACTTTGAATTCCAGATTCATTCCCTTCCTTCCTTCCCACCCACCCTTACTGGGAAGAAAGCAATTCAATATAGGTTGTACATGTGTACCTATACAAAACATTTCCATAGTGGATATATTGTAAAAGACTGACTATAGGGGTGGCTAGGTGGAGCAGTGAGTAAGAGCTCTGGCCCCGGAGTCAGGAGAACCTGGGATCAGTTCTGTGCTCAGATACTTAACACCCACCCAAAATAACTGGCTGTGTAACCTTGGGCAAGTTACTTAAACCCAATTGCTTAAAAAAAAAAAGGACTGACTAGATTTCCCTCCCTCCTATCCCACCTCCCACTTGTTCTATTCTCTACTTTGATCCTGTTCCTTTTCAAAAGTGGGTGCTTCCAACTTCCCTCCCCCCCAGGCTGCCCTCCCTTCCATCATCCCCCCTCTCATCTCTTTCCCTCCTACTCTCCTGTAGGGTGAGAAACTCTATTTGGTATGTATGTCATTCCCTCCCTAAGCCAAAGTCAATGAGAATAAGGTTGACCCATTCCCTTTTGCCTTCCTGTTCTTCCCCTCCATTGTAAACATTTTCCCTTGCCTCTTCTATATAAGACAGTTTATCCCATTCTGTCTCTCCCCATCCCCTCTCATTATAGTCCTTTCTCATCTCTTAATTTCACCTTTTAAGTATCATCCCTTCCTGTTAAATTGGTCCTATGCCCTCTATCTATATATACTTGTACACATATATACACACATTCACATATGTATTCATATGCCCATATACCCTCCTATATAGACATGTATATGTATGTATGTATACACATTTCTATTCCCTTCAACTATTCTTATACTGAGAAAAGTTTCATAAGTTACAGTTATCATTTTCCATGTAGGGATGTAAATAGTTGATAAGTTCCTTATGATTTCTTTTCCCTGTTTACCTCTCATGCTTCTTGTATCTGAATGTCAAACTATCTATTCAGCTTTGTTTTTTTTTTTCATCAAGAATGCTTGAAAGTACTCTATTCCAATGAATGATCATATTTTTCCCTGAAACATTATACTCAGTTTTGCTGGGTAAGTGATTCTTGGTTTTAATCCCAGCTCCTTAGACCTCTGGAGTATCATATCCCAAGCCCTTTGATCCCTCAGTGTAGAAGCTGCCAGATCCTGGGTTATCCTGATTGTGTTTCCACAATATTAAAATTGTTTCTTCCTGGCTGCTTGTAATATCTTCTCCTTGATCTGGGAATTTCTGAACCTGGCTATAATATTCCTAGGAGTTTTCTTTTTGGGATCTTTTTTCAGGAGGTGATTGGTGGATTCTTTCAACCTCTATTTTGCCCTCTTGTTCTAAAACATCAGGTCAATTTTCCTTGAGAATTTCTTGAAGGATGATTTCTAGGTTTTTTTTTTTATCATGGCTTTCAGGTAGTCCAATAATTTTTAAATTAACTCTCCTGGATCTATTTTCCAGGTCAGTGGTTTTTCCAATGAGATATTTCACATTGCCTTCTTTTTTTTATTATTTGTTTGGATCTGTTTAATACTATCTTGATTTCTCATAAAGTCAATAGCTTCCATTTGCTCCAATCTATTTCTGAAGGAATGATTCTCTTCAGTGAGCTTTTGAGATTCTTTTTCCATCTGGCAAATTCGGCTTCTTAAGGCATTCTTCTCCTCATTGCCTTTTTGAGCCGCTTTTGTCATTTGAGTTCGTCTATTTTTTAAAGTGTTATTTCTTCAGTCAGGTTGTTGACTCTCGTTTCATAATTTTCTTGCATCATTCTAATTTCTCTTCCCAATTTTTCCTCCACTTCTCTTATCTGTTTCTTAAGGTCCTCTATGTCCTGTAACTAGCTCGTATTTTTCTTGGAAGCTTTTGGTACAGGAGTATTGACTTCACTGTCTTCCTCCTGTTCCATGCTTCCATGCTTTGATCCTTTTTGTCTCCAAAATAGGAGTCTAATGTTGGATTGCTTTGTTTGGTTTGCTTCCTTTGCCTGCTAATTTTGCCACTCAATTACTTGACTTTTGGGCTTTTTGCCACAGTTGGACTCTACTGCCAGACAGGGGAGCTTCATACCAAACACTGGGATTTTCTCAGCTGCAGAAGGTATTCGTTGTGTACCCTCTCAGAAGCCTCCACACGCTCTGGCAAGCTGGTCACATGCCCCAGGACCTCCACCCTAGACTGCAATCCAGATCCAAGCAGGTTAAAGCAAGAGGGATTACCCCTCAGACTGGTCGCTTGGTCCCCCTACACTCTGCAGGCCAGGAGCAGAAGCTGCCATGTGTGACTGTGGCTGCAGGACAGCAGTGCTGTTCTAGCCGATTGCTGCCAGTCTGTCAGGGTGTCCTCAGTGGGAGGTTAGCTTCTCTGTGTCATTTTGTGGGTTCTGTAGCACCAGACTTTCTTCAGAGTCACCTTTTACATGAATTGGAGGAGGTGAGAGCCGGAGCCCCACAGAAGTCCTGTTTCTACTCTGCCATCTTGACTTGGCCCCAATAACTATTCCTATTAACAATATTAGAGAGCATGGCAAAAAATGGAGTCTAGTTGTATATCCCAAAGAGATCATAAAAATGGTAAAAGGACCCACATGCATAAAAATATCTATAGCAGCTCTTTTTGTGGTGGCCAATAACTGGAAATTGAGGGGATGCCGATCAATTGGGGAATGACTGAGCAAGCAGGGTTATATGAATGTAATGGAATACTATTGTTCCATAAGAAATGATGAGCAGGCCAGACTTCAGAAAAACCTGGAAAGACTTACATGAACTGATGCTGAGTGAAGTGAGAAGAACTAGGAGAACATTATACACAGCAACAGCAACATTGTTTGATGATTAGCTGATAGAATTAGCTCTTCTCAGCAATGCAATGATATAAGACAATTCCAAATGACTCATGATAGAAAATTCTTTCCACATCCAGAAAAAGAACTATGGACCCTGAATGCAGATTAAAGCAAAGTATTTGCTCTTTTTTGTTTGTTTGTTTCTTCCTTCTTGTGGCTTCTCCTCTTGGTTCTAATTCTTCTTTACAACATGACTAATGTAAAAATGTTTAATATAAATGTATATGTAGAGCTTATATCAGATTGCACACTGTCTTGGAGAGGGGGGAGGGAATGGAGGGGAAATTTAGAACTCAAAATCTGATGGAAGTGAATGTTGAAAACTAAAAATTTATTAATTTGAAAAACAAAAAGAAGTGGAGGTTCTGGGAGGAACCATTCAATCATAGGGAGAGGCCATAAGGGCAGTGTGTAAAGTCCAGGGGTGGGGTGACCTTCCAGGATGAAAAGGTTTCTAGAGCATTGTAGAGAGAAGAGAGTCTAAGAGGAAAGTCAGGAGTGCACCCTGGAGAGGATCTTCGTTCAGATTATTATTGCTTTCATCAGATGACCTTTAAGGCATTCTCCTTTCTCAAATACTTCAGTTCACCTGACTTTCTACACCAGTCTCAATCTTCATCAAAATTCATGTTGATATCCTGTTGTATATTTTGGCCTTCAAGTTCATCAAACTCCTCAACTCCCATGATCTACATCTCTACTCAACCTCAGACACTAAGGGGTAGTCATACCTGAGATCTTACTATCACTTATCACTTGCTATCATCTGTAATACCTCCATCATTTCAAACCCCCAAACCTCCCTCTCTGATTATATTCTGCTGCCTTTCCATTCCATTCCTCTGCTTAATGCCTCCTAAACCTGTTCTTCATCCTTCCTTTGGACGCTAGTTCCTTCATGACCTCCTGTTCACCCAATCCATCATGTTTACTCTGGTTTTGTTTTCTTCACAAAATTAATTCTATGGGTATCCAGTTCAACTATATATTGAAGAGGAAGGAAGAAGCAATATGAGACATGTTGCTTAGTTGTGGCCCTTGCTTGGAGGTAAAAAGAGATCCTTAATGGCATTTCCATGGAAGTGTAGAGTGGCAAACTGCAGTATCTGGAGTAACAGGAATATTTGGGCAGCAGTTATGGAGGCAAGCAGATAGTGACTCCAGTGATGATTTTATGCAGCAGCAGCATCTAGAGGTAGCTCACAGGCCTCTGAGAAGGGAAGCAGCATGGGACAGTGGAAACAGAATTGGCTGTGGAGTCAGAAGACAAATTCACATCCCACTTCTGACATTTACTCTCTATGTGATCTTAGACAAATCATTTAGCTTCTCTTGGTCTCAGTTTCCCTAACTATATAAGACAGATGGATGCTTCTTAGATGCCTCCAAAGTTCCTTCAACTCCAAATCTTTTATCCTGTGATTCCCATAGACTTCCACAAATGGTATTATCAATTTTCTGGGAATTGTGACTGGCCTTGATGGTGGAATTGAGGAGATAAAAAATGTTACTCAGCAGGAAGTTTGGCTATAACTGTTGCCTAGAATATTTATTAAGAGGTGCTAGGATTCTACACCCATTTTCTAATATTCTAAATATCCTGTTTATATGTTTATTGTTAGCCTGTTATTTAGAGGAATAAATTGAATTTATCCCTAGGGGAGAATTAAAATGATATAGATGCTGTTATTTCCCAGAACGACGCTGGGCAGAGGAAAGCCAAACTGAAGACAGGATGGTATATTGGATAGAGCACTAGAATTGAAGTTGGAAAGACCTAAGTTCTCATTGTGCCTCAGACACTGACTCTGTTACATTGGGCAAATCACTTGAATTTTGGGCAAATCTACCTCTGTTTCCTCATCTGTAAAATGAGTATAATAACAGTGCCTACCTCACAGGGTTATGTTGATGATCAAATGAGATAACATAGTTTGCAAATATTTTTAAATTTTTTTGTCTTTATTAATTTATTTACTTTTAGTTTACAAGATTAAGTTCCACAATTCCTTGAGTTTCAAATTTTCTCCCCCTCCCTCCCCTTACCCATATACAGTCAAGTATAGGATCTGAAAATACTTTCACATTAGACATTAGTGAGGTTATAAAGAAGGATTGTATCAGATGTAATGAACAACGGGAAAGAGGAAAAAAAACAAACAAGAAAAAGAGAGCAGGTAGTTTCCTTCAATCTGCATTCAAACTCTGTTCTTTCTAGTTCTTTCTCTGAATGTAGACATTTCTCCCCATCATGAGTCTTTTGGAGCTGACTTATAGCCCTGCATTGTGAGAAGAGTCTAGTCTATCAAGGCTGGTTGTCACACATATGTTGTGTCTGTAATTGTGTACAGATTTCTCCTAGTTCTGCTCTTCTCACTCAGCATCAGTTTGTTTATGACTCTCCAGGTAAATATGAAGTCTATCTGCTCCTTGTTTCTTATAGCACAATACTGAGGCTTTAGCCCCAGGGCGGGCCTGACCAGAGGCTGGCTGGAGGGACTCCAGATCAGTAGCAGCTGTGGCCATTTCCAAAATTATCAACACATAGATGTGAAGGACGAAGTGAGAGGTCAGTGCGGTCTGGACTTTGGGACCCAGTAAGTGGGAGTGCGTGGCTTTAGCCCCCTAGGGCGAGAAGCCGCTGAGACACCAGCACAGCCAGCCAGCGCCACTCGCAGCTTCAGCTCCTGGCCTGCAGAGTGTAGGGGGACCAAGCACCAGTCTGAGGAGTAATCGCTCTTGCTTTAACCTTCTTGAATCTGGATTGTAGTCTAGGGTGGAGGTTCTGGGGTGTGTGTCCAGCTTACCAGAGCATTTGGAGACCTCAGAGAGGGCACCCATCTAATACCTTGGGCAGCTGAGAAAACCCCAGCGTTTGGGACGAAAGCTCCCCTGTCTGGTGGCAGAGTCCTACTGTGGCAAAAAGCCCAGGGGTCAAGTGACTGAGGGGCGACATAACCAGGCAAAGGAAACAAAGCAGACAGAAGATTCCAACATTAGACTCCTATTTTGGGGACAAAAAGGATCAAAGCATGGAACAGGAGGAAAACAGTGAAGTCAGAACTCCTGCACCAAAAGCTTCAAAGGAAAATACAAGCTGGTTACAGGCCATAGAGGACCTTAAGAAGCAGATAAGAGAAGTGGAGGAAAAATTGGGAAGAGAAATGAGAACAATGCAAGAAAATTATGAAATGAGAGTCAACAGCCTGACTGAGGAAAATAATACCTTAAAAAACAGACTGACTCAAATGACAAAAGAGGCTCAAAAAGGCAATGAGGAGAAGAATGCCTTAAAAAGCTGAATTTGCCAGATAGAAAAAGAATCTCAAAAGCTCACTGAGGAGAATCATTGCTTCAGAATTAGATTGGAGCAAATGGAAGTTAATGACTTGATGAGAAATCAAGGTGCTATTAAACAAATCCAAACAAATGAAAAAATAGAAGGCAATGTGAAATATCTCATGGGAAAAACCACTGACCTGGAAAATAGATCCAGGAGAGATAATTTAAAAATTGTTAGGCTACCTGAAAGCCATGATCAAAGTAAGAACCTAGAAATCATCCTCCAGGAAGTTCTCAAAGAAAATTGCCCTGATGTTTTAGTACCAGAGGGAAAAATAGAGGTTGAAAGAATCCACCAATCACCTCCTGAAAAAGATCCCAGGGGCGGCTAGGTGGCGCAGTGAGTAAAGCGCCAGCCCTGAAGTCAGGAGGACCTGAGTTCGGTTCTGGCTTCAGACACTTCACACACACACACACACACACACACACACACACACACACACACACACACACAACTAGCCGTGTAACCTTGGGCAAGTTACTTAACCCCAATTGCCCTCCAAAAGGCAAAAAAAAAGATCCCAAAAAGAAAACTCCTAGCAATATTGTAGCCAGGTTCTGGAATTCCCAGATTAAGGAGAGAATATTATAAGCAACCAGGAAGAAACAATTTGAATATTGTAGAAACACAATCAGGATAACTCAGGATCTGGCAGCTTCTACATTGAGGAATCAAAGGGCTTGAAATATAATATTCCAGAGGTCCAAGGAGCTGGGATTAAAACCAAGAGTCACCTACCCAGCAAAACTGAGTATCATGTTTCAGGGGAAAATATGGTCATTCAGTGGAATAGAGGACTTTCAAGCATTCTTGCTGAAAAGACCAGAGTTGAATAGAAAATTTGACATTCAGATACAAGAAGCAAGAGAAGGTAAACAGGGAAAGAAATCATAAGGAAGATGGAGAGGCATTGTCTCAAGGTTTATGTTTTTTCATGTGTCTGTTTTCAAAGCTAGTTCTGGGGGTCTGTAAGTTGTTGGTGCCTCCAAGGTGATATGATCCTGGGAGAAATATACTAACTGCTCTACTGGTCTGCACTCTGGTTTTTACCCAGGAACAGCCCTGAGTCCCCTGCAGCCACAAGTGCTAGCATTCTCTTTGCACTGGAACTACAACCAGGGCTCTTGCTCCTTTGTGACAAACCCCCCAGTGCTCTCTGCCCTGGATTTGCAACCCGGAACTGCATATGGGCAATAAAATTATCAATCAATGACAGCTGTACCAGTGATAGCAAAGAGTCCTCTATAATATTTTTTTCTGATTAGTTGACTGAATCCTTTACCATCTCTGGGCTAAGACCTCCTGAAGCTGCTGCTTCTACTGTGGTCCCTGTTGCTGCTACCATGTATATGAACTTCAGACAGGCCTCACCCCAGTGTCACAGATTTCTCCTGCCAACCTCCTAAATTGACTTAGTTTGGAAAAATGCCTTACTCCAAGCAATTTGGAACTATGCCCAAAAGGCAATAAAGCCATGTATACCCTTTGATCCAGCAATAATGCTACTAGATCTATATCCCAAAAAGATCAAAAAAAGGGGGAAAGGACCTACATGTATAAAAATTTGATTGCATGTGTATAACCTATATCAGATTGCTTGCTGCCTTGGTGTAGCAGCAAGCACCCCGACATCCCCAGGGTGGCTGCCAACACAGGTTCTTAGATCTGCTTTTCTAAAGGAAAGCAATTCAAAATGGGTTAACAAGCTTACTTTAATCAATTGAACACATATCATTTACGTAGTTCAGGGGAAAAGAAGTTACAAGACAGAGAAGCAGATCAAGCAGGCAGGCTTCCAAATTGTCCAACCATTACATCCATACCAAATCATAGTTACCAGAGAGGGAAGCATCAATATCTGGGTTTTCAAAGCTGGGGGCGGGGGGCTCTCAACGGCTACCCAGAGTCTCATCTGGTCAAGTCACACAACACTTCTCAAAGTGAGCCCCAAAGCAAAGCCTCCCATCAAGGCTTATATAGCCTTCTCCTGGGTCAGAGAATGTAAAAACCCTCTTGACCTACTGCCCAATCACAAAGCACCAAGGTGTGGGCGTTCCTGAAAAACAAGCCTCCCACCACAGGCTCCAAGTGCACTTAACCTAGGGGCAGGGAAGATCTTAAAAACTTACATTCCTATAACACTTTAGGGGGGGGAGGGAGGAAGGGAGAAAAAATTCAAATTCAAAATCTTATAAAAATGAATGTTAAAAACTATTTTACCTGTAAAACGCTATTTACAAAAACAAATCTCACTCTAACCTTTTCTTAGCTCTGCCAGTACAAAAAAAATTTTGAAGCATTATTTTAAAATTATTTAGAGGGGAATATTGAAAGCATTCAGCTGGGTTGCCTCATAACTGCCATCTTGGCTTCACCCCCACGCCATCCAGAATCAGAATAGAAGTATTCCTGACAAGTTGACCATAAAGTTAATTTTTCCATAAACTAAAACATAACTTTACCATTGGTTTGAGTAATAAAAATGGAGCAACAGTTATCCAAAGGGAGAAAATAAAAAGATAATAAAAATGAAGAATGAAGAAAATCTTTTAAAATTGTACCTTTAGAGAAAAAAATGACAATGGCTAAAACTCAATTCACAATATACAAACAATATACCTAAAAAGACACATTTCCTTGGAACTAATTTGTTTGCAAGTCTATCCCTATCCCAAGTTTTCCTGTTTAAAGTCTCTGCTAAGAACAAAGCTAGCTAAATGCCTATTAAAAGTTATTTGAGCCATTCACCCAACACCCTGGGCTCATTTATCTTCAACCTACTGGTTACTAGTTGCAAATAATTTATGGAATGTTCTTCATCAATTTGTATTTCCACATAGTGAGTTTCAGTGGGAAAACTCATCCTCTTTTAGTTTTAGTTGTTCCAGCTGGAAAATTCAGAGACTTTTGATCTTATTGGGTAGGAGTTGGGCAATAGGTTATGAAAGTTAAGATTCTGGCAAAAATCATAGATTTAAGAACAAGATTTTCTATTCTCTATAGTTTTAACATAGCCACATATATGAAATGGTTAATAACAATAGCTAGCATTATATGTTTTAAGATGTGCAAAGCACTTTACAAGTGTTATCTTACTATCTTTCTCCTTGCAACAATCCTAGGAGTTTGGTGCTATTTTTGTCCCTGTTTTCTAGATAAGGAAACTGAGGCTGAGGTAGGACAAAATGTCTTGTCCATACAGCTGGTTAAGTATGTGAGGTTGGATTTGAACTCAGCTCTTCCAGACTCCAAACCCATCACTCTTTCTGCTGCATCACCTAGCAGCCTCCTAAACCTAGTTAAGAGGAACACTATATTTGACTGTGGTTTTAATGACTTTGCTCTGCCTTCCACAGGCTATGCAGTTCAGTCTCAGTAAGGTTTCTAGTTAAAATTTTATCACTGCTTGCTTTTGAGTTTTTTGAGGGGAGAGTTTTGTGTTTCTCTTCCTTCTTGATCACCCCCTACTATTAGAAACTTAAAGACACATCTGGCACTGAATGGGAATCCTGAGCTTATAGGTTGTTAGACTTAGAAGGGACATTCATTCATTTATGTATTCATAGATTTCTTCTAAATTCATTTATTAAGCTCCTAAATTGTGCAGAGTACTCTGAAAAGTATTAGGAGAAATTCAAAGGTTAGATAACATATACTCTGGCTCTCATGGAGTTTAATCTAACAGAGGATTGACAATAACCTATATCACAAGAATGCAAAATAAAAATGTTAAATGTGCCTAAGAGAGGTGAAGAGTAGTTCTGTGCATCATATCTCATGGTATCACAGAGAGACCAGGCATTTGGTTTGTGGGGCAAGAAAGAGTTAGCTTTTGGCATTGCCCTGAGGAGGACACCAGCATCTCTCTTACTCCAGGGCTGCTGAGAAGCAGCATAGAGAAGCAGAAAGAACAGAGCTGTGTGTTAGAACAAGGGATAGAGGAAACTAGGTCAATCTCTTTTTGGTAGAGTAGTGCAACTCTTCTCAGAGTAGGGACATCTGAATATGCTGGAGAAACAATTGATCTCAGGGTCAAGAGACCAGGGTTCAAATCCTGCCTCTGACACATACTAATTGTTTGAGCCTGGAGAAATCATTTGTCTCTCTTTGCCCTCCAAGCAACTCTTTAGTACCACAAGTTTCCACAGTTGTATTGGTAGAGGGAATAGCCTTTCTAAGACTTGCCTAAATCAATGAAATAACAGGTACAAGCCCCACTCACCCCCAAAAAATGCAGCCTTAGATAATCTAGTGTCCCTGAGTGGCTTTCCTTCTGTGTTTGTGTTTGTATTCCCCTATACTGTGCTGTCTCTTATATCCAAGTTTGTGCTGCAAATTGCCAAAGGCCTTCTTAGAGAAGATTGAGGGACCATGTAGGATGGACTAGAGGAGAAAGAGTAGAAGTACAAGGATTTGTTAGTCGGCTCTTACATCTAAGCAAGGAAGGGATAACAAGGACCTCTACTAGGGTGGTGGCAGTGGAAATATAAAGATAGAGAATAAGCATTTGTATAGCACCTACCAAGGTGTCAGTCACTATGCTTTTTAGAAATATTATCAGGGGCGGCCAGGTAGCACAACAAGTATGAGCACCGACCCCAGTGTCGGGATGACCTGGGGGATCGAATCCCGGCTCAGACACTTAGCACCCACCCAGAAACACCTGGCCATGTAACCTTGAGCAAGTTACTTAACCCCAATTGCTTAGGGGCTGCCAGGTGGCTCAGCAAGTAAGAGCACCGGCTCCAGTGTCAGGATGACCTGGGGATCAAATCTGGGCTCAGATACTCAGCACCACACCCAGAAATAACTGGCTGTGTAACCTTGAGCAAGTTACTTAACCCCAATTGCTTTAAAAAGAAAATATTATCTTATTTGTTCCTCATAACATCCCTGTGGCAGGCAAACAGGAGGCTAGATGACCTGTCCAAGGTCCCAAAGCTAGTAGATCTCTGAAACTGGATGGGACTTCAGATCTTTCTGACTTCAGACCCAGAGCTCTCTCTACTGCACTGCCAGCTGCCTCAAGAAAGGCAGTGTGAATAAAATCAACGGTACTTGACAAATAATGAGTTTGGAAGAGAAAAGAGAGAGAAGAAATTGAGATGACAACAAGGTTCAAACATAAAGGCTAGATAAGGAAGAATATCACTGACAGAAACAAAAGCCACAAATGGAGGGAAGGCTAGGTGGTGCAGTGAATAGCCAACTGGCCCTAGAGTCAGGAGGACCTGAGTTAAAATCTGACCTCAGACACTTAACACTTACTAGCCATGTGACCTTGGGCAAGTCACTTAACCCCAACTTACTTCCCCCATCCAAAAAGCAAAAAAAAAAAAATATATATATATATGTAAAAAGGAGAAACCTATTTGGGATGAAAGATGCTCTATTTTGGACATAATGAGTTTGAGATGCCATGATAATAAGTATGTGAAGTTGTCATGTAGACATTTAGAGATGCTGATATGGAACTGAGGAGAGAGGAAAGAGAGTTGACAGCCACACAGAGAGGTTAGTTGAAACTTTAGGGCCTTATTTTGCATGCATATGAAGATGCTGAAGTAGTAAAAAGACAAAATGAGTTTCCCTTCTCTCTGTGGTCCCCAATAAAAAAAGAGGAGCTGTTTGGAATTCTAAATTCCAGTGGCTCCTAAATTATTTTTTGAGGAACACTGGACTTGACTACTTTTCAGGGGCCCTTTAGCACCAAAATTCCCTCAATAATAATTGGGTAACAGAAAGACTATCTCTTAAATGTTAGGGCATGATGCCAAGCCAGAGGTTTTTATTAAAAACCTTGCCTTGGATATTCAGCACCCTAGTCATAGTTGAGATTCTTTTATTTATTAAGTTTTTTCAAGAGGTTTTGTATTAAAACCTTCAAAATTCAAAATCAATCCACCTAAAGGAACAAATGATAGATATTTGATTTTTTTCCACTCAAAATCTATTTTTTAAGCTGCATTCTATTAAGAATTGCTTTATGTTACCACCCTGAGACCATCCTGTACATAGACAACTTCAGGCATTCATATTTATACTCACTGGCAACTTTTCTATAAACATTTTATACTTCTCACTTTTTTGTGAAATTTTTAACAATAACTCTATAAGGATTATGAAAGTAAGCTATCAAAGTTGTAGTCTTGGGAATATTACATTGCAAAAAAAAGCAAAAAACCTCTAACTGATATTTAACAACTCACTTACCATTGAAAGCAAAGGTACAAGCTTTCATTTTCTCAAAGTACATTTCCAATTAATGGTTGAGTGCAATCAGCAGGAAAAAGAACATAAAACTTATCTGCCTTCTGACACCAAGAGAATAGAGAATTGATTGTATATTTGGTTCTATAACAGACATTGTGGAGATTTTAGCACATGGAGAAATATTAAAATAGTAAAATTGGCCTCATAGCATTGTATGCTTTCTACTATTTTAGGTGAAAGCTCGCCTGTTCAAGATGGGACATCTTAATTCTATGAATATATTCCTTAGACAAGAAATTGACAGGATGCAAAGAGTCATCTCAAGACTTCGGAGCAGCCTTAGTGATTTAAAGTTAGCCATTGAAGGGACTATCATCATGAGTGAGGTGAGTCCCTAACATCCCAAAAAGTTATCGTCCTTTTGTCAATTCATCTAGTTCTTACATTTTTTAAACTTGTGACTTAACAGAATTTGAGAGATGCTCTTGATAACATGTACGATGCCCGTATCCCTGCATTATGGAAAAGAATATCGTGGGATTCTTCAACACTTGGGTTCTGGTTTACTGAACTTCTAGAAAGAAATTCTCAATTTGCTACCTGGATATTTGAAGGAAGGCCAAACGTGTTTTGGATGACTGGTTTCTTTAATCCCCAAGGTAAGTGCTCACAAGGAATATGTGTATCTAAAAATATTTATAACTTTCTAACAGATATTCATGTAGCATAATAGATAGGAAAGTAGTTATATGTGTGTGCGAACATTCATCAAAATATCAAAGAGTGTAAGTATTCATTTATCCACTTTTTGTTACCATCTTCAGGAAGCCAAGGCAGTTGATCTGCAGGAATAGGAAGGTAGTATCTACTACTAATGATCACTGAAGGAATAGGAGCTCCTCTCTCTTTCTGAGGCTACATTTAGGTCCCATGTAATAATAGATAACATTTCTATAGTACTTGGAGGTTTACAAAGTACTTTAGAAATATTATGTCATTTCATCTTCACAACAACCCTGGGAGGTAGGCACTATTATTCTCACATTTAGAGACATGATGAAACTGAGGCAGACAGAGGTTGTCCAGTTTCTGTACAACTCCCAGTTCCTGAGAATTGTCCTGTTACTAGGCTTAAAAACCTGGAGAACACACTCAGTCAGTCTAATAGCCTTGGGATTCATTTCTGGGAATTTGATCCCAAACTACGCACTCTTCTTTGTCACTGTTTCTTCTTTCTCTAGCAAGGGAATATGTAGTCAGGGGGATCAAACCAATGAGGTTGAAGGCAAATTTTCAATCACCTGATTCCCACGTAAAATTCCCAAAAGCTCCTGATTCTTCACACATGTTGTAGTGATACCCTTACATAACATGTCTCTGACTCTTCTTTGTTTCTCATCTGATTAAGACTCCTCTATTTTCAATAAAAGGTGAAAGAAATGGATCCATGTTTGGAAATATTAACACCATATCAAAGAATAAGTTCACACATGGAAGGATAGAAATGCTTGCTTCAAACTAGAAAAAACTTCAGTTTTCAGGTCATATAGGTGATGGATGGATGGATGGATGGATGGATGGATGGATGGATGGATGGATGGATGAAGCATTAGGAGACAGAAATTCCTGAGAGTAATTACTCCAAAACTAGACTTCTTAGACATAATTCCACATGGCAAAAGTCATAATCAATGAGTTTGGGAGGGTCTCTTCCTCTTTTTAATTAGTTCCTTTACTAAAAGAAGGTCTTTCATTAATTTGTTCTTTCAATCAACAAACAGTTATCGAATGCATTCCATATATCAGGAACAGTGCTTGACACTATGAAGGCAATTAAATCCAGAAAACATAATAGTGGGGCGGCTAGATGACGCAGTGAGTAGAGTGCTGGCCCTGGGTCAGGAGGACCTGAGTTCAGATCTAGCCTCAGACACTTAACACACACAAACAAAAAACCTAGCCATGTGACCTTGGGCAAGTTACTTAAACCCAATTGCCCTCCAAACAGCAAAAAAAAAAAAAAGAAAAGAAAAGAAAACATAATAGCTTTTAGGTTTTACTATGTTGATTGTTTCTTCCATTCTCCAGTTTGCCTGTTTCTCATAAATTGCCAAAAATTGAGATATACTGACTTTCTAAAAGTTCAGCATTTTATAGTTTCATTCATAACAATAATTTAAAATATTGTACAGTAAATTCAGTTAGTAAATTTGCAATATTGTTTGAATAGCCTATACTTTTATTTATTTTTTAATGTTTTTTATTAATTTGTTTCTTTCCTTTTAGTTTACAGGATTCAATTCCACAATTCCTTGAGTTTCACATTTTGTCCCCCTCCCTCCCCTGCCCCCCCATGGTGGCTTATAGTCAAGTATAGGATCTGTCAATACTTTCATATTATACATTAGTCAGATTATAAGGACGGATTGTACCAGCTGGGATGAAAAATGGTAAAGAGGACATAAAACCAAAAAAGAGAAGGAAAAAGATCAGGTTCCACCTGTATATAAACTTAGTTCTTTCTAGTTCTTTCTCTGGATGTACATATTTCTCTCCATCATGAGTCTTTTGGGATTGACTTATATCACTGCATTGCTGAGAAGAATCCGGTCTATCAAAGTTGGTCATCACACATATGTTGTGTCTGTAATTGTGTACAAATTTCTCCTGATTCTACTCTTCTCACTCAGCATCAGTTCTTTTAAGCCTCTATAGGTAAATATGAAGACCATCTGCTCCTCGTTTCTTATAGCACAAAAGTATTCCATAACATGCATATACCATAACTTGTTCAGCCATTCCCCAATTGATGGGCACCCCCTTATTTTCCAATTCTTTGTTACCACAAAAAGAGCTGCTATAAACATTTTTGTACATATGGGTCTTTCTCTCATTTCTATGATCTCTTTGGGATATAACCCTAGGAGTGGTATTGCTGGATCAAAGGGTATGAAAGTATTTATAGCCCTTTGGGCATAATTCCAGATTGCTCTCCAGAAAGGCGGGATCAATTCACAACTCCACCAGCAATGCATTAGTGTTCCAATTTGCCCACATCCTCTCCAGCATTTGTCATTTTCCTGTTTTGTCATCTTAGCCAATCTGACTGGTGAGATGTGGTACCTCAGAGTTGTTTTGATTTGCATTTCTCTAATCAATAGTGAATTAGAGCATTTCTTCATGTGCTTGTAGATAGCTTTAATTTCTTCCTCTGAAAACTGCCTGTTCATATCCTTTGACCATTCTCAATTGGGGAATGACTTGTATTGTTATAAATTTGACTCAATTCTCTGTATATTTTAGAAATGAGTGCTTTGTCAGAGACATAGGTTGTAAAGATTCTTTCCCAATTTCCCACCTCCCTTTTAATCTTGGTTAAATTGGCTTTGTTTGTACAGAAACTTTTCAATTTTATGTAGTCAAAATTATCCATTTTACATTTTGTAATATTCTCTAATTCTTGTTTAATCATAAAGTCTTTCCCTCTCCACAAGTCTGATAGGTAAACTATTCCTTGTTTTAGGAGACTGCTTACAGTATCAACCTTTATACCAAGATCATGCACCCATTTAGATTTGATTTTGGTATATGGTGTTAGATAATGGTCTATACCCAGTTTCTGCCATACTATATTCCAGTTTTCCCAGCAGTTTTTGTCAAATAGTGAGTTCTTATCCCAAAAACCAGGGTCTGGAGGTTTATCAAACAATAGATTTCTATAGTCATTGACTTCTGAAGCTCATGGGCCTAATCTATTCCATTGATCCACTCCTCTATTCCTCAGCCAGTACCAAGTAGTTTTGATGACTGCTGCTTTATAATACAGATTGAAATCTGGTATAGCTATTCTACCTTCCCTAGGAAAAAAAAATTCTTTTCATTAATTCCCTTGATATTCTGGACCATTTATTCTTCCAAATGAATTTTGTTACTATTTTTTCTAGCTCTATAAAGAAGTTTTTTGGTAAATTAATTGGTATGGCACTAAATATATAATTTAATTTTGGTAAAATTGTCATTTTTATTATATTAGCTCTACCCCAGACATGAGCAATTGATATTTTTCCAATTAGTTAGATCTGACTTTATTTGTGTGAAAAGTGTTTTGTAGTTATGATCATACAGGTCCTGGGTTTGTTTTGGCAGGTAGATTCCCAAATATTTTATAATGTCTACAGTAACTTTAAATGGGATTTCGCTTTCTATCTCTTGCTGTTGAATTTCATTGGAAATATATAGGAATGCCGAGGATTTATGTGGGTTTATTTTATATCCTGCAACTTTGCCAAATTTATTTATTGTCTCAAGATTTTTTTTACTTGATTCTCTAGGATTCTCTAAGTATATCATCACATCATCTGCAAAGAGTGATAGCTTGGTCTCTTCTTTACCTAATTTGATTCCTTTGATTTCTTTTTCTTCTCTAATTGCTACTGCTAACATTTCTAGTACCAGATTGAATAAGAGGGGTGATAGTGGACACCCTTGTTTCACCCCTGATCTTATGGGAAATGCTTCTAGCTTCTCCCCATTACATATAATACTTGCTGGTGGCTTTAAATAGATGCTATCTATTATTTTAAGGAAGGCTCCATTTATTCCTATACTTTCTAATGTTTTTAATAGGAATGGATGTTGTATTTTGTCAAAAGCTTTTTCTGCATCTATTGAGATGATCATGTGGTTTCTGATAGTTTTATTGTTGATATGATCAATTATACTGATAGTTTTCCTAATATTAAACCATCTTAGCATTCCTGGAATAAATCCTACCTGATCAAAGTGTATTATTCTAGTCTTTTTGCTAGTCTTTTATTTAGAATTTTTGCATCTATATTCATGAGGGAGATTGGTCTATAATTTTCTTTCTCTGTTTTATCTCTTCCTGATTTAGGTATCAGTACTATATTTGTGTCATAAGAAGAATTCAATAGGACTCCTTCTTCACTAATTTTCCCAAATAGTTTGAAGAGTATTGGAATCAATTGTTCTTTAAATGTTTGATAGAATTCACTAGTGAATCCATCTGGCCCTGGAGATTTTTTCCTAGGGAGCTGACTGATGGCTTGTTCAATTTCTTTTTTTGAGATGGGATTATTTAAGTAATTTACTTCCTCTTCAGTTAATCTGGGCAACTTGTATGTTTGTAAATATTCATCCATTTCCCTAAGATTGTCAAATTTATTTGCATACAATTGGGAAAAATAATTCCTAATTATTGTTTTGATTTCCTCTTCATTGGAGGTAAATTCACCCTTTTCATTTTTGATACTCATAATTTGGTTTTCTTCTTTCTTTTTTTATCATATTGACTAAGGGTCTATCAATTTTGTTGGTTTTTCCATAAAACCGGCTCTTGGTTTTACTTATTAATTCAATAGTTTTCTTAATTTCAATTTTATTAATCTCTCCTTTTGTCTTCAATATTTCTAATTTAGTATTTAATTGGGGATTTTGAATTTGTTCTTTTTCTAGGTTTTTTAATTGCATGCCCAATTCATTGAGCTCCCTTTTCTCTAATTTAATCACGTATGCACTCAGGGATATAAAACTTCCCCTAAGAACTGCTTTTAATGCATCCCACAGATTTTGGTATGTTGTCTCATTATTATCATTCTCTTGAATGAAATTACTGATTGTTTCTATAATTTCTTGTTTGACCCACTCATTTTTTAGGATTAAATTGTTTAATTTCCAATTAGTTTTTAATCTGTCTTTCCATGGCCCTTTATTGCATATAATTTTTGTTGCATCATGATCTGAGAAGGACGCATTTTACTGCCTTACTGCATAGAATTGTGAGGTTTTATGTCCCAGAACATGGTCAATTTTTGAGTATGTGCCATGAACCGCTGAGAAGAAAGTATATTCCTTTTTGTCCTCATTCAGTTTTCTCCAGAGATCTATCATACCTATCTTCTCTAAAATCCTGTTCACCTCCTTAACTTCTTTCTTGTTTATTTTGAGGTTGGATTTATCAAGTTCAGAGAGGGGGAGATTAAGGTCTCCCACTAGTATAGTTTTGCTATCTATTTCTTCCTCTAATTCCTTTACCTTCTCCTCTAGGAATTTGGATGCTACACCACTTGGTGCATATATGTTAAGTAATGATATTGCTTCATTCTCGATGGTGCCTTTTAACAGGATATAGTTTCCTTCCTTATCTCATTTAATTAGGTCAATTTTTGCTTTTGCTTTATCTTAGATAAGGATTGCTACCCCTGCTTTTTTTACTTTAGATGAGGCATGATATATTTTATTCCAACCTTTTACCTTTACCTTGTGTGTATTCCTCTGTTTCAGATGTGTTTCTTGTAAACAGCATATTGTAGGATTATGATTTCTAATCTATTCTATCCGTCTCCGTTTTATGGGAGAGTTCATTCCATTCACATTTACAGTTATGATTGTTATCTGTTTCTTTCCCTCCATCCTTTTCCTGTCCCTGTTAATGTTCATATTTTCCCTCCCTTCCCCCCTTAATAGTTTTCCTTTTGATCACCGCCTCCCTCAGTGTTCCCTTTTCAGCCCCCCTCCCTTTTCCTTCCCTTTCCCCTTACTACTTCCCTCCCTACAAATCACTCCCACCCCCTTTTGTAACCCTTTCCCCCTCCTACTGCCTGTAGGATACTTTTATACTTAATGAAGTATACTATTTCTTCTTCACATCAAGAGTGACAGGAACAAATCTCATGCGAAGCTCCTCTCCCTCCCCTCTTTCCCTCTAAAATGATACTTTTTGCATTTCTTCTCCATAGAGTCCTATGCTTAACTGGTTGTTATTCCCTCCTTGTACCAGAACCAATGAGGGAAAATCTCATATGCTTCCCAACTCCCTCCCTTTTTTTCCTCTGCTATACAGTTTTTATGCCTCTATGTGTGGCATAATTTACCCTTTTCCATTTTAACCATTCCCTTTCTTCCATTGCAGTCCCTTTGTAGCCCTTAATAATATTTTTTAAAATTGTCATTTTGTGTATTTTATAGTCATACCCTCTACTTGTCTATAACCAGTTTGCTCTTATCAAATAGCAGGGTGTGTGTGTGTTCTCCTTGTTTACCTTTCTAAATCACAGTTGCATCTCGTAATTGGAGGTTGAATTTTCCATTGAGTTCTGGCTTTTTTATCAAGAAGGTCTGGAACTCTGTTATATCATTGAATGACCACCTCTTTGCCTGGAAGAATATGCTCAGTCTTGCTGGGTATGTGATCCTTGGTTATAACCCGAGATCTTTTGCCTTCCGGAAAATTGTATTCCACTGCCTCCGATCTTTCAGTGTAGAGGCTGCCAAATCCTGTGCAATCCTCACTGTGGACCCTCGATATTTGAATTGTTTCTTTCTGGCCGCTTGAAGTATTTTCTCTTTTATCTGGTAGTTCTGGAGTTTGGCCACAACATTTCGAGGACTTTTCATTTTGGGATCTCTTTCAGCAGATGTCCGGTGTATTCTCTCGATTTCTATTCTACCCTCAGGTTCTAGTATCTCAGGGCAGTTTTCCTTAATGAGCTCTTGGAGAATGTTGTCCAGGCTCATTTTTTCATCATAATTTTCTGGTAGGCCTATGATTCTCAGATTATCTCTCCTGGATCTGTTTTCCAGGTCAGTTATTTTTTCTTTGAGGTGTTTTACCTCTTTTTCTAATTTTTCATTCTTGTTTTGCTTGACTAATTCTTGGCTCCTCATAGAGTTGTTTCCATTTGGTTAATTCTAGTTTTTAGCAAATAATTTTCCTTGGTTAATTTTTGAAGCTCCTTTTCCATATCATACACTTTTCTTTTTAGAGAGATGTTTTCCTCATTATAATGTTTTTCTAATTCTGCTATTTTCATTTTGAGAGAATTATTCATTTTGTCTTCTATCTCTCTCATTTTGTTTTCAAAGTTCCTTTTGATCTCATCTAGGAGAGACTTCTGTGCTTGGGATCCATTCCCTGTTGAAGTTTCAGCTTTGGGTGTGGAGTCCACATTGTCTCCCTCTGAGGTTGGTTCCTCCCTCTGAGGATAGTAGGACTCCAGAGTCTTTGTCTTTGTAGTCTGCTTTCTACCCATTTTGAGGCAGGGTCCTAGCCATGCCCTTCCTCTAGGATCCCAAGCCTTTTCTGTAGAGGGTTTTGACCTGGAGCAAGGGTTACTATGTTTTCAGGGTCAGAGGCGGGGTTTGGAGCAAGTGAGGTTCACTCTGTCATCCTAGTCTTTGGAGGTCCTGAAAGGGGCTTTTTAAAAAAATTTCTGGGCCATGAAGTGGTAGCCCCAGGACTGTTTGCTATGCAGGACAGGGGCCCCTGTATTTGCTTCTTACCTTGCTCTTTCCAGTCCCAGCCCTTTGGTGATAGGCCTGGTATTGGACCTTGTGGTTGGTGGGAAGACTTGCCCTCCGAGTTGATCAGGCCCCTTCCGGGCCTGCCTCTGCCGGCCGTGCCTTCCCGGCCTGCCCCCTAGACTATACTTTTAAAGTTAATATGCATGCCAAACATCATAATTTCATAAGCAAACCAAATTTCACATAATACAATTTAATTTTCTTAAATTTACAAAGTAACTTGAGATTTGTACAAGGTGCTATAAGGAAATATCACTATTATATTAATTTTCTCCAAAATTTCCCGTTTGTCCTTTTTCCTTAAAAAATATCAAAAAAAAATTTTTTAATCTTGGTTTTAAAATTTTCAGAAATTTGTATATTGAAACATTTCTCCTTTTCCTGAATGACATGTCCACACTTTGGGCAAGCTGCTGCAAGGTGATACTTGTGCTACACAGGCTCACATATTCCAAACAGAAAAGCTTTCCATAGGCCTGAATAATTGAATGTCAGGAGATTTTAAATAATTTGTCCTTCAACTGTAAAAACAGTATTATTCTATCAAAATGGCTAAGTACTAATTTGAAGTAATAATTTATTAATTAGTAAAATAAAATAAAATTTAAAGTAAGAGGTTAGGGTAATACAAATTCAATTTAACAACTATTTATGAGGGACTTAACTCATACCAGATTATGCTAGGCCCTACAGATAGAAAAGTAAAATGAAAACAATGCCTGACTTCAAGTGTCATTTCTTTCCACCATTTTAGTGGAGAGAAATAAAATGTATATAAAATATTAAATACAAAATATATAGAAAAGTAATTTTTTTTAGGAATCCATCAATGAACATTTATTAAGTACCTGCTGTGTGCCAGGTGGGCAACTAGATGTTACAGTGGATAAAGTGCTGGGCCTGGAATCAGGAAGACCTGTATCCAAATCTCACCTCAGACACTTACCAACTGTGTGACTGTATTCAGCAATGCCATATTCACAATGCCTATGGAAATTACAGATATGCTGATATAATTATCCATCACAAAATGCATCAGGCTTGCCATATGGGGGAATAAGCTAGAAAATTTATTAAAATACCAAAAGACTGAGTCCCAAAACCAGAAGGTGAAAGCCATCAGAGTAGTTATGAAATTGGCACAGGTAGATAAAGTAGAAAGCACCCACATTCTCAAGCCTTTAAAACAGAACAGGCTACCTCAGGCAAAGGTCCTCCTCTCCCCACTCACAGCAACCACCCAGCGTCCAGGAAGCGTGCTCCCAGCAGCTCCGGCCCCTGGCAGTCCTCAGCAGAAGTCCTTAGCAGAAATTCTGGCTGACTCAAAAAGGGCTTCGCGCTGCAGCCGCCACTGCCTCTTCTGCTGCTGCCACCACTGTCACCACCACTGCTAGCCACCGCAGGAACTCTAGCTTGGCTTCCGCTTCCTCTTGCTCCGCCCCTTCCTGCTACATCAGCAAGTCCAATGGGGCATGGAAGATCTTTAAATCCCATAACCCTTACATTGACCCTGAGGGAGTAAGTCATTTAAACCTGTTTGCCTCAGTAAAATGAGCTGGAAAAGGAAATGACACACCTGTTCAGTATATGCCAAACCCCAATAACAACAACAGCAATGTGCCAGGCACTGTGCTAAATAAACTCTGGGGAAACAAAAAGGAAAAAGACAGCCTTCAAGGAGGGTAATCTAATGGAGAGACAACAGGCAAACAACACATATGCAAAGCAAACTTTATACAGGATAAATAGGAAATAATTAACAGAGGGAAGGCACTAGATTAAGAAGGGTTGGGGAAAAGCTTTCAGTAGAAGATGGGATTTTAGTTAAGAGGGCAGAAACAAGTGGGCGGGGAGGTGGGTGGGGAACCAGGATTGGCTTCCTATAAAATGTAAAAAGAGCTGAGTTTAGAAGCAAAGTAGGGATTGTGAGAGATGCAGGTAACTAAGTAGTACATTCCAGGTAGGGGACACATTCCCTGCAAAAAGCCCAGAAGAGGAAAGGGGGAATGTTGCATAGGAGAGGAGCATTTGGCTGGAAAGTGAAGCATGTGAAGAGAGAGGGGCCATGAGTGATGATGATGACAGACTGGAGCCAGCCTGTGGAATGCTCCAGAGGCCACACAGATAAGTGTGCCTTATCCTAGAGACCAGAAGAAGCAATGGGGGTTGCTTGAACTGGCCACTTCCCTTCCAGAAAATCAGTTGCACAGCAATGTGGAGGATGGATTGAAGAATGCAGAACCCAGAGGCAGGTGACAAATTAGGAGTCTCTTTCAGTAGTCCTAGTGTGAGATCTAACTAGAGAAGTGTGAGGAGAAAGAAAGGAACACAAGACAGGGTGTTGTGACTGATTTAAAGGGAAGGAAAGGGAAGAGTGGAGAAAGATCCCAAAGTTGCCAATTTGAGTAATTAGAAGGACAGTGATGCACTTGACAGAAATAGGGAATTTAGGAAGAGAAGGGGAAAGATTGGGGGCAGGGGGATATAAATATTATCTCATTTGCCTTCAACCATTAACTATCTTAATCCCTTCCATATTTGTGTTGCGTTCAAGAGAAGCCTTGATTCTTTGAAAAGACCCTCCAGTTATGCATAAGCTCCCCAGGGTTTGGAGCTTATATCCTTACAGCCAGTCTTCTGCTCCAATTGTTCTGGAAAAGAAACCTTGTTTCTTATTGCTTTCTACTAATACCTGAAATGGCCTTAGGGCTAGCCTTCTATGACTCTGATTTGCTCTCTGCTTTCTTTCCTCTCTCTTCACATAAAATGGAAAATGTGATCTATGTGCCTTCGCAAAAGCCAGAAAATAAAGAGGTTCAGTCACCTCTGTGCAAACATGTAGTGAGTATGATGTGATAGTGCTATGATATTACTTTTATAATTAGGTTTCGACTCCAAAGGAAGTATGATGGGATGAAAAAGGTCCTGACCTCAGTGTCAGGAGAAATTAGGTTTTGTTGTTTTATTATTAGGAGAAATGAGTATTATAAGCTATACTGAATTTCTACCTTGAATGTGTCCCTCAATCTCTCAGTACTTCAGTTTCTTCCTCTGCATAAAACTAAACAATTGTTTATTTTCCTTTAAATTCTAAATCATAGATCATATGGTCCCAGTACTGACTGTACCACTGACTAGTTGTATGGCCTTGGACAAATCGCTTAACTTGGAATCATAGGATCTAAGAGCTGGAAGGAAATTTTAGAGACTGCCCATTCCCATCTCCCCTCATTTTATAGATGAGGATAGTGAGGCTCAGGGAGGTAGTAAAAATAGTACTGAATTTGGAGTCATAGGACCCAGGTTCAAATCCCAGCTCTGCTGCTGACTATGTGACTGTGGGCAAGTCATTACATCTCTGAGCTTCATTTTCCTGGACCAGATGACCTCTGAGGTCATAAATCTAGATCTAGATCTAGATCCTTCCAGATATATGATCCTATTACTATGGTCAATGAAGGGCAGAATTGTAGCCAGAACCGTCATCTCCTAATTCATAACAAATCTACATGCAGAGGGCAGTGGCAAGGGGAAAGGGAGATACATTTCTAGAGCCCCTCTTCTGTGTCAGCTTGGTGCTAGGTGCATTTTGCAAATATTCTATCCTCACAACAACCCTTCCAGGTAAGTGGTGTTATTATCCTCATTTTACAGTTGAGGAAACTGAGGCAGAAGTTAAGTGACTTGCCCAAGAAATACTTAGATAGTAAGTATCTGTGACCAGGTTTGACTTTAGGCCTTCTGACTTCGGGCCAAGAGCTGTGTCCCCAGCTGCCTCAGAGCTGGCCAGAAACAGCCAGTTTTTGTTGTTATATAAAATGAAACTGGAGCTAGAGATTAGAGCCAAGTTGTCAAGCATTTTAGGAATGAAAACTCCTAAACTAGAGGAATGAATACAAATAGAAGCGTTTATATTTTATCCTAGAGGCAACAGGGAGCCACTAGAGTTTATTAGATAGCAGGGGAGTGACATGGTCAGTTCTGCATTTTAAGGAAAATCACTGGCAGTTGTTCAAAAGAAAGACTGGACTTGGGACATAATTAGGAGGCTTTTGGAATAATTTGGCAAAAGGTGATGAGGTCCTAAACTAAGATAGTAGCTGTATGAAAAGAAATAAAGGGTTAGATGAGAGAGATATTGTGGATGTAGAAAAGCCAACATCTGGAAATTGATTGAATTGGAAAGAAGGAGAGTAAGGAAGGAGTCAGGGATAATATGGAAGTTATGAACTTGGGATACTGAAACACTGGTGATGCCCTTGACCAGATATGGGGAAGTTAGGAAGAGAGATGGGTTGGGGGGCAGAGTGCAAAAATGAGTTCTAAGATACAGAGTAGGAAAGGTATAGAGAGCTCACAGTAAGAGGGAGCTCTATTTTCTCAGCAAAGCATTGGGCAAGATCTGTTGAGAAGGTGAAAGGAGAAAGTAGTTAGGGAGACCTGAGGAAAGAAGAGAAGGCTTGTATAGCTGACGGGGTGAAGTGTGATAGAAAACCAGAGTTACTGACAAATTTCTGATAAGCATCCATGAAGGGAGTTTCCACACCAAGAGTACCCTGCACTGATCAAATCACAAGTTGGGCTAAAATAAGCAAAAAAAAAAAAAAGGTTTAAAATACAAGTGCACAGTGATTTCTCTACAAACACACATACGTATTTCCCATCAAGAGATATTTTCCTTTCCTGGGTAAAAATATTTCTCCTATTTATATCTATTTTACTTAACTGTCTTCCTAAATACAATATGGTATCAGATACAGGTTGTATTTTATCATTTCCCTTGATGTTTAGTGCTTCTGCTGCTACAAGTGTTGATACCATGACTCTGAGGAACTAAAGAGATTACACAACCTGAATGGCTGCTGTTATGAATAATTTGCTGCCTGCTTAATGTCTAAGGCTGCCGTTTCTGTGGCCTGTTGTTTAGGGGCATTGTGTGGTATTTGGCATTTGGGCTTCTATATAGGATAGCCCTAGGTCAACCACAGAAGAGTTAGCCAGGTATTTTCAACCTTTTTCACAATCAGTTGTTCAGCAATTGACCAGATGAACAGAAAGGAAATCTGATTTGATTGTTAGGGTGCTAAACATAGCCACATCCACAATTCTGTGTTTCTGTTTTATAAAGCTTTTCAGTTTAGAGATCCCACCTCTGATTGCTACATGCAGCCAGTTTGTTTGTTCTCAGCAATCAGTGCCTATACTTTGCTGCTTAAAAGGAGATTGCTTGTCAGATTTCTTTTGTTCACCTTGCCCCAAAGTGCTCGCTATGCAAAATTGTGGGGGTGAAAGGAGAGGAGAGAAGAAGTAAGGGGGGAGGGAGTAAGGAAGAAGGGGAGAGAAAGATAGAGGGAAAGAGGAAAAAGGGGGAGAGGAAGGAAAGGAGAAAAAAGGTGTGGGGGAGAAAGAGAGGGAAGGAAAAGATAGGGGAGCAGGAGAGAGAGCTAGAGAGAGAGAAAGAGAGAGAGAGGGGAGAGAGAGAGAGAGGAGGGGAAGAGAGAGAG
Source organism: Petaurus breviceps papuanus (assembly GCF_028583685.1). Classification (NCBI taxonomy): domain Eukaryota; kingdom Metazoa; phylum Chordata; class Mammalia; order Diprotodontia; family Petauridae; genus Petaurus; species Petaurus breviceps. The sequence goes on from NW_027187367.1 coordinate 15,219,532, forward strand.
AGAGAGAGAGAAAGAGAGAGAGAGAGAGAGAGAGAGAGAGAGAGAGAGAGAGAGAGAGAATATGAATGCGTGCTTGTTGTATTTCAGCCTAAAGCTGAGTTATAATGGGCTGGCTTCATTGCTGCCCTTTAACACCTCCTTATTGATGACTATGTTTTGCCATTTGATGTGAAGCATGACTCATGAGTGTTGCTAATGAAACCAAACTAGAAGTGGAATGTGATATCTCTGATGGGTCTGGATCTCACACTTCTATATTAGAAGAATGCACCATATAGAATCTTTTGTTTGTGAACATTGATTCTGTTGTAGAGATTGGCACCATCTTGAAGCCTGCCTATGCTAAGTCTTGTTGGTCCTTTGCCCACTCATCACTGCCACAGCAAGCTTCATTTACCACTTTTAGCTCAGTCTTTCTTACAAGTCAAGAGTTTAAGTAAGGCAGGGTATTGGCCCAAATAAGACGACAGACAATCTCTTCTTTCAGGCTGCTTATTAATTTACTTTTCTGTTTTGAATCTCTAAATCTCTTGCACATGGGTACCTTTTTCAGTCCTCTCTTATCAGCAAACATCAATTCTGGAATGATTCTTTTAAAGACATTCACAACAGTTTCCAACTTCTTGCTGTGGAAGAACTGCCATAAGGCCAGTGGAAATTAAGGATTATAAGATACTTTGAGAATTCATGTAGGCTAATTGTTTTTGTATCAAGGTAAAAGTAGTACAGTAGAAGGTTATGGACATAAAAACTGCCAGAGTTCCCTAGTATATCAGCATAAAGTTCCAAGAGCTTTCACATAGATCAACCATGGAATAGTTGTGTAAACTCTGTATTTTAGTAATTCCATCAGCTTCAAAATGTTCAATTATCATCTCTCTGAAGATGTTTCTAAAATGCATTTCTAATCATTCTACTAAGCTCCAATCCAATCCCCACAGCTCCAGCTGGTGTGCTAATTAATATGCCCAAAGACCTATCATGTGCTCAGTATATCCAAAGCAGAATTCCGATCTTGATCGTACCTTGTTACTCTCCTTCTCATGAAGCTTCAGTGACTCCCTGTTACTCCTAGGATAAAATATACACTTCTCAGCTTCCTATTTCAAGCCTTTCATAATTTGTCTGTAGTCTCCCTCCCAATCTTACTTTACATTGCCACCTTTCACACATTGAATATTTTAGCCAAACTGGCCTCCTTGAGACTCCTCAAACCTGGTGGTCTGAGGCCGTTGCACAGACTGTCTTCTGTGCCTGGAATGTACCCCCTCCTCACCTCCACCTCTTGAAATTCCTGACTCCCTTTTAAGTTTCAATTCATGCACTACCTCTATAGGAAGCCTTTACTGACCCTCCTATATATTATTTTCTGCCTTCTCAAATTATTATTTACATATGTATCTGTTTACATGTTCCCCTCCCCTCTATAGAACATAGACTCTTTGCAAGCAGGGACTAGTTTTCATTTTGTCTTTATACCAGCACCTAGTCATATTTATGCATAGATATATGCATGTAGTAGATGCTTAAGAAATGACTCTTGGATTGGGTTGGATTGGAAATTCTTGCTATGATTCTAGTAGCCCTCAAAACAATCCTGATCCTGGATCAGTAAGTCAGGCTGCTTGGGGACAAAAGAAAAAACTACGCCTTCCTTGCTTCAAAAGGAATTTTACTACCTTTATCATCCCTTTACTACCTTCATCAGCCCCCACTCTTGTTTTCTGGTCATTTCAGCTATTAAAAGAGGTGAGAGAAAGCATAAACCTTAGGAGGTGAGGGGGTGAGGGGGAGACAAGCTTTATGTGCCTGCCTATCATAAAATGCTATCAAGAGTGTGAAAAACTAAAGAGACAAAAGCATCTCCCCATCCAGTAATTAGTTTTTTCTACAGGGTGTTCCTTAAGTCTGGGCACATAGGAAATCATCAACTATGCATATTTTCAAGAAATGAAATCAATGAAATTTTCAACAATATTTTATTTAATTAGCATAAATAAGATTTTATAGGAAGACATAGGAGATACATAGGAAATCTCATTAATTAATTAAATTTAATTAATCTCATTAATATGGAAAATAATCCCCAGTAGCTGATGAAAGCTTTTATTCCATATGAAATTGTCATGGCTAAAATTTATGCTAATTAAATAAAATGTTGTTGAAAATTTCATTCATTTCATTTCTTGAAAATATGCATAGTTAATGAGGATTTCTATGGTCCAGACTTTAGGAACACCCTGTATACTGATTTGAATGAAGAAGGTGCTAATCTTTGATAAAGAAACTCTTCGTCCATGATTCATCGTTAATGGCACCAACTGCTTTCTTTCAAATTTCCTTTTCCCACTCCCCCATAATATTCATGCCTCCCCTCTGGTGATTATTTCTGCTTCATCCTGTATATATCCTGTTTGTAGATACCTTGTTTGCATCTTGCCTCCCCCATTATACTGTGAATGCCGTGAGAGTAGGAACTGTCTTTTGCTTTTCTTTATCTCTTCAGTATTGAGTCAGTGCTTGGTACAGTGTAGGTGTTTAATAAGTGCTTACCGACTTTATGCCAAAACCTAGCTGGGTGAGATGATACATAATGGAAAGAATACTAAAGTTTTTACAAGTTGAACCAGTGCTACATGTCAAACAGCTTTAATCAGGATGGTGAAATTTCAGATGACTTTATTACAGAGATTAATGATTAACAAAATTTGCTTTGGTCAGAAATTTTCCATCTATAATCTTAGCCTAACACTGATAGGGGAAGTAGGAAGAAGGGCAGGCAGTACTTTCTCTTTGGATTAAATTTAATAGTTGTTTAAAAAATTCTAATGTGTTTATGAGTCTGAAATCTTAATTTAGGCCATATAACATTCAAGTGGCTGAACATTCTGACCATCAGTTTTTTGTGTGAGTGGGTCCTTTCACCAAGAATAAAATGTGGATATTTTTAATAACTTCCTTTCATTTAATTGTGCCTCACTTATCTCAAAGTAATAGATATGGACAGATGACATATTTCTACAACAAAAGTAATGTTATTTGGTATATGTTATTAAAAGATGGATTGATCCTATAATAAAAAAGTCCTGCTCTTCAAGCTTCTGTAAAGTAAAATATATCAATAGTCTTTGAGGTTATGCAGGCTATAGAAAATACAGCTTTTGACTCCATTAGAGGCTATCTTATTCTACAAGAAAGATGGCCATTCATTCAAAAATTCAATAACAGACAATTCAAAAACCAAATCATTTTTTGAGGTCCATATCACCACCTTCTTAGAAAATCAAAACAAAGCAAACAAGGCTTGTAATGAGAGCAAAAGTTATCTTCTCCATGTGCTTGCTCAGGATAAAAGTAGCCCAGCACACCAGACCTATTCCCTCCATTCCCCTCCCCACTGCCCCCACCACTTCTCACATATCCAATCTTTAGTACTTTATAATTTTTTTTCCTAATCACCTACAGACTATTGTGTTATCTAGGCTAGTGTGTGTTACTACCATTTGTAGGTGAAAATAACCATCTTACATAGCACATGATGAGCACTGGCATGCCCATTCCTGACCCTGTCGCTCACATTATTTATATTTATTAGTAATGGGAAGATAAGATGAGAAATGATTCCATTATGAAAAAAGCTCCAGCTAATGCCATAAAATTTTCCCATGTAGTAGGTGCATTATAGGAGGAAGAATCTGGTTCTTTCCTTAACTAAAAGTGCCTGATTCTGGCCCAAGAGCAATATGAAGTGAGTGCAATCGTTTCTGCCTTATATGAATTTACAATGGGGGAGAAACTTAAAATCCCAAAGGAGAGTTTAATCATTCTACTTTAGTAGATGGTTGGAATCAGGCTTCATGCCCAATAAATTATGACCTCCCAAGCACATGCCACCAACCCGCTTCAAAGATGAAGGGTTCTATGATATAATGTAGTAGAATCCAAATGAGCTTAAAATCCACTTGGACTTACTAAACCTATTTGATGTCATAGACCACATGGGAACTCAGTACTGGGTGATGATAAGATTATTATCATTTAAACAGCAGCCATTTGTTATTAACAGCATAACCCAACATGAAGTTAGAAAGGGAACACACCAAAAACGCATTTTGTTCCTTATGTAAAAGCAGGATGTCTAGAATTTAAAATGACACAGTTATCACAGTCATCCGTTCACCTTAGTTAAGTACCTACACAGTGCTGATGGAGACAATTTATCCCAAAAATGTACTTGAGGCTCCATGACTGCCATTACATTTGCTACACCTTACATTTTGGGATATAAAACCTTTCTTCCTTGAAAAGGATTCTGCTTCATGAAGCTGTAAGGTTATGTAGTCCACCTACTGTAGTGCCAACATGATATTCACAGTGCCTACAGTGGTTATAAATATGCTGGCATAATTCTGAATTGCAAAATATAACAGATTCTCCAAATTTAAGACTGGACCAAAACATTTATTCAAATACCAGAAAACCAAATCAAAACACCAGAAAGTCAACTCCATCAAAGCAACAAAGAAATCTGTGCACAATAACAATGTGGGAGCTCTGCCTTCCCCAAGCCTTCATTCTGCTAGGGCCTTCCCACAAACAAATACTCATAGCTTGCTTCCTGCTTCATCTCTCTCCCTCAGGTCTAACTGCTCTGACCAACTTCCTCTGGGCTCTGTTCCACTCTTCCTGCTCCACCTTTTCAGCAAGCTCCTCCTACCACAGGCTTCATGTGACTCAAACTCCTGTGACTTAGGCTTTCCATGTGACTTAAGCAGGTCACATGGGCCTATTAATGGATGGGAAAGATCTTCCCATTTACATCCATTATACCTACACAAGTCTTTGTTCCCAAGAACTATTTACTCAGGTTAAAAAGTTGATATTTATCTTCTGGAATTTGGGATTACTTTTGCAGTATGCTAAATCCTACCTCAGTAAATTAAGAAATGTGATGTTCTCCCTTGAGTATCTAACTTAATACCAGAGAAGGACTTGGACACTTCCTGCAATACTGAACTTAGTTCAGTATTGTAGGAAGTGACATTTGGGATTTGACTGTTTCTCCCTCAGTACTAAAACTGGGAAACTGACTTTTTCATCTCTTTCCATCAGATGCATCTATGGATGAATTGCCAGGAATCTTTCAATATTTAATAAAATAAATTCTAGTAGAACAGTTTTACGCAATGATATCGTATACAGGGAATCCTCTTTAGCCAGAATTCTGCACCACTGTTGTTGCTGTTGTTGAGTCATTTCAGTTGTGTCTGACTCTTCAAGATCCCATTTGAGGTTTTCTTGGCAAAGATGCTGGAGAGGTTTGCCATTTCCTTCTCCAGCTCATTTTACAGATGAGGAAACTGAGGCAGACAGGGTGAAGTGACTTGTTCAGGTTTTCATAGCCTAGTAAGTATCTAAGGCTGGATTTGAACTCATGAAGATCAGTCTTCCTGACTCCAGGCCCAGCCCTCTTTCTACTGCACCACCTAGCTGCCCCTCTGCACTGCTACCCATGAAATATTAAAAGAATCAGAAGGGGGCGGCCAGGTAGCACAGCAAGTAAGAGCACCGGCTCCAGTGTCAGGATGACCTGGGGATTGAATCCTGGGCTCAGACACTTAGCATCCACCCAGAAACACCTGGCCGTGTAACCTTGAGCAAGTTACTTAACCCCAATTGCTTAGGGGCGGCCAGGTGGCTCAGCGACTGGCTCCAGTGTCGGGATGACCGGGGGATCAAATCTGGGCTCAGATACTTAGCACTACACCTAGAAATAACTGGCCATGTAACCTTGAGCAAGTTACTTAACCCCAATTGCTTAAAAAAAAAGAATCAGAAGGCCTTCAGCACATCAGGCAGCTCCTCTATTAAGGACTGGTCATATACTACAGATAAGAATTGCATGGCTATCTGGGAGATAACCCATCCTTTGACATGATAGAGTTTTCATGATTTGTATCATCATGGGGCCCAACTGTGTAATCCAACAAAAAGCAGTCCTATTGTAGGATTATAGCTTTAGAGCTAGAAAGAAATATACAGCCCACACTCTGTTTCACAGATGAGAAATTGAGGCCAAGGTCACACAGCTAGTAAGTATCTAAGGGAGGATTGGAACTCAGATTGTCCTCATTCCAAATCCAGTGCTTTATCCATTGATTCACATTACTATTTTGAAATTTGATCTGGAGGCTATAAAGTCCTTTCAGTTTTTTGAGATTACATTGAAGTTTGGGATGTAACAGTTGTTATTAAATGTCACTCTAGAGAAGGCTTTTCCAATTGCTTTGAATCACCCAGTTTGCAAGCCTCTTTTACAAGAGAATAGTAAACTTTTGCAGATTTTAGTATAGAAAATAGAGCAAAACAGAAAATACAATCTTAAAATAATTATAATATTTATATTAGGTTGTTGTACCCTTTACACATAACGATAAAAATAAAAGTTTGCAGCATTGTATGTCTTATCAATTCCGTAAATTAAATGAAATTTTTCCGTTATGGCAAGTCATAATTTGATCCACAGTAAATGGAAAATTCCAGCATTAATTAGAATGCTGTGATTAAAATATATCTGATTTATTTCCCAATATATCATTTTTCAGATGGAGACCATTCACAAACAGGACCTAAGGGAATTTCTCAGGTTCCAAATAACTGTCTTGGTTGATTAAAACTCTTCTGGCATGTTTCTAGTTGAAATATTCAGGAAAGTTTGTTGTAGGGGACTTTACCTGAGGCATAAAGAGTGCCCTGCCATGGGGTACTACAGTGATGCCTGGAAACCCTTAGCAATTGTTTTCCCCCTAGGGATGCCAAACAAGATTCCACTTTATCTAGGCATGTGACAAATTTTCTTCCTGGCAGAAATATTGTTGACAGACTTCCAGTGACATGGGAGTCAGTACCCATAACTCACTGGCCAGAAAGGTGTTGCTTTGGTGAATAACCCCTCAAAGAAGACATCACTGCTCTCTCTGAGGATGTTGGTCTTGTAGCAGGAAGACACCTCTTAGATACAGTTTTCAACTTGGGGATTGATAGCAGGGTAACTGAGCAGAGATACTGAAGGAGTTTGAATCCATCTTATTTTTATGAAATAGACTCTCCCCAAACAACAGACTCTATCTTTTTCAGGATTCCTCACAGCAATGAGGCAAGAAGTGACTCGAGCCCACAAGGGCTGGGCATTGGATACAGTGACAATCCACAATGATGTGCTGAGACAAACAAAAGAAGAGATCACAGTACCACCTCTGGTATGTACTGTAGGGCTTCATTTGAGAAGTGGGAGTATGATTTGAAGGCCAGGCTCTCATTTCTAGCCCTGTTCCACGACCTCTTGGTGAACACTCCTGCCACCACCTTACTCCTCCATTTTGTTACGATTAATGAAAAGGGATGTCAAACACTTGGAGCTCCTTATAGAGAAGTCCCCATGAATATGAGCCAATATGTGATTGGAAGGGGCCCAAAGTGCTTTAATCCAGTACAGGCTAGTACCTAAAGCTTTACATCTGGTTAGTGGAAAGGGAATCGTTCTCTCCATTGTTAACACTAAGGGACCAAGTCAGGAAATTCTTTGCATTTGATCTCAGTCTCTCGTGATATAAGCTTAAACTTGTTCCTCCTCTTTAGTGTTTGGTGGAATTCCATAAACCACTTTCCATAAAATAAACCTTTTTGAACTGAGGTCAGTCTCTCGCTTGATCCCAACTCCTTTAGCCTCCTTTCCTTAAGACCCTATTCTGGAAACCTCAGTGGATGCTCAGTGCCTACAAAATAAAATCTGAGGGGGGACTAGGTGGTGCAGTGAATAGAGCACCAGCCCTGGAGTCAGGAAGACCTGAGTTCAAATCTGGCCTCAGACACTTAACACAAAAAACCAGTTGTGTGACCTTGGGCAAGTCACAATCCCAATTGCCCTACCTTCCCCCCTCCAAAAAGCTAAATGAATGAACGAATGAATGAATAACTAAATACAATCTGAAATTCTCAGGCCTTACATTCTGAGGCTTATGATCTGGCCTCAATCAATTTTTTAAATCTTTTCTCCCCTTACTGCCCAATATGAACCCTCTGGTATATATATATATATATATATATATATATATTCACTGTTCCCCAACTATACCTTGTGATTTCCTGCCTCTGTACCTATCTTCACACTTTTCTCCCTGACTAGAAACCTCTCTCCTTTGTACTATACCCATCCAATTGCTTCTCATTCTTTAAGATTCAAGTTGTCATCTGATCTCTTCCATGAAGTATTCCCAGACTACTCCAGTCTCTAATGATCTCTCTCACCCCCAAACTATCGCTTATTGTCCAGAGACAACTCATTTAATAATTTATCATATACACTGATTCTTTATATCATTAACAATTTGATATTATTTAATTTTTCATATATTTAAGTCATATATCATCAGATAGAGCCATAACTAGCAATTGTAGTGCCTAAATCTAGTTCCATGAAACACAGGGCAAAGCTGAGACATAGAGGGAGACCTTAGGGAGAGATCTTTGACCTCTGGCCACAAGGCTCTGTGGAGAGAGAGAACTTACAATAGCATCCCATGCAAATAAGGTAGAGATCCTGAGAAACTGTGAGGTTGCTGCTGGGAAGGACACTAGGGGATCCATTCTCAAAGAAGGGAGGAGGACCAGCCTGGGCCAGAGAAGAGCACACCTAGGTTGTGATTTTGGGATGGGGGTGGGGAGGGGGAGAAGTAGAAAGGAAGCATGCCATGTGGTAGTTTCCTGCTTTAACTAATTATCCTTGCTACCTAGGTGCTAAACTCAATTGTTTCTACCTGCTGAAGGAGTATAAGGTCTACCAGCTGCCTATAAATGTCAGCATCATGAGGCCAAGCCCCAGCTGTGCTTCCCTACTTACAGGCTTGTCATCAAGTCATCGAGTTAGAAAGACTTTAACCCCTCCCCCTCACTTCAGGTGCCACATTTTAGAAAAGGCAAGAAAAACTGAGACCTATGGAGGGAAAACGATACAGCCCTTCAGTAACAGAGCCAAGACTAGAACTGAAGTCTCCTGCTGGAGTCCTCTGCTCTTTCCCCAAGCTCATGCTGTTTCCCAACTAGACTCTAAATTCCTTGAAGTTAAGGACTTCCCCAGAACACCTGAGAGTGTTTTGAATATAGTAAATGATCAGAAAACATGTTTCTTAATTGACTGAAGGTTAAAATTTAGGCTAAGTAATCTCAGTTTCTTTCACTTTTTCTTACATGCCCTATTCTTTTATTAGTCACAGAATCCTAAGACTGAAAGGAATGCTGATAGGTTATGTAATCTACACTTCTCTGCTTTCAAATGGGTTACCTCTAACCCTTCTCTGTCATATGATAATCTCTTATCCTTCAGAGTCTGGGAGGCAGGGAGGTTATGCAATGGTAATCCATCATGAAATTCTGTTTGGGTTAAATCAAACTCAACTTCCCTCCCCCCCCACCTGCCCTCTCTTCCATCATCCTCTCTCTCATCCCCTTCCCCGCTACTCTCCTGTAGGGTGAGATAACCTATTTAGTGTGTATGTCATTCCCTCCCTAAGCCAAATTCAATGAGAATAAGGTTGACCCATTCCCTTTTGCCTTCCTGTTCTTCCTCTCCATTGTAAGTTTCCCTTGCCTCTTCTATATGAGATAATTTACCCCATTCTGTCTCTCCCCATCTCCTCTCATTATATTCCTCTCTCACCTCTTAATTTCACCTTTTAAGTATCATCCCTTCCTATTCAATTTGTCCTGTGCCCTCTGTCTATGTATACCTGTACACATATATACACACATTCACATATGCATTCATATGCCCATATAGCCTCCTATGTAGACATATATATGTATATATATATATATATATATATATATATATATATATATACATTTCTATTCCCTTCAACTATTCTCATACTGAGAAAAGTTTCATAGGTTACAAATATCGTTTTTCCCTGTAGGAATGTAAATAGTTCAACTCTGATAAGTTCCTTATGATTTCTTTTCCCTGTTTACCTTCTCATGCATCTCTTGCTTCTTAAACTCTGGTTTTTTCATCAAGAATGCTTGAAAGTAGTGGTGGCTAGGTGGCACAGTGAGTAAAACTTTGACCCCAGAGTCAGGAGGACCCGAGTTTGGTTCTGGCCTCAGACACTTAACACCCACACAAAAATAACTAGCCGAGTAACCTTGGGCAAGTTATTAACCCCAACTGCCCTCCAAAAGGCAAAAAAAAAAAAAAAAAAGAATCCTTGAAAGTCCTCTATTCCACTGAATGACCATATTTCCCCCTGAAACATGATAATCAGTTTTGCTGGGTAGGTGATTCTTTGTTTTAATCCCAGCTCCTTTGACCTCCAGCATATCATATTCCAAGCCCTTTGATCCCTCAGTGTTGAAGCTGCCAGATCCTGTGTTATCCTGATTGTGTTTCCACAATATTCAAATTGTTTCTTCCTGGCTGCTTGTAATATTTTCTCCTTGATCTGGGAACTCTGGAACCTGGATATAATATTCCTAAGAGTTTTATTTTGGAGATCTTTTTCAGGAAGTGATCGGTGAATTCTTTCAACCTCTATTTTGCCCTCTTGTTCTAAAACATCAAGGCAATTTTCCTTGAGAATTTCTTGAAGGATGATTTCTAGGTTCTTTTTTTAATCATGGCTTTCAAGTAGTTCAATAATTTTTTTAATTATCTCTCCTGGATCTATTTTCCAGGTCAGTGGTTTTCCCAATGAGATATTTCACATTGCCTTCTATTTTTTTCACTTGTTTGGATCTGTTTAATAGCATCTTGACTCATAAAATCACTAGCTTCCATGTGCTGCAATCTAATTCTGAAGGAATGATTCTCTTCAGTGAGCTTTTGAGATTCTTTTTTCTATCTGGCAAATTCAGCTTTTTAAAGGCATTCTTCTCCTCATTGCCTTTTTGAGCCTCTTTTGCCATATGAGTTAGTCTATTTTTAAGGTGTTATTTTCTTCAGTCAGGTTGTTGACTCTAATTTCATAATTTTCTTGCATCGTTCTCATTTCTCTTCCCAATTTTTCCTCCACTTCTCTTTGGTTTACAAAATCCTTTTAAAGCTCCTCTATGGCCTGTAACCAGCTCATATTTTCCTTGGAAGCTTTTGGTGCAGGAGTTCTGACTTCACTGTCTTCCTCCTGTTCCATGCTTTGATTCTTTTTATCCTCAAAATAGGAGTCTAATGTAGGATTGGTCTGCTTACTTTGCTTCCTTTGCTTGCTCATGTTGATATTCAATTACTTGACTTTTGAGCTTTTTGGCATAGTAGAACTCTGCTCCCAGAGGGGGGAGCTTTGTCCTAATTGCTGGGGTTTTTGCAGCTGCTGGAGCTATTAGTTGGGTGCCCTTTATGAAGCTTCCATATGCTCTGGCAAACTGGTCATATACCCCAGGACCTCCACCCTAGACCACAATCCAGATCTAAGCAGGTTAAAGCAAGAATGATTACCCCTCAGACTGGTTGCTTGGTTCCCTTACAATCTGCAGGCCAGGTGCTCTGAAGCAGCCATGTGGCAGTGACTGCACGGCCATGGCACCTCAGCCACTTCTCCCTCCAGGGGGTAAAGGCTGGACTGTACTCCCGAACTCCCAGTTCCTAAAGTCCGCACTGCACTGACCTCTCACTTTGTCCTTAGCATCTATGGGTTTATAATTCTGGAAAACACCATAGCTACTGGTGATCTGAAGTCCCTCCAGCAGGCAGCTGATTGTGGCCACCCTAAGGCTAAAACCTCTGGCTCACACTGGGCTGCACTCGGCTCCCAGAGCACTGTGCTGGCCCCTTCCTGCTGACCTGCCAGACTCTCTTCAGCGGGAATTTAGCTTCTCTCTGTCATTTTGTGGGTTCTGTAGCTGCAAAGTTTGTTTCAACTCTGATATTGATAGGACAATTTTCTACAATATTTTCCCTATAATTTTCTACCCTTGTACTCTAGTCATGATGCCTTACGTAAACAAGCAAAACAAGTCCTCTTCTGCATGACTGTCTCTCTAGTATTGGAAAACAATGACTGTGTCCTCCCTAAATTTTGAAAGGCCATGTGGAAAGAGTGTTGGGCTTGGAAACAGGAGAGATATGGGTTCAAATACTATTTTTGGTATTTACAGGCTGTATAGGATATTGGGCAAGTCACTTAACTTCTCTAAACTTGCATTATCTAATCTGGTGAATAGGTATAACAATCCAATGCCTATCTCACAGGGTTGTAGTCAGGATCAAATGAGATGATGTTTGTAAAGCACTTTGTAAACCTTAAAGTGCTATATATGTACATGTTAAAGTCTAGACTCTAGGCCAGTGTTTACCAGTTCCTTGAACTGATGCACACCATCCTGGTTGCCCTCATCTAGAAGTTCTCTAACTTGTTAATACCTTTTCTCAAATGTGGTACCTAAAATTAGACACAGTGTCCCATATATGGTCTGAGGAGAGTAGACTAAGCCCTCCATCTCTGTGGACATTATCCATCTATTGTGGCAGCCTAGGCCCACACTAATGACATGGGTTAGTGCATTGGGCCACTGACCCCAAGGGAACCTGAATCCTACTTCCTTTGTGCATTGTAGTTGATGTTTTCCGCTCCAGGGCAGTATTTTACATTCATCACTATGGAATTTAATCTCATTCTCTTCCATCTACTCTGTTCAAGTTTATTGAGATCCTTTTTATCATTCTCCTTTGGAATTGGGCAATGTTTAGTATGCAAGAGAATCATTGAGTTGGAATCTTCAAGTTGCAAGTAGTCTTTAAAACCATTTAGTTCAAAATGACAGATGAGTTTCCTTAAACATATAGTTACTCAGGGCTAGAATCCATCCCTTCCTGTTGCCTCCTAATCTAATTCCCTTTCCAACATAATATCCTGCCTCCCTATGATATTTTGTAAATGGAATGCACAGTAGGCAGTGAGTGTTCTCAGAGCTGGTAGAAGAGTCTGGGAGTCTGGGGTGCTTGAGATTCAGGATCTTTGGGACCTCAGAAGTCATCCTAGGCCTTACCTCCTTCATTTTACAGTTGAGGAAATAGAGGCTTAGAGAGCCTCAGAAACTTATTTGTCCAAGGTCACACAGTCACAGTAGCAGACTCACATTTTTATGTATGTGTGTATATATATTGTTCAGTCACCTCTGACTTTGTGACCCCATTAGGGATTTTCATGGTAAAATAAAAATTGCTGAGACCCTAAAAAACCATAACGGCATGCCATTGGTTTCTACAAAGTAATTCACTTGCATCTTAAGCACCATTTCCTGGACTCAAACTCTTCTGTCACTACCAGAATTAGGCCCACTTCAGCCTCTGCATTGCCCAACATGACAACCATGACTGGTTGCTTGCAGCCTTTGCAGAGGGACTAAATTAGAGATTCACTCTCAGTGGATTCCTCCAATCTACTTTTGTGATTTTACACTATACAGTGGCTTTATATCCAAGAATAAGAGAGCAAGTCACCTACTTAAAATGCAAAAAAAAAATGGCATAAGGATTCTTATAATGTAGTTATGTTCCCTCAGGAAAGCTTTTGCCTCCACTCTTCTATAAACTGGGGAGAATTCAGCTCAACATTTGACAATCCTCCATGTTTTGCATGGTATTTTTGGATTACATCACATAAGATTTAGAATAGCATGAACCTTTAAAAAAAAATCTAGTCCAATAAGAGCTTAACTAGCATGAGGTGACCAGATCTTAGCCCCTGGGTGCTGTCATGGTTGGGGGAGAGGAAACAGGCTTCTTCCCTATAATGACCACTCTCCTAATCCCCATCCAGACCATTCTGCTGTGATAAAATAATACCCAGGTCCCTATCATTTGGCAACTCTCTCTCACCTTTCTCCCAAACCCTCCTCCCAGAGGGATGAGGCACCTCTTTCCCTCTCAGTTGTACCTTTCCATTCCCTCAGTTCCACTAGATTTTCTCTGGGCATAAGAACACCTCACTATAGCTCTGAAACTAACACCCTCATGCAGTGGTTATAGTCTAGCTTTTGAAGTTTGAAGACTTTTTGTAGGTAATCATTTCCCAATACTTAACATATTTTTAAGCAATAGATTCCCTTGTGTTTTGTTCTCCCAGGAAGGAGTATACATTTATGGACTGTATTTAGATGGAGCTGCCTGGGACAGAAGGAATGGGAAACTCACTGAATCAACCCCAAAGGTGCTCTTCACACAGCTTCCGGTGCTACACATATTCGCTATCAACTCCACAGCTCCCAAGGACCCCAAACTCTATGTGTGTCCAATTTACAAGAAACCTCGGAGGACGGATCTAACCTTCATCACAGTGGTGTATTTGAGGACTGTCCTGTCCCCAGACCACTGGATTCTGAGAGGAGTGGCCCTCTTGTGTGACATCAAGTAAATTCTGTCCCAGCCACAGCCAGGTCTTCATCCCTGCTGATGGCACTGAACCTCGTGACTCCCTAACTCCTTTGGTTTTCTTTAGAGAATGACATGTTTTATTTTAAACTATGATAATAATTATTTCCTCCTATGGCTTCCGTATTGTACTTTTGAAATACAATATTGGCTGGTTGGCATTCCATACTCCATTTTTTTCCTCCAGCAACAATATCCAACGTGCAAATTCTAACTTTGATTTTTTTTTATTTCTAAAAATCAGTGGAGGCATTCATTCCGCTGTAATGAGTTTTATAAAGATGGATCTGTCTTTATCTTAGAGGATTTTTATTAAATATGACTTGAAAGAACTAAAAACCAGGTAATGACTTATTCAATTCCAAAATTAACTTTGCCTCGGGCAAATTTTTCCTTCAAATAAAAACAATTTATTGTTATGCCATCTGAGTGTGATTCTGTGTCAATGTGCGGTTCTGCAGGTTTCTGGCTTAGTATTCCTGCTCTATTCATGAACTGGTAGTCGGGAACCGAAGATAGTTCCGTCCCCTCCAGAGAAAAAGCTGGAGAAGTGGAGGAGGAAAGATGGGGTGGGCGCTAGGGTGGGCGGGTTACAGCTTTTTTCTATGGAGTTTTTCGATTCCCAAGAATACTAAAGTGACCCAGGATTCTCTCCTTGTCATAAGCAGACACAATTTCCAAATAACAGCTGGAGATCGCATCAAGTGCATCTGGTAACATGCTGAATGATCAAGAGGCAAAAGCCTTAGAAGTGACCGCGGCTTGTTCTGCAGTCTCGAAAGTGCGACCCTTTGCTCCTCCCGGGAGGAAATGTCAGCTGAACAAAACCCACAGTGCCCGTCTTGCATATTTATGCAACTACACTAGAAGGAAAAACATTCTGTGGAGCTCCTACGTTTGTCTTCCTGAATGCCAGCTACATTCACAAGCCTCTCTCGTTGCTCCTTCTAAGGAAGGAGTGAGCCTTTGGTTGCTGTTAGCATCTCTAGGACTCTTACCACCTGTCAGACTCTTCTGTGTGAAGGAGAATAAAGAGGGCAAAGCCATAGTACCTCGTGTGCCTTATAAATGTACAAAGAAAATCCTAAGGGAAATTCCAGAATTCGTAGTAAAATATTTTCAGACAGTAGAAAAGTGTTTAAGACAGTAGCAGTGAATGCTTAGGGATGTGCTTTGTCCAGATTGAAGTCTAAAGTTTAAATCTGCCCTAAGACTTTTGGGACACCCTGTATAAAAGTTGTAAATACTCTCATCTGTGTTGTTGCTTTTTTAAGTCACCAGACCAAGTGCTGCAATTCTTTTCCAAATCCAAGTAGACCTGAAACAATAGAGAGTGGTTATACATAATCTTCTAAGCAGGTGGTTTTTTCTTTTTTTTTTTTTAATCTAAGAGAGCATTAGCAATCATCAATGCTTACTCACCAGAGCAAATCATAGAGTAGTCACTAAATCATATAAGTACTGAGAAAAGGCAGTCATGCATGCATCTGCCATTTTAAAACAGCAACTTTTATAGTCTCCAGTAAAACATAGACATTGCCCTGCTTATTTTTATTTTATCTATCCCTCCCAAACCCAATACACATATGCACACAATGAGCAAATTGTTAAAATAAAAATACCTCGATACTTATCTACAGTCTGACAAAAAATAAATTCCCCCATTAGCCATACCCAAAAATATATGTCTCTGCATTTTAATTTCATCACTTCTGTGGGATGTGTTTCATCTTCATTCTTTTAGACTTTTAGACTTATGACTTATTTCTGTCAGCATTCTAAAGACTTTTAAAGTTGCTTTTTTCTATAACATTGATGTCATTATAAATTATTCTAATTCTGCTTACTTTTCATACAAGTTTTCTCCATTTCCTCTGAAATTTCCCATTTTAGTATTTCTTAGGGTCAAAACTTAATACATTTTGCTAAAGTATGGTCTAGTTGCCTCAAGCTTCAATAGCTTGTAGTTGTAGGAAGGGTCCCATAGAATTCTAGATGATAATATTTTTTAACATCTCTAATATCTAATGAAAAATTTAAGGACAAATTAAAACAGTATTGACAGACATTAGAACTCAGGTCAATGCTGAGACCAGTTGTGACTTCAGGGAATTGTTGATGAAGTATAGAGACATGATAGACTCCAGTTGCAGGGTTAGGCACATATTGCCAAATATGACCAATATGCGGATTGGTTTTGCTTAGATGTACATCATTGTTATTAAAGTTCTGTATGGGGGACAGGGAGAGGAGAGTCATTAGAAAATGACAATGTAAAAAAATGTCAGTGAAAAGTGTAATGAGTGCGGGAGGACCCAATTCAATACTCCCATGTCAATTCAGAGCAACATTGGCAATGAAACCTGCTATGATGCCTTAAAAAAAAAAAACCGAGGAAATAAATTATTTGCATGTAATGGGAACACATCATACCCGATCTTTTTGCTTAATACAAAAATCTTAGATCTCTCAGTAATCACTGCCCTTTCATGCACCATGGAAGAAGGAACAGAAGGAGAGAGAATTAGAGGGCATATACTCAGCTAGAGAGGCTCATCTATGCTTCTGAGCTGACAACTTCAGGCTCCTCAGTGCCACCAGGAACAACTCTGAATTGTCTTGGATTGGTCTTTTAATTCATAACTGGCTCTGCTGAAATGGAGGCAAAAGCTCCAAGTGCCTTTTTTCTTCGTGGATTTAGTGACCTTCTTTTAAACAATATCTAACATTTATTCCAATGACCATGAAGGCAGTGGAAGGCTTTGGGCTTGGTCAGACATCAAAGATGCTAAGGTCATCTGCTGCATCCCTGACCATTACCAGTTGTATTGACTTTTGTCTTGTCATGGGACTTTGATGACTCTGGAAGAGAGATTGAGGCTGACAACTTTGTTCAGCTTTGCTTCACTTAAATCCAATTCACTAATAAGTCAAGACATTACCCATGATATCACTGGTCCTCTTCAGAAACAAACAGTAGCAGTGGCAGCAGCTTACATTTATGTAACAGTTAAAGGTTTGCAAAGTGCTTGACTTATATTATTTTGTTTGAGCCTCACAACCCTTCGAAGTAGATGCCATTATCTGTCATTCTTACAAATTAAGTCACTTGCCCAAGGTCACACAGCTAATAAGTATCTAAAGCAGGATTGTCATTCAGGTCTTCCTGATTCCAAGTTAAGCACTCTGCTATGTACCACCTAACTGCCACTGAATCATTAACCATATAGATCTCTAAATCAGGAAATCTTGACCCATTTAACATCTATAAACACTCATTTTCTCTACAAAGTTGTAAATGGAATGATTTTCCACACTTAAAAAAGAGAAATCTAGTGAAGGTAATGAGCAGAGCAATAGGAGCATTTTAGTAAAACCCTTTGGAGATGGAAGATGGAAGAATATGGGGGAATTTTCTCTTCTCTGGAAACCTTCCATGTAGCCTTATCATGGCCCTACTACAATGTATGGTAAGATTTATATGTCCCTTAGTTTAAAAATATTATTTTAGTTTGGATGTTATAAAAATATGACCAAAAAATCTCTTGTGCCACATCCTATAAAAAATAACTGAACTATTTTCTCAGATGACTTTCTAAATTGAAATTCCTTTGGAATTTTTAATTGGGATTCCTTAAATTCTTTATTCACTCAACAAATATATAATGTGTAAAATACCAAAGGAAGTCACAGGATCATAGTTCTGTAACTGGCAAGGACCCAACCCCCTAATTTTTCAGATAAGAGAACTGATGCACCATAAATTTATATGAATTGCCTCAAATCACATAGGCAGGATTTGAAGCCAGATTCTTTGATGTCAGAGTCAGTGGTGCTTCCCGTCTATCACACTGTCTCCTAATTAAACAAGCATTTATTTGTGTAAAGCCTTATACTAGATTCTGGGTATCCAAAATATTTCTACTCAACAATATGAATAAAAGTGAGGTAAATGCAAGAAAAGTCCAGGTAAAGCTCTAAAACAAATCCAATAAATACAATAGGCTTCATGGCCTTTGATAAGCTTATATTCAAAAAGGGAAGATAAGACACACATAAAAACAGCTATGTTGAATATGAAAAATCCTGCAGTGGGAATCAGGGCATCTAGGCTAGAATCCTAGAATCTAATCCCAATTAGGCATCCTTGGAAGAATGAATTTCACTTAGGCAAGTCTCAGTTTCTACATACAAGAAACAGAAATAACTATACTGCCAACTTCATAGTATTTTTATGAAGGAAAGCACTTTGTAAACCTTTACATGCTAAAGCAAACCTGAGTTATTATTATAATACAAAGCAGTATGTGAAAAATACAAGACAAAATGATGCAGGAATTCAGAGATAAGGTAAGGTCACTTCCGAAAAGGGGAAATTAGGAAATCTTTCCCAGAAGAGTGAGGCAGTTTATGTTGAAAGAATGATAAGCTTTCAAGAGGTGAATTTAGCAAAGAGGGCATTTCATCTTCTACAGGAAGATTTCCCCAACCTCTCTTAATTCTAACGCCTTCCCTCTCAATTATTTCCTATTCGTCCAATATAACTTGTTCGTACGTACTTATTTGCTTGTTGTCTCCCCAATTAGATTATGGGCTCCTTGAGGGCAGGGACTGTCTTTTGCCTCTTTTTGTATCCCAGTGCTTAGCACAGTGTTTAGGACATAGTAGGTGCTTAATGTTTATTGATTGACAGAATGAGATGGGTATAAACAAAGACACAGATATGGGAAAGCATAGTATAGAAATATAGAAGAAATGATTAGTAGGTTGGTAGTAGTTAGAAATAATTTAATCCAGTCCATTCTCTTTTGGAAATGAGGAAATTGAGGCCAAGAGTTTACCCCATGTCACACAGGTAGTAAATAGCAGAGTCAGACTTTGAACTCTCCTTTGATTCTCCCCTCTCAATCTGTGACTAAAAGAATGGTTGTACCATCCACAGAAATAGGAGACTTTCTCAGTCTGGTCTGGTAGGGAAGATAAGGCTTTTGGTTTTAGACATGTTGCTTTTAGGTGTTAAAAGGATATCCAAATGGAAATTGTCAACAGACAGTGGGAAATGTAGTATGGCAGTTTGGAGAAAGGGCAGAATTGTAGATACAGATTTGGGAGTCATCATGCACAGATCTGATTTTTCATTTTGAGTCTTCAATAGCTGTCCACTTCATAATTTTGCTCAGAGATGGCCTTGAATGGATATATATATATATATATATATACATACACATATATATTTATTTAGTTATTCTCATTTAGACAAAGGTTCAAATTGCTTCTTCTATGTCTATGAGATTTTTAAATGCTAACTGAATCTCTGGAAAGAATTCTAATCATCAATGGGCTCACCATTGTGTGATGTCCACGATCTTTCTTAAAAGATATTTTTCTATAATATAGAGATGCCATACTTTATTGAAAGTACAATTCAATGATTGTAAGCCTCTAAATTCATATTTGTGCTTAGAAACAAGCATTTCTATGACCCTTTTCATTCATTAATTTGGTGGTTTCATTTTCTGGGGGAAAATGCACAAAAGGTCAAGCTAGTTTCAAATACAAGTGGGCATGATGGCTTGGAAAGTAATCTAATTCTTGAAATTAAAGAGTTTATTGAGATTTTTTCTTACAGAAAATCATTGGAATTTATCTTTGAACATAATGTTGAGTTATGTTCCTTTATGCACATTCTATATAAATTGATTTGGTTTTCAATAGCCCATTTATCTTTCCCTTGGTGACCCTGACTCTCCCCACATGCTCCTGGCCCTAGGGTGTCTCCAGGTAAGCTACAAGGCCTTCTTCAAAATATATCAAATAAAATGGCATATTTAAAATTTCTTTCAACACTTCTGAAAAAAAAAACAATAATGGACCGCAAGAGCTTGTTTTTAAAGGAGTCCTACAGGTTGAGGATAACAGCTACCTTTTGGGCTTCTTTCTGTATCCAGAAAAATCCAGGAATTCTTGAAGAAGAGAATTATGGGCAGAAGAGTATTAGAAGTCATAGACTCAGTCAGTTTGGAGAGAGTTGAGACAGGCCACAAGAGGATCAGGAAAAGAGGCAGAGGAATCTTCAATGTAAGAAATGCAAAACTCACTGCTCAATAATGAATGGATGACAGGAAGTTGTGAAGAAATGAAGCTTAAGAACCTGGCAAACACCAGCCACCATCTCATTCTCATTTTTCTTTAATTCAGCTTGTTTTGAAAGGTGGATTTATACCTTAATCTTCAACTATAGCTCAACCAGATAGACCACTGAAGGCTTGCAGGAAAGTCCCAATGACCTCTTAGCCCTTGTACACTTATTTTCACAACCAAGACTGAAGAAATGGAAAATTACTAAAGACTGAGAAGGGGACCTTATCTCCTTGGAGAAATAGTGACTCCATCAGGGATAAACCAGAACTATATGGGACTACACCATTGTTCATATATCCCTTTTGTTTTTTTTGTTTTTTTAGTTTTCCATTCTAATACACTTCAGAATTAAGAGTTAACTATTTGCTTCTCTCTCTTTTTTCCTTCCTCTCTTCCCTCCTTCCTTTTTCCTCCTCCATCACTTCTTTTTACCTCCCTCTCCACTTTTCCATCTCCCTGCCTTACTCCAATAAAAGAAAACTTTAAAGAATTCATTTGATTCCTCTTTATAATTGCTGTACTATCTTAGCATCTAGAAAATTGAAATGATTCCTTATCTTTACCTGAATTCAGTGACATCATTTCTGACTTGGTCATACATTTAAGACTCTATCCCTCACCCTCCACTAGTCAGAATCATGTTCTGTGTACACTATGAGGTGGGGGGAGGGGGGCGAGAGATGATCAGAGAATAATGAATTCCCAAAAAGGGGAACTCTCTCCTCCAACAAAGTTCATGGCCAGTAGGTGACTTAGAAGATAAGTCCTAGGAAATTCCCTGAATCACTAGAGGTTACATGATGAGCAGTTAGTGAGTGTCCAGGACATATTTGAACCTAGGTCTTCCAGAGCCCAAGCCCAGAATTCTCTCCATCAGGCCAGCCTGGAGAATAGAAAGGGAAATGCATTGTCTCTTCAGTTCAGGAGATTCTGGGAAACCTGGATTCTGACCTTGGAGAGCTCCCAGTCCAAAGATGGAAGAAGGGAAGTACAACACCCTTCCCCCTGCTCCCCCCCAACACATACACATAACAGAAACACAAAAATATTCAACATAACTACTGGTCTCTGAGTGACTGGTTCTCTCAGAACATTTTCAGGATTTTTCAATGTTATCTTAGAGTAGGGACATCTGTACTTTGAAGACATGGAGAGAAGCCATGCATCTTAGCATCTGGCTTTGTGAAAAGCTGTATTCTTGAACACTCAATTCTTCATTTACATGCAGCCCTCTGATGTGAATATAAACATATCTGAGTAACACTAGAGAAATGAAAATGTTCTCAGTGTACACCTGACTCAACAGTGATTCCTTACAGAAGCTATCAGTTTTACAGAAATATTATCTGAGCCTATTCTATCCCCCCACTCCCCCCAGAAGTGGGCAAGAGAGCTGATTATAATTGTTCTGGGGCCTCTGGGGCCTGTGTTAGTGGCTTCCTATGAGAATATGGAATGTGAGAGTTTAACAGTCTATCCTTTGGTTCTAAAAACAATTTTCATTGAACAGGTGTCCTAGGGGAAATGTAGAAATTCCTCTTTGCCAGTTGATATGTCCCATGATTTGCCCTCCAGAAACTCTCTCCTTGTCTAGCTTATCTAGGGTGTGTTTGCTATAGCAGTTTCTCTCCATTTCCAATAGAAAAATCTAACTTGCCCCGAGACAATGATTAGAGGGTCAGAACTCTCATTTCCTGGCACCTTTTAAGTTCTTAGAAATTACATCTGTGAACTTTGGGTCTCTTTGGAATTTGCCTCCAGTCAATAAGTGTACAGACCTTCCTGCCCATGGATTCCACAATTCTCAAATACATAAAAGGGGATTACACCACGTGATCAAAGAATCCCAACATCTGTCTTCGGTGATTTTCCATTTGTTCAGTTCTTGTAGCAAAAATACTTTGCCTTCTGCCTTTTCCCTGTCTCCCTTCCATTGTTCCTCTCACATTGTCCCCATTCTAAAGGACACCTGGATGCCATCATGATAAGAATCCTAAAGAAGTCGGCAGATAATAGAAAATGCATTACCATTTCCATCTTCTCTTTAATTCTTTCCAAACCTAAGAACTTGTTAAACTGTTTGGACAGCATACATCAGAGGTTTTGCCTGTTATATGTCATTCTGTCTCATGGGGAAAGTTGAGATATCTTTAAAGATTTCTTGGTGTTTATAGAACATCTTAATCACAAATTGTCCCTTAACTGCTCTGCTCTGCACCTGTTGCAGAGTAGAGATCACCCTCTGTAGTCTCTCACATGTTTGACACAAGAGAAGTCAAAGCCATGTGATGCTTTTGGTTGCTCACGCCCTTGATTTTCCCAAACTTTGGGACTGCCAAAGGTGTCTCAATCAGGTCCTCCTTGTGTTGCTGAAAGAACATGGGAGGAGGAGGAGAAAAAAAAATTACACAGATAAAAACTTAAAAAGAACGTTGGATCTCACTGTTAGAGAACATGAGGTTCAAAAGCTGGTTGTGACCTTAAGCAAACCACTTAATCTCCTGGGGATTTGGTTTCTTTATCTGTAAAATGGCAGGGTTGGGCTATAGGACTTTTGAGGTCCCTCCCAGCTCTAGCTGTATGATCTTATAACCCATGGTCTGTACAACAAGGAGGATGGATTAGATGACCTTTAAGGTTCCTACCAGGAACCTAGAGGTGACACAATAGACAGAGCACAGGGCCTGGTGTCAGGAAGGTCTGAGTTCAAATGTGGCCTCAGACACTAACTAACTGTGTGACTCTGGGCAAGTTACCTAATCTCCCTCTGGAGACAGTTTCCTCAACCATAAAATTGTAGTACTAATAGTGTTAATAATATAATATAACATATATAATATAATAATGGTATTAGTAATAATCCTTAGTACGTACTAATAATAATCATTTTTACATACTAATAGTCCCAGGGCTTTGGAGAGGATCAAATGAGATGAATTTATAAAGTGCCTCGCAGAGTTCCTGGAACATATTAGGTGCTTAATAAATGCTTGTCCCCTTCTCCCCTTTCCAGGCCTAAATCAATATTCCCAATACCATAGGAAAGAGCTTACACAGAATAGAGCTTTGTAAAATGGTTCTGAAGAATCAAAGTGGCCCAGTATATTTTCTGCACCCAGTCTTGCCTCCTACACCCAACCTACTTATTCTTCTCCCCCAGATGTGGCCTCCTGAGGACCTTCATCTTCTGAGAACATGGCCTCACTCTCCCAGAGAAGCTGCTTTGATGGTACATTTGTTTACATGTTGAGAGTCATGCCAACTGAGAACAGGTGGTCATTTGTGTTGCTCTCTGGAGCACATGCCAACCCCAAATACTCCTAAGGTGTATCTGGAATGTTTGCACATTCTTCCAGAGGCCCAAGTTCAGAGAGGAAAGAAAAGCTTCTGAGTTTTTGAGGGAAAGATGAGAAGAAATGGAGAGTGATATCTGGACTACATTTCCTTTTTAAAATGAAATTACTTTTTTTAATTAACAAAAATGTATTTTTTATATCCCACCTCCTCACCCTCCAGGGGATGGGGGTAAGGAGACAAAAAGAAAAGAAAAGAAATGCTTTTGTAACAAACATGCACAGTCAAGCAAAACAAATTCCTTCATTGATCACGTCAAAAAATATGTCTCAATTTGCACCTTGGGTCCATCATCTCTCTGTCAAAAGGTAGATAGAATGCTTCAACAAGTCCTCTGGAATAATTACTGGTCATTGCATTGATCAGAATTCTTAAACCTTTCAAAGTCATTTGTATTTACAATGTTATTGTATAAATTGCTCTCCTGGTTCTGCTCACTTCACTTCACTTTATAGTGGTTCATACAAGCCTTCTCAAGTTTCTCCAAATCTATTCCCTCATCATTTCTTATATCACAATAGCATTGCATTCATACGTCACAATTTGTTCAGTCATTACACAGTTGATGAACATCCCTAAGTTTTTAGTTCCTTGATTATCGCATAAATATTTTTCTATCTAGGGATACCTTCAGAGCCTTTTATATCATGGTTCCTTCCACAGTTCTGGAGTTACTGAAGTTAAATGAGGAAAGCAAAATGCTTTTGAGTCCTACCAGGACTTCTCACTTTCATTCTCTCTGTATTCTTTTCCAGAAGTAGAATTGGAGTTCTTTTAGCACCTGGTCTTGATTGTTTCCACCTCCCAGCATCCTTCTGGGCAACCACAAATCTATTTACATACAAACGAGCAGGCATCTGCCACTTCTAGGAACAAAGACTATGGGCACTGCCTTTTTCCAATTACCCTGGATGAGACTGGTTTATCTGCCTCTAAGCCAATTTATATATTAATTTGTCATTTCATGGAGAATATTTAGCATTGTGATGAAAAAAAAAGAAAGAAAGCCATGCCAAATAAGCCAACTCATACAACTTGGAGCCTACAAGGAATTGATTTTTCCCCTTCTGCATCTGCTCATGAAGAAATAAATCTAAAGTTTTACTACTTTAAAAGCAACGAATGAAAATATAATTGAAAATTGCTAGGATCTGAAGTCAAGCTGTTCTGTCAAAGGATGTTTATGGACTTAACCGCCGAAGCCTAGCTGTTCCTTCTCTAACTCCAGACACTCAGTACTGATGCTTTCTGCATTCCTCCCTTTGCTTCTCAAATACCTACCCTGAGTCTTCAGACTTTTAGGTCTGGTCTTTCAAGGATAAGCAATGGGGAGGCAAAGAAATGTTGTTTGGGGGTTTGTTTGAATTTCTAAACAAACAAACGAATTTATGCCAGTGCTGACCAGAAGGATGGCAGTGACTAAGTGACCTTCGAGGGTCCCTTGGGGTTTGCAGAGTTTAAGATTCTCCCCTGTTTATTACCAGAGCCAAATTCCTTACCCCATGACCTCAGGGGCCATGCCAGATGTGGACATTCTCTACAGGCATCTTCCCCAGAACTTCTGTACCTTCCCCAAATTGAGTCATCTCCACATCCTCAAATGATGAAAGCACATTTCTAGAGACCTTTACGAATCACAGAGCACTTCCTTCACTATTACTCTTTCAGGTAACAGCAAAAGCCAACAACATTTAGATGACTTTTATATTTATAAAACTTTCATCTATATTAATCCCAAGATCTGAGTCCCAATCCTGCTTCAGACTGTGTGACTCAAGGCAAGTCATTCACTTTTCTACGGTCTCAGTTTCCTCATCTGTAAAATGTAGATAAGAACACCTAGTATAGTGCCTGGTTTTCCCATCCCCCTGGCCTTGGCCATCCCTCAGGGAGGTGAGTGGACTGGTTCCACCCCCTACCCACCCCACCCCTCCAAGGATGTGGGCCCTTCCCATCAGCACACCCCCACAGAGGTGGGCGGGCTTCTGGGTCAGGGAGACTAGGCGCCAGCAGGGAATTTCAAGGTGTGTACTGACCAATCACTGTTTTTGGCCTCTGCAAGTTTCTGCTTACATAATACCTAACCATTGGCTGTGTGGCCTCCCTTTAAAAGCTGAGGTTTTACCTGAGATCTCTACTGTACGACCTGGGATGGTGCGGTGACCTCATCAGCTGGCCATGTGGCCTGATCAGACAACATGGCGTATAATAAAGGGTCCAATTCTAAATTGTTACTTGGGTCTTGCTTGCGTTTTCTGGGTACAACACTACCATGTCAGGATTGTCATGAGAATCAGATATATAAAATATTTTGTGACTTTTAAAGCACTATACATGTTAACTACTATTACCCCTCTGACATCGGCAGCCATGCTAGACGTGACATTCTTTAAGAGCATCCCCTTATTACCTTTTTCTACATTGCAACTTATTACCTTGAGATAATTACTGAGAAACCTAGCAGAATTGTTTGAGTAGACCAGAGAAGAAAGGGACACCTCAGAAAAATACTGAATAAAACAATTTGAGTTTAAAAAACAAACAGCAACAAAACACACAACAAAACTCCCACAACCTTCCAATAGGGTTTAGTTGGCCTGAGAAAGCTTTTTTAGTTTTAGAATCCCAGTTAACGTAAGTTGCATTTCTCATTTTGGTCACAGTGGGTTTCTAGTCTTCAGTGGAGGTGCTAAAATGACTCATTGGTCAAATCTGCAGGTGCTGGTGGTTTGTTTTCCAGACATGTGAAATTTAGAACGCTTCCTCTGTCCCAGTAAAGAGCTTCCATTGAGTGTGGGGGACAACGTATGCCTGCTGGCCCATGCCTCTTTAACCCCCTCCTCTCCAGGGAGGCACAAGACAAACAGACTTCCTAGAGATTAGGCAAGATTGAATGGCCTTCTGAAAGGAGCCACTGTCACTGGAAGTTCTTCTCACAGCTCTAGAATGGTACCAGTATGGTGAAGTGAAGAAAAAAATCAAAATGGAAATGACCCTGTTTCAGAATAAGCTATTATTCTGAAATAGCTGAGTATAGCCACAGTAGGGCCTTCAATGCACTCTCTCTTTACATTGTCTCATGTGAAGCTCAAAACCAGTTTCAGACACTTCTAAGCTGTGTGACCCCGAGCAAGTCACTTAACCTCCATTGGCCTCAGTTTCCTCAACTGGAAAATGGAGATGATAATAGCACCTACCTCCCAGAATTAACCTTGTGGCACGGATCAAATGAGATAATATTTGTAAAGCTTAGCTCAATACCCAGAACATGGATGGTATTTAAAACATGCTGGATCCCTTTCCTTCCTTTCCCTCATGACAACCCTGGGAGATAAATAGTGCAGGTATTACGATCCTCATTTTGCAGACAAGGAAATCAAGGATCAGAGAGACATCATGTCTCTAATAGATAATTGAAGTGATTGGCCCAAAGTCGCACAGGTGGTAAACAGAAAGTTCAAGATTAGAACCTTGGGTTCTCTTAAGGCCCAGTGAGCTTCGCACTACTCCATGATAGCGCTCCAAATTTCTGGACTGATTCATTCTCCTTCTGCTGTGAAACAAATTTGTTTATCCTCTATCGTCTTGCCCCTGTGTCTGTTTAAGAATATAACTCCATTCATCGAGGAAAGAGCATTGGTTGTATAGTATAGAACCTGTAGTCCAGGTTCCAATTCCCACTCCACAGCTTACTGCTCTGTGTGACCCTGGGCAAGTCCTCTCTCCTCTCTAGGCCTCAGTGGCTGTAGGAGGAGCATAGAGAAACCTTAAGGTATTTTCCAGCTTGAATCTTACTTCCTCATGATTTCAGTCTCTTTTGTTGCTTCATTCTTCATGAAGCAAGTTTTGTTCTTCATTTTTCATGACCCCATTTAGGTTTTCTTGGCAAAGATACTGAAGTGGTTTTCCATTTCCTAATCCAGCTCGTTTTACAGATGAGGAAATTGAGGCAAACAATGTGAAGTGATTTGCCCAGGGTCACACAGCTAGTAAGTGTCTGGGGCTAGATTTGAATTCAGCAAGATGATTTGTCCTAAGCTGAGGCCCAGCACACTATCCACTCCCTTCACCACCTAGTCTTTTAGCAGTTAGCTATAGAGTTTCTTAATGTTTTTCTTTATCCATCTTTCCCTAGAATATAAGTGGCACAGTACATAGAATGCTGACTTTGTAGTCAGAAAGACCTGAGTTCATATCTGATCTCAGACATTGTCAACTGGACTGAACCTCTTGGCCTTCAGAGGCCAAAGCCGAGCAGACAGACAAGCTAAGAAAAACTCTGCAGAAACTAAGTTTATTTTCTATAGTGAGGAAAATGGCTTGCAAGCAGGGAGGGAAACTAGACATATGTGCTGGGCACCCCACCCCACAGTAGGGGACCCACTTTAGTGGGGGTAAATCTTATACCAAAGGCTAAGCAGTGAGCTGTAGCCCTGACAATGGGAGTAACAGCAACAATGAGGAAATTTGATTCATAGCAAGGCTTCATTACTGGAACATGGGTACTACAGATGTTTGTGCAAGGTCAGGGAACACCTAGAGCTGCTGTGAAACAATTCTGCGATTTTGCCAGAGATGAACTCAAAGGATTGTTGTTATGCCAAGCTCAGGCACAGTCTACTTGCTGGGCCTTAGCTCTGGAAAACAAGGCATCTCCTAATAGTATCTTGACAACACTTATTAGCTATGTGACCCTGGTGTAGCAGCAAGCACCCCAAGCACGTCCTCAGGGTTTGCTGCCCATACAGGTTCTTGGATCTGCTTTGATAAAGGAAAGCAACTCAAAATGGGTTAACAAGCTTACTTTAATCAGTCAGACATATATCGTTTACCTTGTTCAGGAGAACAGGTCAGCACCCCGAACTTCAAAGTATACAGGCAGAATTATCAAGACAGAAACAGATCAAGTAGACAGCTTTCCAAACTGTCCAGCCATTACATCCATACCCAATCAACATCTGGGTTTTTCAAAGCCGGGGGACTCTCAACAACGGCTTCCCAGAATTAAGATCAAATCACAGAACACTTCTCAAAGTGAGTCCCAAAACAAAGCTACACATCAGGGCTTATATAGCCTTCTCCTGGCTCAGAGAATGTAACAACCTTATTGACTCACTGGCCAATCAAGAAGTATCTACTGAAAAACAAGCCTCCCTCCCCAGGCTTCAGGTGCAGTTTAGCCTAGGGGCAGGGAAGATCTTCCAAATTTGCATTCCCATTACACCTGGGCAAGCCATTGAACCCTGTCTGTCTCTGTTTCCTCATGTGAAAAATGATTAGTAATAGTACCTACCTCCCAGAGCCGCTGGGTGAATCAAATGATAAAATACTGGTAAAGCACCCAGTGATTAGCACCAAGTAGTCATTTAGGGCTTTGTATCAATGTACTGGCATTGAGGAAGACAGCTTCTTCCCTATGGTTGTCCTATGTCAGCCCACACCTCACAAAGCAACTGCATTCACTCCAACTCCAGGCTGCTAGAGAATATTGAAGAATACTAAAGAAAGCCTTGGGGAACAGAAAGTAGAAGAGCCTTGATACTGGAAGGTTCTGTTGCTGGAGATGGCCCTATGGAGGACTTCAATAAAAGCCTTCTAGTCATCCAGTCTATCCTTACCCCTGTATTGATGAAAACATTAATGATAGGAAACAGTAAAGTTTACAAAGATTTTTACAAAGGGCAGTTAGGTGATGCAGGGGACAGAGTGCTGGTCCTGGAGTCAGGAAGACATGAGTTCCAGTCCAACTTCAGACACTTGGCAAGACCCTGGGCAAGTCACTTAACCCTGTTTGCCTCAGTTTCCTCATCTTTAAAACTGAGTTGGAGAAAGAAATGGTAAATCACTCCAGTACCTTTGTCAAGAAAACCCCAAATGGGGTCACGAAGAATTGGACATGTCTGAAAATGATTCGACAACAACAAAGCTTTTGAGATAAATATTATAAGTTTTCTTGCCCCCATTTTGCAGAAGAGAATAAAGGATTCAAAAATGTGATGTGGTATGATTCCATATAGGTAAACCGATTTGTTACTCCCTCTTGTTTTCATCATTGGGCGGGCAAGACTACTGCTCCCGTTGGGTGTGACTATCTCTTCAGCCATTCCCTCAGGTACTACCCTCTGGGAAGGGTTCCCCTACCTCAAAACAAGGGGGAAAAAAACAAAGAAAATGGTGATGGGCCCACCAAGCTAGTCATATCACTCCAAAAACACACCTAGGCACTGCTGATCCATTACCTAGAGTAAGAGTTCTTAACCAAGGTCTGTGTATTTATTTTTAAAAATTAGTAAGTTCTGCTGTGTATGTGGCAATGTTCTTTTTTTTCTTTTCTCATTTTGTATTTAAGTTTAAAATGAATAAAATTTTACAAAAACATTAGTCACTATTTCTAATATAATTGGTCCACTCTGTAATCATATGTATTTAAAAATATTTTTCTGAGAAGAGGTTCATAGGTTCCATCAGACTGCCACACGGATCTATGACCAAAAAAGGTTAAGAACCTCTGGCCTAATTGTAGGATTATATCAATAGATGCAGGAAAAGCTTTTTTTTTTTTTTGACAAAATACAACACTCATTCCTATCAAAAAGACTTGAAAGCATAGGTATAAATGGATTTTTCCTTAAAATGATAAGCATCTACCTAAAACCACCAGCAAGCATTATCTGTAATGGGAATAAACTAGAAGCCTTTCCAATAAGACCAAGAGTGAAACAAGGATATCCATCATCACCAATATTATTCAAGATTGTACTAGAAATGCTAGCATTAGCAACAAGAGAAGAAAAAAATTAAAGGAATCAGAATGGGCAATGAGAAAATAAAACTCTCTTTCTGCAGATGATATGATGGTATATTTGGAAAATCCTACAGTTTCAACTAAAAATTTATTTGAAACAATTAGTAATTTTAGCAAAATAGCAGTATACAAAATAAACCAACATAAATCATTAGTATTTCTACATATCACCAACAAAGCCCTGCAAGAAGAGATAGTAAGAGATATTGCATCTAAAATAGTCATAAACAATATAAAACACATGGGAGTATGCCTATCAAGATAAACTCAGGAACTATGTGAACATAATTATAAAATTCTTTTTATGCAAATGAAGTCAGATTTAAATAATTGGAGAAAATTTCATTGTTCATGGGTGAGCTGAGCCAATGTGATAAAATGATAGTTCTTCCTAAACTAATCAACTTATTCAATACTATCCCAATTAAACTACCAAAAATTATTTTATTGAGCTAGGAAAAAAATAACAAAATTCGTGTGGAAGAACAAAACTCAAGAATATAACAGAAATTAATGAAAAAAGGTAAAGGAAGAAGATCTAGCAGTACCATATTTTAAACTGTGTTATAAGGCGTTGATTATCAAAACTATCTGGTACTAAGAAATAATGAATCAGTGGAATAGGGTAGGTACATAATATACAGTAGTAAATGATGATAGTAATCTCTTGTTTGATAAATGCAAATATCTAAGCTTTGGGAATAAAAAATCACTATTTGGGGAAAATTGCTGGGAAAACTGGAAGGCAGTCTGGTAGAAACTAGGTATAGACCAATATCTTAGCAAGATAAGGGCAAAATGAATAGATGACCTAGACATAAAGGGAGATATTATAAGTTAATTAGAGGAGCATGGCACATATTACCTATTCATGGATAAAAAAAATTTATGAATAAACAAGAGAGAGCGAGCATTGTAGGATGTAAAATGGATAATTTTAATTATATTAAATTTAAAAGTTTTGTACTAATAAAATGATATAGCCAATATTAGAAGGAAAGCAGAAAACCAGGGTAAGTTTTTATAGTCAGTTTCTCTGATAAAGACCTCATTTCTTAAATATAGAAAGAATTGAGTCAAATTTATAAGAATATGAGTCATTCCCCAGTTGATAAATAATCAAGGAATATGAATAAACAATTTTTGGAAGAAGAAATCAAAGCTATTATATAGCCATATGAAAAAATATCCTCTAAATCATTATTGATTAGAGAAATGCAAATGAAAACTACTCCGAGGTACCATCTCACACCTATCAGAATGGCTAAAATGATAGAAGGGCAAAATGACAAATGTTGGAGGGGATGTGGAAAAAATGAGAGACTAATACACGGTTGATAAGTTGTAAACTGATCCAACTATTTTGGAAAGCAGTCTGGAATTATGTCCAAAGAGTTATAAAACTGTGTATACCCTTTGATCTAGCAATACCACCATTAGGTCTGCTTCCCAAGGTGATCAGGGATAAAGGAAAAGAATTTATATGTTTGAAAATATTTATAGAAGTTCTCTTTTGGGGGGCAAAGAACTGGTGCCCATCAATTGGAGAATGATTGGATAAGTTATGGTATATGATTATGATGGAATGTGTTGCAAGAAATGACGAGCAGGTGGGTTTTAGAAAAACATAACACTTGTATGAAATACTGAAGAGTAAAATGAGCAGAACCAAGAAAATGTTGTATATAACTGTAATATTGTATGATATTGTTGTTATTTGTCCTTTGTTCTTAAAGAGGACCATGACATCAGGATGATGATTCCATGACTTGCAAGTAAATTGTATTAAATGAGGTAGGGCTGTGCAGAGTCACCAGTCTCAATTTCTCCTCTGGAGCCATCTGGGTCCAATGGCAAGATAATTCTATTGGAGATGGCCCCTCTGTTCAATGTTACAGTAACTGTGAATAACTAAGCTATTTTGAGTAATATGATCATTCAAGTCAACTACAAAGAGCCTATGAAGGAAGATGCTATCTGCTCCCAGAGAAAGAACTAACATGTGAAAGTAGGTATTGTATAGTTCCACATATATATTTATATCAAATGTTGGCTTTCTCCAATGTGGAATTGGAAAGGAGGGAGGGAGACTACAAAAAAACTAGAACAAAACAAAAAAAAAAGAAGAGGGAAAAATGAACCTGTTGCCTAGAGAGACCCAGGTATAAGTTTTTTTTCTCTTTACACTGAGAAATTGTAAAAATAAATCAATAATTCTCTCTAATCTAATTTTTCACAGCATTACTTACATGAAAATGTGTTTTGCATGACCACTCATGTATAACCAAATTAGTCAAATTGCTTGCTTTCTCAATGGGGGGGGGGGGTGCAGAGGAGGGAGGGAGAGAATTTGGAGCTTAATTTGAAAAAAGATTGTTAAAATTGTTTTTACATGTAATTGGGGAAAAAAATAGTAAATTTTTAAAAATGAGTGGGAGTTCCAAATTTTAAAAGGTTACTACCTCCAGGTCAGGGACTGTGGTCATTGTCATAGCAAGGCAGCTGTTGAAAAGATGGCCAAGGAGCACCTCTCTTGCTAAAGCAAAGGAGTCCCTATTTCAATTGTTCAATGGATTTATGATCTCATTGATGTGGGCACTTCCTCCATCAGGAACTGGAATGTCAGGGTGATTTCTGTCCAAGACAAACAGGTATTTAGCTCCAGTGTCCTGAGTCCCTTGGTAACACAAAGTCAGTGCTATAGAGATAAGACCCGAGGGGGGGTGGGAATAAGAAGCAGATCCTCGTAGCTCTGGTTCATGAGTTAATTAATTGGTGAAATAGCAT
The DNA here is from genome assembly GCF_028583685.1 of Petaurus breviceps papuanus. Taxonomy (NCBI): domain Eukaryota; kingdom Metazoa; phylum Chordata; class Mammalia; order Diprotodontia; family Petauridae; genus Petaurus; species Petaurus breviceps. Next base: position 15,253,038 of record NW_027187367.1, read on the forward strand.
TTATTGAGCACTTAGTAAGTTCCCAGCTCTGTGCTGAGAGCTGGGGAAACAAAAACAAAAGCAAAGACAGTGCAGACACAACCTGTCTCTAGAAGCTACAGATATGAGTCAGAGATATGAGTCTTTAGTTCCAGTTCCAGGCAGCTGAAGAATCAACGTACATCCAGTCCCTGGAAAGCCTCTTCTTAGGCCCTTTGTATAATAATTAATAACAGGAATAACTAGAATTCTTATAGTGTGTGCTATATGCCAGATACTGAGATGAGCAATTTACAAATATTATTTCATTTGATCCTCACAACAAACCCTGGGAGATAGGTACTATTGTTATCCCCATTTTACAGCTAAGGAAATTGTGGCAGGTGGAGGTTAAATGACTTGCCTGGGGTCACACAGGCAGTAAGTGGATGAGGTTGGATTTGAAATCACTTCTTCTTGACTCCAGCTATTAACTGCACCACTTGCTTAGCCTGTTGTCAGGAAGACCTGAGTTCAAATCTAGAGGCTTATTAGCTGTGTGATCCTGGGCAAGTCATTTAACTTCTATTTGGCTCAGTTTCTCCATTTGGAAAATGGGAATATAGCACCTATTTTGCAGGGTTGCAGTGAGATAATATTTGCAAAGCTCTTAGCAAAGTGGTTGGCACATAGTAAGCACTGTATAAATACTTAACCCATTCCCTTCCCTTTCCTATAAATTCCTTCCTATCCCAAGTGAGTCTTGTCCATGTACTTTCATAAATCCTCCATAAAGGATCAACTCAATTATCTAGATTACAGGAAAAGAATGGTTTTGTTGTTCAGTCATGTCAGACTCCTCACGACCCCATCTGGAGTTTTCTTGGCAAAGATACTGGAGTGGTTTGCAATTTCCTTCTCCAGCTCATTTTACAGATAAGTAACTGAGGCAAACAGCTCAAGAGGGTTAGTAAGTATCTGAGGCTGGATTTGAACTCATGAAGATGTTTCTTCCTGATTCTAAATCCAGTACTCTATCCACTGTCTCACATGGCTGCCCATGAAGGTATGATTAAATAGCAGTTATTTTGAAAAAGATCTAAGTTGACAGTATGAATACCAGTCAAAGAAGCTAATGATGTCTTGGGTTGCATCAAGAGAGACACACCTGCCCAGAATAGGGCGGTTCCTCTACATAGTGTCTTTGTCAGACTTCATCGTGAATACTGTGTTCCTTTCTGGGCATCACAGTTTTAAAAGAATGTTGATGAACTGGAGAGAGAATGGTGATGGGCCTTTAGCACATGATATAGGAGGAGCAAGTGAAGGAACTGGGAATATTGAGACTGGAGAAGACTGGGGAGGACAGTGATAGCTATCTTCAAATATTTGAAAAGCTACAACGTGGAGAAAGAATTTAACAATCTCTTTGGGTGATCATCTGTGAAAGACTTGGCTTCCCTGATCAAGACAATGATCCAAGACAGTTCTAAAGGACCACAATGACAAAATGCTATTCACCTCCAGAGAGAGAACTGATGAACTCTGAATGAAGACTGAAATATTTTAACTTAATTTTTAAATTGGTTTTTGTCTGTTTTCATTTGCAATGTGCTAATATGGAAATATGTTTTGCATCATTTCATACATAACATACATACATATATACATAATCAAATTGCTCACCTTCTAAAGAAAGGGAGAGGGACAAGAGATAGGGAGAGAATTTGGAACTCAAAATTTTCTAAATAATATTTTTTCCTTCCAATTATATGTTGAAACAATTTTTAGCATGTGGGTTTTTTTAAGTTTTGAGTTTCAAATTATATCCTTCTGTCCCTCCTTTCTCCTCTTCCTGAAACAGTAAGCAATCTGATATAGGTTCTATATGTTCAATCATATAAAACATTTCCATTATTCATTTGCACAAGAAGAATAAGGAGAGAGAGACAGAGACAGAGAGAGACAGACAGACAGACAGAGACAGAGAGAGACAGAGAGAGAGACAGAGAGAGAGAAAGGAAGAAACAAAGAAAGATAGTGTGCTTCAATCTGCATTAAGATAATATTAGTGCTTTATATGGAGGCCAATAGCATGTTGCATCATGAGTCTTTTGGGATTGTCTTGGATCACTGTATTGCTGAGAAATAGTTAAGTCATTCACAGTTCTTCATCTTACAATATTGCCATTACTGTGTACAATGTTCTCCGTGTTCTGTTCACTTCACTTTGCATCAATTCATATAAGTCTTTCCAGGTTTTTCTGAAACTATCCTGCTTGTCATTCCTTATAGCACAATAATATTCCATCAAAATCATATACCACAATTCCTTCAGCCATTGCCCAATTGAGGGGCAATCCCTCATTTTCCAATTATTAGCCACCACAAAAAGAGCTACTATAAATATTTTTTAGAAGTAGATCCTTTTCCCTAACTCAAAAAATTTATAAAATGAATGTTAAAACATTTCAAATGTAATTGGAAAATACTTAACAAAATAAAATTTAAACTGCATTTTTATATTGCATTATATTTTTATTTATTTTGTTAAATATTCCCCAATTACATTTTTTGTTTGTTTTTAGTTTTCAACATTCATTTCCACAAGATTTTGAGTTACAAATTTTCTCCCCGTCTTTCCCCTACTCCCACCCCAAAATAGTGAGCCTACTGAATAGCCCTTCCCCCAATGTGCTCTCTCTTATATCTTCCCCCATCTCCCCTCTAACTTTCTAGAAGGGCAAGATGGATTTCTATACCCCAGTACTTGTATATCTTATTTCCCAGTTGCATGTAAAAAACAAATTTTTTAACATTTGTTTTAAAACTTTGATTTCCAGCTTATTTTTCTTCTTCCCTCCTTACTCACCCCAACTGGGAAGATAAATAATTCAATATAGGCTGTACATTTGTAGTTACACAAAATGTTTTCATAGTAGATATATTGTGAAAGACTATATTTCCCTCCATCCTATCCCACCCCCCACTTATTCTATTTTCTACTTTTATCCTGTCCCTTTTCAAAAGTGTGTGCTTCTATGCTTCTAACTACCTTCTCCCCCAATCTTCCCTCCCTTCTATCATCCTCTCTCTTATCCCCATCCCCCCTACTTACCTGTAGGGTAAGATACCCAAATGAGTGTGTATGTTATTCCCTCTTTAAGCCAAATTCAATGAGAGTAAGGTTGACCCATTCCCTTTCACCTTCCTGTTTTTCCCCTCCTTTGTAACAGTTTTCTCTTGCCTCTTTTATATGAGATAATTTACCCTATTCTATCTCTCCCTATCTCCTCTCATTATATTTATCTCTCACCTCTTAATTTTATTTTTTAGATATCATCTCGTCCTATTCAACTGATCCTATGCCCTCTGTCTATGTATACATAGACATATATATACACACTCACATATGTATTTATACACACATACACCCTCCTATATAAACATATATATATATATATATATACACATATATACTCCCTTAAACTATCCTCATACTGAGAAAAGTCTCATGAGTTACAATTACCATTTTTCCATGTAGGAATGTAAATAGTTCAACTTTAATAAGTTCCTTATGATTTATTTTTCCTGTTTACCTTCTCATGCTTTTCTTACTTCTTGTATTTGAAAGTCAAAATTTCTGTTCAGCTCTGTTTTTTTTTTCATCAAGAATTCTTGAAAGTCCTCTATTTCATTGAATGATAATATTTCCCCCTAAAGCACTATACTCAGTTTTGCTGGGTAGGTGATTCTTGGTTTTAATCCTAGCTCTTTTGCCTCCGGAGTATCATATTCCAAGCCCTTCAATCCCTTACTGTAGAAGCTGCTAGATATTGTGTTATCCTGATTGTGTTTCCACAATATTCAAATTATTTCTTCCTGGATGCTTCTAATATTTTCTTCTTAACCTGGAAACTCTGAAATTTGGCTATAATATTCCTAGGGGTTTTCTTTTGGGTGTCTTTCTCGAGAGGTGGTTGGGGAATTCTTTCAATTTCTATTTTGCCCTCTGGTTCTAGAATATCAGGGAAATTTTCCTTGAGAATTTCTTGAAGGATGATTTCTAGGTTCTTTTTTTCAGGTAGTCCAATAATTTTTAAATTATCTCTCCTGGATTTATTTTCCAGGTCAGTAGTTTTTCCAATGAGATACTTCACATTGCCTTCTATTTTTTCTTTTGTTTATATCTATTTTATAGCAACTTGATTTCTCATAAAGTCATTAGCTTCCATTTGCTCCAATTTAATTTTGAAGAAATTATTCTCTTCAGTGAGCTTTTGATATTCCTTTTCCATCTTGGAAATTTTGCTTTTTAAGGCATTTTTCTCCTCATTAGCTTTTTGGGCTTCTTTTGCCATTTGAGTTGGTCTATTTTTTAAGGTGCTATTTTCTTCAGTATTTTTTAGGTCTCCTTTAGCAGGCTGTTGACTTGCTTTTCATGAATTTCTTGCATCATTCTCATTTCTCTTCCTAATTTTTCCTCCACTTCTCTTACTTGATTTTCAAAATCCTTCTCGAGCTCCTCCATGGCCTGTAACCAATTCATATTTTTTCTTGGAAGGTTTTGATGCAGGAGTTTTGCCTTTGTTGACTTCTTTTGGTTCCATGTTTTGATCCTTTCTGTCCCCAAAAAAGGATTCTATGGCCTGATTGTGCTTCCTCTGTTTGCTCATCTTGCCAGTCAATTATTTGATTTTTGAGCTCTTTGCCATGGGAAAACTCTGCTTTCAGAATGGAGACAGCTTTGTTCTAAATTGCTGGGGTTTTCACAAATGTTGTCAGAGGTCTGAGGAAGGCACCCTCTCTGCAGCCCCCACAAGCTCTGGCACACTGGTCACACACCCCAGAACCACCACCCAAGACTGCAATCCAGATCCAAGCAGGTCAAAGCAAGAGTGATTACCCTCTGAATGGTCACTTGGTCCCCTTACAATCTGCAGGCCAGGAGCTCTAGAGGCAGCCACGCAGCAGCATCTGCAGCCACCATGCCTCCACCACCTCTCACACAGTGTTTGGGGCCAGACTGTGCTCTTCTGTCACCCAGTTCCAACAGAGTTCCCCACTGACCTTTTACTTTCTCTTTCGTGTTTATGGGTTGAGAAGTCTGGAAACTGCCATAGCTGTTAGAGATTCATGCTCCTAAAGTCTGTTCCATCTGATCTGGGCCACAGGTCAGGGTGCCAGGGGCTTGGCACAGCTTACTCAGGACTGCACTTGGCTCCCATTCTGGTGTGATAGACCCTTTCTGTCAACCTGTCAGACTGACTTTATCAGATTTATTTCTCTCTGTCACTTTGTGGGTTCTGTAGCAATAAGATTTGTTTAGAAAATTTTAAATTGTAAAAAAAAACAAACAAAAATTGATCTCTTTGGCACCAGAGATTAGAACAAGGAGCAGTGGATAGAAGGTTCATTGAGACAAATATAGGACTCATATAAAAGGAAGAAAAAAAACTTAATTGGATAATAATTGGAACTGTGCAAAAATGGCTTCCCTTCAATGGACATCTTCAAGAGGAGTCAATATGAACACTTTTCAAGTGTATGTTATAAATGAGGATTTCTTTCATGTATGAATTGGCCTAGATGACCACCATAGTCCCTTCCAACTCTCAATGCTGTCATTCTAAGATCCATTCAGGTCTTTTCATATTCCATAAGCACTGGTTCAGCAGTTAGCCTGTCCATCACTCTCCATGTCAAGCCCATTCCTTTTCTGATCACACATTTCCTATATGACTTCTTTTATTCCACTTCTTGCTCACAAGCCATCACTGGCAACATGCTGCTGCAATCTACTTCCATTCACCACGCACGTCTCCATGTTTCTGTTGTCCTTTGTATTTCCCTCAGCTTTGATTCTTCAGGGATTTTATAATGTGAAGCCATTTAGCATCACCTGAAGAGCATCGATGTTTAAAAAGACGTGTTGGGTGTGTGAGTGAGCAACTTGGGATGACTGAATAATTTCCAAAATACCATTCAGCCAGGTTTCCTCTTCTTATTTTAGGCCCAAGTTAATCAATCAATCAATAAACACTTTTGAGTGCCTACTGTTAGACACTGGATACAAAGGCAAAACAAAATAATCCATACCTTTGAGGAACATACTTAAAAATACCTCAAGAAATCCAACATGAGAAATGACACACACTGTGAAATTGATATGTATAGCAAATGAATAATACATGCTTGGTGGTTGATACAATTATGTACAAAATTTGTTCAAAGCAGATAATAAAGTAATGGGGTGGGAAAAGAAGGTACTGTAGCTGGGAGGACCAGGAAAAGATGTATGCAAAAGTTAACATTTCAACTGAGTCCTGAGGAGAGATGTGGGATTCTAAGATGTAGAGGTGAGGTGACAGAAAATTGTAGGCATGGAGGACAGTTGGTGCAAAGGAAGGGAGAAAACTGGCTGGACCATAGAGGATATGGAGGCTAGAAAGGTGGCATGGTACCAGAATGTTAAGAGCTTTAAATGATACACAGGAGTTTCTATTGTATCTTAAAAGTGATAGAAAGTCACTAAAGTTTAGTGAGTAGAGGAGTAACACAGTCATATCTGGACTTAGTGAATAGAGCACTGGCCCTGAAGTCAAGAGGACCTGAGTTCAAAACTGGTCTCAGACTCTTACTAGTTGTATGACTTTGGGCAAGTCACTTAACCTGGATTGCCTTAAATTAAAAAAAAGGTTATGAATAAGTAGTTTTCATAGGATAAAATCCAAGTCATCAATAACAACATGAAAAAATTCAAAAAATTATAAATTATAGCAACTCTAAGGTTCTGTTTTGCATTCACCAGATTGGTAAAGATGACAAAAAAAGGAAAATGATCAAAGTTGGAGAGATTGAGAGAAAACAGGCAAATAAATGCTCTGTTAGTGGAACTGCATCCATAATGGCTGTATCCAACCTTTATGAAACTATGCCTCAAAAATCATTACTTTGACCAAATGATGCCCTATGTCCCAAAGAGATCAACAAAAAAAGAAATGGTTCCCTATCATCTTTTTGCAGTGACAGAGAACTGAAAATTAAGAGGGCATCTATCCATTAATTCAAAAATGACTGAACAAATTATAGAATATGAATGTAATGGAATACTATTGTATTGTAATAAGATATGAAAGGAATGGTTTCAGAAAAACCTGGGGGAGACTTAAATGGAATGGTGCAGAGTATGGTGAGTAGAACCAGAATAGTTAATACAATAAAAAAGAACATTGTAAAGGCAACTTTGAAAGTCTTCAGAATTCTAATTTTGGAGGACCAAAGATGAAGCTACCCATCTCTTGACAGAAAGGTGATGGACTCAAACTGCAGAGTGAGATATACGTTTGTGGACATAACCAATGCAGGAATTGCATATTGACTATGCATATTGGTAACAAAGGTTTGGTTTGGTTTTTTCTTCAGCGAGGGTGGGTAGATATGGAAGGAAGAGAAAATTAATGTTTGTTAACTGAAAAAAGTAAAATATAATAAATAAAAAAATAATATATGACATAATAAATAATATAAATAAATAAATGTAATAAATGTTCTATTAAAAAAGAACGCTTTCATTCTATGTATCCAAACACCTGCAGTGTTTGTCCCAGAAGACTTCATGGTGGATATAAGATCCTGAAGTGCCAACTCAATGGGTAGGCACCTCTAGCTCAACAGAATCCTTCCTGTAGCAGAACTTTTGCATAGGAAACCTGACAGGCATATGTTGCCCTACCTGTTAGCAAAAGGACCTGGGATTAGCAGAGGGAGAACAGATACTCCCCAAGCCACATTCACCAGCCTCATTTAATATTCATTCAGTAAAACCCTAATGGTCTTTTGGTTCTTCCTAAGTCCTGCTTCATAGCAACCTTTTTTTTTTCTTGTTTCTTCTCTTCTAGTCTGGACATTAATCCAAAAGATGTGGGGACTATCCCAGTAGTTGGGGGAGGGGTGTCATTGAATAAGAGAATCATTTCCCTCCACCCTTCCCAAAAGGAGCTTGGGCAAGTCAACCTACTCTTCTCCTCATCTGAGAAATGGAGAGAAGATTACTCATTTACTCCTCAGGCTGTCCCGGAAAGTTGGTAATGAAAATGATTCTGTGACACTTTAAAAATACTATGTGCTGCATTAACCCAAGAGAGGAATAATAACTGTAGCTCAAGAGGTTGTAAATTATTTCCATCTGACTGCAGGGGAGTTGGCTTGGGCCCCAGCGGGTGATCAGTAGAGGTTGGTTTGGTGATTAAGAGGCATCATTAGTATTTTATCACTGGAAGAGGAGTTGCCATTGGTGTAAGAAGAAACACACACACACACACACACACACACACACACACACACACCAACTTTGGCTTCCAGACCCAAGAGACCTAGCTACAGTGACCAAATTCAGGATAGAACTGATATTGGTCCTTGTGGTCACTCTAGGACAGAAGGAGCTAAATTCCCAGACTTAGGGATAATAGTACTAATAGTGTCTTCTATAACACTTTAAGGTTGACAAAGCATGGTTATGTATGTTATCTGCTTTGGTCATCACAATGACCTCTGTGAGATAGGTGCTATTATTATCCTCATTTTACAGATAAGAAACCTGAGCCTCAAAGAGGTTGTGATGACAGCTAGTATCTGAGGCAAGATTTGAAACCAGGTCTCCTCAATTCCAAGTGCAATATTCTATCTGCTGCACCACTTAACTGCCTAATGATGAGCCCATTGACAATAAGGAGGAAGAAAGATGTTCCTTCTTTTTCTCCTCAAAAGGACCCTTGCTGAAGGGGGACTGGGAGTGTGTGGGGTCATGATTTTGTAAATGGGAATCACTTAGAATTCATACAACTAATCAGATATCAAATTTCTGTGGGTGTGTGTCTTAAATATCTTCATACACCCACTACCTAGCATAGTGCTTCGCTTAACCAATATTTATTGAAATGAGATTAGAAGTCCTCCCTTTCTCCAGCTTGCCCAAGTTTGAGTGGGGAACTGGACTTTTGAGTCCAAGTTCAAGTGTTTGTATATTGCAATATACTAACTCAGGTAACTATGTAGTGTAGTGGATAAAGTGACCTTTTTCAGAGACAAACTCAGCCTCAGATACTTACCAGCTATGTGACCCTGGGCAAGTCACTCAACCCTGCCTCAGTTTCCTCCTCTGCAAAATGAGCTGGAGAAGGAAATGGTAAACCACTATAGTATCTTTGCTAAGATAGGGTCATAAAGGGTCAGACACAACTGAACAACAACTCAGAAGAGTCTTTTCTTGCCAGAGTCTAAATTACTTCTTCCTAGTATCTTAGTCACCTAGGAAGTCAATTTTCTCAGACCCAATCTTTTGAGCCCAAGTCTTTTTCTTTTTCTCTAACTACTTTCCTGATTCCACTAAGATCATCTTTGATTGTATTGTTCTCTAACCTCAAAACCATTTAGTCTCTTTTTGGAGTTGACTTTATGGTCATGAGACAGCTTACACAAAGAACATCAATATAAAATAATGAGGATAATGTCAAAAAGGAAGGGTCTGAAACTCTAGGGAAAAATTCAAGTTAAGCATGAAGGAGAGCTTCCCCACCTGGAAAAACTGATGTTACCTACAGGAATAAGAAAGTCTATCTAATTTCCATCCCTGGAAAATTTTAATAGCCTTTCACTTTTCTACAGAGTTAAGGTTTTCACCAGGCTTTTCTCACAAAAACCTCTAGAGATAGGGAGGAACATAATTATTCCCATTTCATAGATGAAGAAGCTGAGGTTAAAAAGAAGGGAAATGACAGTCACCAAGATAGGAAGTGTTTGAGCTGAAACTGGAACCCAGGCCTTCTAGCTCTGAATCTAGTCCATGCAGCATTATTTCCACTTTGGGAGGCTACCTTTAAAAACACAACAAATTCATTCATCTTCGTATTAGGTGATGTGTGTTGTTGATTCTACGAAGACAATGTGCCTGACTTGTTTGAGGAGTCTGACTCATGCTTGATATATTCATTGACAGAGGCTCATCTCTACTCCCTAGCTCTGTCTGCCTCCAAAGTCCCTTCTTCAATTTCCTTCTGTTGACCTCTTCCTTCCCCCACCTGCTCTCTTTCTGCTTCCCATCCCTTCCCCCACCCAACAGCAAGATCCCTGACAGATCTTGTGAGAGAGAGATTACATTGGACATCCTTTATGCAGACTCAGGCTGAGTTTAAGGTGAAATAAATCCCTGTTTTGGTCTCCAGTAAATTATTCTTCTGTTCCGTGGAAGTCTTTCTTCCTTTCTGACAGTGCAGTCACATTTGGAGGCTCTTCTCCGAAAGAGAATGAACTCTTTCTTCACTCACAGATGAGAAGACAATTTCCCCCTGGAACTGGCCATTCCACAGGGCAAAGTCAAAGGATTCAATGACAGTCAGTAGACACATATTTTCCCAACACCTTTGACATTCCAGAAAACCATGTGGGGTTGCAGATTGAAAGCTGGCCTTATAGCCAGGAAGACCTGAGTTCAAAACTTGCCTCTGATTTACTGGTTGTGTGAACCTGGGCAAGTCACTTGTATTGTCAGTGCTCTAGGCAATTCTTGAAGATGATACATTGCAGAGAAAGTGCTAACCCTTTGGGTGGCTAGGTGGTGCAGTGAATAGAGCACTGGCCCTGGAGTCAGGAGGACCTGAGTTCAAATCCAGCCTCAGACACTTAACACAAAAACCAGCCTGTGACCTTGGGCAAGTCACTTAACCCCAAGTGCCCTCCAAAAAAAGTGCTAACTCACATTGGTAGAATTTTCCTTATCTATATGAGAAATTATCTCTCTCATATTAATAACTAGAACCAAGGTTTTTTTTCCCTTTTCTACTTCCTCATCCAGAAATCAACCAGTGTGGGAAATTTTGCTCAAAGACTTACCTAGGCTAAGATCTAATCAGATAGTAAAATAAAATTTAAGTTTGGGCTAATTGGAGGATTCCTGATCACTGTGTTTATTCAGATAGATCTTGGAACATGTGGATCCTCCCTTTTGTCAGACAGGTGATATGGAAATTGATAAGTCTCTATAACTAGGATGTGGGTTATCCATTGTATCCCCCAAACCCTCATTAGAATGAGCCCACATCTCATTACAATATTCCTTTTCTCATTAATTGTTAACCAATCAGAGTTGATGGTCACCCTCAGGAACACTCACTCTTCTCAAAGGTATATAACCTGTGAACCCACCACCATAAGGGTCTTTGGCATTGGAGAGGGTCACTGACTTCCTTTTATTAATAAACATGCAGGCATTATTAAGAAAATGATTAAATTACCCCAAAATTACATCTCTTGAACTTTTTAAACACCACAGTCCTTATCCTACTTTCTAGGTATACAAAGATGAAAATGTCAAAATCCCAGATCAGAAGCCTACAATCTAAGAAGGAAATGATATTCTGACACAAATAACATTAATAAAGATTATAATGTAATGAACGTATAGGAGGAGTCAAAAGGGAATAAAAGAGATCTCTCTTCTGAAGTGGTGGGCTGGGGATGAAGACAGATAGCATCTGAGCTGGGCTTTGGAGAAAGGGAAAGATTTCAATGGGCAGAAATATGAAATTAAAAGATATGATATATATATATATGTATATATCAAGGAAAGACTACTAAAGTTTTAAACTGCACTAAGACTTTGGGGACACTGTAGTTTGGTCGAAATATGGAAAGGAAAGTTGGAACTTATTTGGGGACTAGAGAACTTCTCTCTTCCCTCCCCACCTCTCACTTCTCTATTTGACTATGAGTTTCCTGAGGACAGGGACTGTTTTTGCCTTATTTGTATTTCCAGTGTTCAGCACGGTGTCTAGTATACAGTAGGTGCTTAATAAATGCATGCTGACTTGGATGGGGGCTCAAATACCATGAAGAGGATTTTGTATTTTATCCTGTACACAAATAAGAATCACTTAAGGGTGTTGGGCAGGTGAGTGACATGGTCAGGACTGTTTTAGGAAGATTATCTTGGCTCTAGAGATCTGTGGAGAAAGTGGATTGAGGGGGTTGAGAGGATGGGACTAGAGACAAAGAGGCTTTTAAAATAGTGCTGGTGAGAGGTGGTGAGGAACTGGCTGAACTAAGGTGGCTACAGTGGGAGTGGACAGGAGAAAGCAAGTCAAGAGACAGTCTTGCCCCAGTAGAATCAATAGGACCTGACAAGAGATTGGATTAGGGGTAGGAAGGTAAGGATGAAGACAGAATCCAAAGTAACCCTTCCTATTTCCAATCACTATTGCTCGTCTCCTCAAAGGAAAGGAATGGGGTGATCACCTGATGGAGAAAGCCCAGACCCAAGAACACTGGAAATAGGAGGTGGTGTTTGAAATAATGGTGTAGGCTCCACTCAATGGGAGCATGACTCTTCATATCTCTCCCCTGGGAGGCCTCGCTGCTTCAGCTAGGTTGGCTTCCCTGCCTGTCAATGGTGGGTAGTGGTGGTGGTGGTGTTTGTACATATGCTAGGCCCTTTCTCCATAGGGTTTGTTCACCTGAATGACACCTACAAGGGGCCAGGCCAGACTCCCAGCAGGTGGCCTAGAGATGGTGCTATTCCTGGGACTGTTGGTCTTACCTGCATGTCAGTGGCAGTTGGCTGAGAAGGAAGTAGTGGAGCTGGGCCTTGAAAAGCCCTGCTTTGACACGAGGCCTTCCAATACCCTTATCTCTGGACATAACATGAGGGAGAATGAGGCTTCTGTCCACTCTCCATTATTCAGTTTGCTGATCAATCTAATGAACTGTGCAAATTCCAGAATCTCAGAATCTCAGAACTGGAAGGTAACTCAATGGCCATTTCATCCGATCCCTACCTGAAAATTTTTTTTTTATTTTGCAACATACCTGACAATTGGCGTTTAGGTTGGAGATCTTGACTTATGGGGAATCCATGACACCCTCCTCCCCCCCAGGCAGCCCAGTCCAATTTGGGGAATTAATTTTAGAAAGTTTTTCCCAATATCAAGATGATGAAATCTTCTCTCTGCAAGTTCTATACATTGTTCCTAATTCTATATTTTGTGGTCAAGTAGAGCAAATCTAATATTTCTTCTGTATGACTTCCCTTCAAATATCTAAGGATAGTTATCATGTCTGCTGCCCCTTCCCAGGAGTCTCTTCTCCCAGTTAAACATCTCCCATTCCTCCATCCTCCTGTGGCATGAATTCTAATATCAAGACTACCCTTTTTTCCCCTCCTCTGTGTGCCTCCTGCTTGCCAATGTCTTTACTGAACTGTAGAATTGACCAGGACACAATACAATGCATTTATCACCTGAGCCCCTTGATTTTTTTCTGCCCTGTTCCTTTTGAATAAAGGGTTAGTAGGGGAAGAGGCAGAAGCACAAACTTATATCTGTGAATATTAATTATCCTTAGCATTACGGAGATACATGAAGGTTTAGTAGGGAGTCAGAAGAAATGATTCATTTGATAGGCTAAGTAGAGTAGAATACAGTCCTGGACATCAGCCAGATAAATACTGTAGAGACAAACCTGTCCTTGTGGAGCTTAAAGCTTGGTAGGGAAGAATAAGATACATACACAGACTATAATGCATGTTGGAATATGATGTGTATGAGATGTACATACATGTGTAGGATGAGGGAGCCCACTTGAAAAGGGGAGATAGGGAGGTGGAGTTGGAGTTAAACCATCAAGGATGAGTAACATTTCCACTGACAGACATTGTGAAGAGGGTTTGATTATTCCATGAGTTCTGTTCTATGAAGATGATAGCCAAACAGATACATATACATTCATCAGAAATGAGAGGAAGCTGTGGAGTGGATAGAGAGCCATCCTCAAAGCTCATTCAATTCCCACCCCTGATATGTACTAGTTTAACATTACTCTGGCCAAAGTCACTTAACATCTCCCTATTCTAGGCAACTAACTGTCTAAGCCTATAATTAGCAGAGATGGTGCTGATTTGCAGTGGTAAATGGATTTTCTACATCTGGGAGTTCCTTATAACAATAAAATTATGGGCCCAGTTCTTAGTCTACAGAATAATTATAATAATTTTTCTGCATGACTTCCTTTCAGATATCTGAAGACAGCATCTGCCACCTTTCCCCACCTGTCTCCAAGCCAAACATTCTCCTAACACACACACACATTCTCTCTCTCTCTCTCTCTCTCTCTCTCTCTCTCTCTCTCTCTCTCTGTCTCACACACATACACACACACACACAGTTTAGCAAAAGTCTTGGTGTAGTTTTAAGTTATCAAAGCTTTAAAGTCTTGAATGCCAGGTTAAGGAGTTCGAAGATTTTTTCAGCGTTCAATGGAGAAGCACGGATTTTTAAATTATGATTTGATTTATTGGGAGAGGGGGCAAGGGAATAACGGGCATTGGGATTTTAAATATGCAGTTATTATAAACGTTTGGATGGAAGCACAAGATGGGGAGCAGGGAGGGGGTGGAGAGCTGGGTTTCTGTGAACTCTGACAAAGTAACCACGCAGATTCATTCATACTTGCGCCCCCAGTCCCCTAGCTTTGGAGTAGCGTCCTGGAGGAGGGCGCTTGTGGAGAAGGCGCAGAGACTCCGCTGCTACCGGTCACACTCCCCGTTTTCCTGGTGCACCCAGCCGGAGCCAGGTCGGAAGTGGAGGGTCCCCGCTGTGTCCCTACCTCTCCACGACAGGCCCCCTCCATTGAGGGGGGGGAGCCCCACCCCGGGTCGACCCGCCCTCAGCTCCTCCCTGAGGGGGAGTGGGGGGGCGGCTCCAGCCGAGCTCCTCCCTCCCCCGGCCGCGGGCCGCTAGCTCCCGGCCGGGCTCCGCTCCGCTCCTCTCTGTGCAGCGGTGCCTCAGGTGGCGGACATGCTTCGGTCCTGACCCGCCCGCCATGGCCAGCCCCCCAGCCCCGCTCCGACTCACCCTCCTTCTGCTGGGCACTGTGGGCAGGGCCGGTCCCCGCCCTCAGGTACGACCCCCTGTGGGAAGTGGGGGGGGGGGAAGGAGGGAGGACAAACCCTGGAAACCATCCCTATACTCTGGGCTCGCTGCCCCCAGTCCCGCCACAGCCCCGACCCCTCTCCCCAACCTTCCTTCCCCTTCTCCCGATCCCAGGAGAGCTGCGGACATTGGTTTCTGTGTCCCCAGACATCGCAGGAAGGGGGTGGGGGGTGGGGAGAGACGGACGCACCGGGCAAACTCTGAAGCCCGGACCTTCAGACCTTAAGAAATGGGGTAGGGACGTAAAACGGGGAAATGGAATGAGGGTCTGCCGAGCCCTTTGGCTACTTCAGTAATGATGGGTGGCTTGAATCCAGAGGCTGGGACCCGAGGGGAGGGAGGGTACTGGAGTTGGAGGTTCCTGCTACCCGTCACCCTTGCAATAACTCCTTACCCCTGCCTCAAGCTCATCTGCACCCCCAGTCCAGAAGGCACACTCTCTCCACCTGCCCTGACGTGGGATTCAACCCCACATCATCTCCTCACTCCTTTGGGCTCTCTTCCCTAGCTCACTGGACCTCTCTCCTCCCCAGACATCAGGCCCTTTAGACTGAGCCCCAAGCACACGCACCTCGGCTAGGCGCCCAGGCTAGCATACTCGGTCTTCCTACTCTGGCTTTTTTTCTCCCCTCCCCTCCCATCCCCCCAGCTTCACTTCT
>NW_027187367.1:15268735-15305163 GCF_028583685.1 Petaurus breviceps papuanus
TCTCTGTCTCTCTCTCTCTCTGTGTCTGTCTCTCTCTGTCTCTGTCTGTCTCTCTCTCTCTGTCTCTCTCTCTCTCTCACTGTCTGTCTGTTTCTGTCTCTCTGTCTCTCTCTCCCCATCCCTCCCCTCCTCTCTCCAAACCTACCCTCAGCCCACTAACTAACACTCTCTTAACTGGACTTCCACCCCCAAACCTACTGTGTCTCCCTTCCTGAGCTTTAACTGCAGGGGATGGAGAAGACCTGTCAGTTTCCAAGTCCCCTCACTTTTCTCCTATTCTCTGACACTATTCCCTTCTTCTCTTTCCTCTTCCCTCTCCCAATTTCCATTTTCTCCTCCGCTTTTCCTCTCCTGGCTTCCGTTTTCATCTCCGTTTTTCTAGCAAGGTTTCCAAAGGGCCAGTTTTGGAGGTCAAGGAAACTGGACGGGAAAGAGGTAGGAGAGACTCTGGGGCACCTTCAGAACCCTTCCTCTGTTCTTCCTAGGCCTGCCCTTCATCTCACAGACTGACTCAGAGGACACAACCTTAGGGTCCCCTTAGAGCCCCCTTTCCTAATGTAATGGGCATTCTTCCTGCTTCTCCCCCTTATCTTGTCTCTGTCCTCTGTCACCTTGTCCCTCCTACTTCTGCACCTCCAGGGCTCTGTGGCTTCACCTCAGTACCTTCTTCTGTCCTGCCCCACCTCCCAGCCTAATTTTTGGGAATCAGA
Organism: Petaurus breviceps papuanus; assembly: GCF_028583685.1. NCBI lineage: Eukaryota > Metazoa > Chordata > Mammalia > Diprotodontia > Petauridae > Petaurus > Petaurus breviceps. Next base: position 15,269,446 of record NW_027187367.1, read on the forward strand.
ACCCTCTGCAGCAAATCATGCAGAGAGGGCCCAGTATCCATCCCTTCCTATCCAGGTTCTCCTTTCATACAGAATTGACTTCATTCCTTTCTCCCCTCTCCCCCTTACCCCCGCCTGTCTGTCTGTCTCGGTCTCTGTCTCTCTCTGTGTCTGTGTCTGTCTCTTTGTGTGTCTCTGTCTCTGTCTCTCCTGTCTTCCAGTCTCCCTGTTCATGACCTTGCTGGTCAAAGGGGTTCCCCACTTCCTATCCACTCCAAGGGCCACAACACCTTGGTGTAGCTTACCTCCCTATCTGCCTCTTTTCTTTCTCTGTCCTTTCTCCCACAGGGTAGTCACTGTGGAGTAGGGAAAAGGGATCATATGTTTACCAGGTGCTTTCCTGGGAGGCAGAAAAGGTGCTGGTTTTGATCACTCTGGTTCTGGTGCCATAAACCTGTCCTTTCCTTCACCACAGGTTTGGAGAATTCTAATATTTGGAGTGGGAGTGGGAGAATCTTCACCTTTACATAAGAACCTGGAGGGCCCATATGGCTCTGTCTTAAGAGTAGGAGATGGGAAAGTTCAGGCCCTGACTGAGAAGCCAGAAGGTGCCTACCAGATGTGCTTCACAGCAGAAAAAAATGAATAAATCTTCCTGTTCTCTCTATGAACTTCCTGTTAGAGATTCTCCCTTTCTTCCCTTGTTCCCTTCCTTCCCATCAATCTGATTCCTGCCTCTGGACAATCCAGGTCTAAGATTCTCTTTCCCAGACTCCCCACAATCAGAGCTGCCCTTCCTCACAACTGACCAGTCCACCAGTCAGTTTCTTCTTCCCTTGGCTGATGTTTTCAGGGGCAAGGAGCAAGCTAAAGTTGATGGACTCTTTTATCATTCCTGGGTAAGAATGGCATGTTTGCCAGTAAGGTGCAGAGGCTTCCAAGTCCGTCTTAGACCTACTGTATTCAAATCTCCAACTCCTTCCCTGAAGCATATGGGACCAAGAGTAAAGACACCATTGGAGGGGAAGGGGAATGGTTTGTTTACCATTCTTACTCCCCCAGTTTATAGACGGGGTATGAATTTCTTTGATGAGGATAAGTGGAGTGAGAAAAGAAATCCTACCTACCTGGCCTGTGGGAAGTCCATCTGCTTTGGCTATGGTAGGGGGTAGAAGGCCCTCTTGCACACATGCCCATCTTCCCTTCTGAAGCATCCAACAACCCACCCTCATATCTGTCCTTTACCCAGAAATAGCAAATCTCTTCTCCCCCTCTTCCCCAACCAACTGAATTCAGGGTTTATCCTCTTCCCCTAGACATTTGCTCCAGCGCTTGGCTAGAACTTCACAATCATCATTTTAGGGATGAGATCTATTGCTGTATGCATTAGACTAGACTTGTTATCCTAAAATGATTAGTAATGGGGGCAGCCAATGAGGTTGGTAGCTTCCGATGAGATTCTAAGAGACAGCATTTGAGTTCTGAGGCTCAACCTGGGGCAGGTTGGTGATCTACTACTTTCTGTCTCTAGTCAATACTGAATTAATGGGAGAGGGGTTATAGTAAATGGAAGGATTAAGTTTCAACTCTACAAATGCATGACATATATCATTACTAAATGATTTTCATTCTTTTCTACCTATCAGGCAAATAAGGTCAGAATGATTCATTCTTCATTTCTCCCCTTCCCTTCCCTCTCTACCAGAAATGATCTCCCCCACATCTGAGTAAATGCTACTTTGTACCCTCACACTGTGCTTCAGTATTACACCTAATATTATAGTTATTTGTTTAAACACCATTGTTCCCATGACAAACCTTAACCTAGGCAAGGACAATAGCAAGAAATAAACATTTATTAATTACCTACTCTGTGCAAGTAATTACCTACAATGTGCACAATGGGAGAGGGCTGGATAGATAGTAGTCCATTTGACAGTAAGTAATGTGAGATGAAAATGGGAAAGGCAGACTTGAGTTGGATGGTGTGGGGCCTTGAATGCCAGAATCAGTAATTTATACTTTAATTCGCAAGCAATTGAGAGGCACCGAAATGTTTTTTGAAAGATACATGGAAATTTAATTGGAAACTAAATAACCTAATCCTAAATAATGAGTAGGCCAAAGAACAAATCATAGAAATAATCAACAATTTTATTAAAGAGAATGACAACAGTAAGACCACATGCCAGAATTCTACATCTCTATTTTTTCTCTCTATAATTAATTAATTTTTACTTTTCAACATTCTCTTCCATAAGATTTTGAGTTTTAAATTTTCTCCCCTTCCCTTTTCTTCCCCCTCCCCAAGATAGCACACAATCTGATATGGGCTCTCCTTACACATTCATATTAAACATTTTCACATTAATCATGATATAAAGAAGAATTATAACCAATGGGAAGAACCACAAGAAAGAAGAAACAAAACAAAACAACAAAAGAAAAGGAGAGTAAATAGTCTGCTTCCATCTGCATTCAGAGCCACTGAAATTTTTGAGGAAAGGAGTAGAATGCCTAGAACAGGAAGATAAGGACCAATCATGTGAAGGATGCATTGGGAAGAGGATGGTTTTGGCAAGTGGCCAGAAGGACCTGAACTAGGGCTAGCAAGGAGACAGCAGATGTCTGCCTTTAATGAGGCAGAATTGACAGGATTTGGTGATTTGGAGAGTGAACGAGAGAGAAGAGTCTATGATCTCTATGATGTTCCTGAGGTTGCCAGCTTGGGTGAGTGGAAGGGTTATAGGATAGAAATAGAGAAGTAAGGGAAGAAACAGAATTCTGTTCTTTGGTGGTTGGGGGACAAAGTTATGCCTCTGTCATTCCCTTGGACAAATTTTGGACCTCATTTTTTTTTGTCTTTTTGGAGGGGGGAAAGCAGGGTAATTGGAGTTGTGACTTGCCCAAGGTCACACAGCTAGTTAGTGTCTAGTGCCTCAGGCTGGATTTGAACTCATGTCCTCCTGACTCCAGAGCTAGTGCTCTATTCACTGTGCTACCTAGATGCCCCTGGACCTCGTTTTTTTAATTGAGAGGTCTGATCAACCTTGAAGAGGTTCCTTTTAGCTTACAATTTGTGGTTCTATGACCCTGTAAGTTTGTCTTTGAAGATGTTGAATTAAAGATTCTAAGGAATGGTCAAGGTGGAGATAGCCAGTGGACAGTTAGAAATTCAGGACTAGCACTCTGGGGGAGAGGTTAGGGGGAGAAATATAGGCTTGGGAGGCATAGGCATAGAAGTGATCAAGCCATGGAAATGAATTAGACCAAAAAGGGAGACAACATAGAATCAAGGACAATGGCCAGAATCATTGTGGGGACAACCCCATCTAAGGAGCAGAAGGAAATAATTTTCCAGCAAAGGAGAAGGAGGAATGGTTAGAGTGCTTTGTCACAGTAGTTGAATATCAAGAAAGAGGAAATGATCAATACTGTCAGTGCTGAAGAGAAGTCAATATGAGTATAGAAAAAGACATTAGTGTAGTTAATGTTAAAAAGGTGGTTTATGACCCTGGAGAGGTTCTTTCAGTAGAGTGGTAGAACTAGAAGCCATATTGGTTGAGGTGTGATTGGGTTGTGAGGCAGTGAAGGCAGGAGCCAAGCAAGGAAAAGCAAGGAGAGAAGAGGGACAATAGTTTCAGGGGAGACTGAAGTGAAAATAAGGTAGAAGAGACCTAACCCAGGGAGAATTATGACAGAAAGAGAAGAGGGAGGTAGGAGAAAGGGAGAGGGGGAAGTAGGAAAGAGGAACAGGGCAAGAGGGAGAGAAAGAGAAAGAAGGGGAGAAGAAAAGGGGAAGCAGAAGAGGGAGAGGGAGAAGGTAGTTGGAGAGGGAAGGAGAAAGGGACAAGGAAAGAGAAGATAGAAAGGGAGTAGAGCAAGGGAGCCCAAGGGAAAGGAAGAAGAATGTCTATGGAAGAAGGAAAAGGCAGAGGGAAGGAGAGAGACTAAAGATTCATGAGAGAGATTCATGTAGCCAAGTCAGGATAAAGGTTTAGGGATCAAAGATACAGGGTTATCCTAGGGAACGGGAGTTACTTATTTATCTGGGCAATAAAGGATGAGTGAGGAGTAAAAGAGGAAAATCGAGTGAATTCATGTCATCATGTAGTTGTTTCAGACTCTTTGTGAGCTCATTCAGGGTTCTCTTGGCAAAGATACTGGAGTTCCCCATTTCCTTCTCCAGATCATTTTACAGATGAGGAAACTGAGGCAAACAGGGTGAAGTGACTTGCTATTAAATGTCTGAGGCCAGATTTGAACTCTTCCTGCCTCCACACCCGGTTCATGATCCACTACATCACCCAGTTGCCCATATTCATATTAGTTGACCTCAATCTTCTAGGTAAAACAGGAAGTAAAGTCTTTTGTTGTCTCAAGGGAGGAGAAAACAGATAGAGTTCAGGGTCAGAGGAGAATCAGCATCTGGAATTTGCTTCAGGGAATATACCAGCCAATAAGAGATGAGTGAGAGAATTACTATGAAGTGGTGAGATTAGAAAACACTGATTTGTAGTTGGCCCAGTCAGAACAGTTTTAGGATTTATTCTACTTCTGGGGAGTAGGATTAGAAAAGACAGATAGTAAGTGGGAGTTACCTTGGACTGTGTATTTGCTAGCAAGGTGGGGGAAATGCATAGGTACTGAACTGTATGGTGGAAGAGAAAGCATTACTGAAATGTCTGAGTAGGCAGGAAAGTAACACCAAAGCAGGCTGAATAGCCTGGAGAATAAGTGATATTTAAGGATGAAAGGTCTTGATGAGGACAAAAAACAGAGATAAGAGGAGTCAGGGGGAATATACAAGAAAACATATAAAAGAAAAAGAGAATTGGAGAGGTGGAAGGACAGGAGATTGTGTCCAGAGAGGGGAATTTGAGGGGCTAGCGTCTTGGAAGGGACACAGTCTTGAGGAATGCTGAAGTTTAAGGTGTGACCATTCCAGTCGGTAAGTTTGAGGCAGCATTCGCTTTTGTGTCTTCTCCAATGCTTCAGTGGATGGCCAGTGTCAGCAGGCATATAATTCTAGCCCTTCCACATCTCGACTTTCCCTGTCGAGGGGTTTCGAAATATCATGGGTCGGCATGAATTTTGGGGAGGTTTGCTGAAGCTGTAGACAGCACACGAAGGCCAGTAGATGACAGAAAAAGTTTAGAAACTCAGAAATGCATGAAATATATGTATAATATTGTAAAATATCAACGTATTTTATCTTTTAATGCCATAATAATTCAGACTTCTTCTATAGTATGAAGGGAGGGCCAAAACATTTCACACAGATTTTCCAGATCATGGGGATGCTGTACCCCTATTAGGCACCTATTGGGAGCTAGAATCTGACAGAGATGTGAGATTAAGTAAGACATCATTCCTGTCCTTAAGCAGTTCTTGGTCTAGAGGGGTATATAAGAACAGGTACCATTTTTCCATCTCTATCTTGTGCTAAGGGATGCATAATCCAAATGCTGTTCTAGGTTTGAGGGGGTTATAGACTGAGGAGAAGGAAAGGTTCCATAGTGCATTTGAACTAGGTCTTAAAAGATAAGTAGGATCTTTAAAAGGTAAAGATAAAAGGTTATAAGGACTCCAGGTAGAGAGAACATAAGAAAAGGCACAGAAAGAATCAAAACATTGTGATGTTTATGGGAAAACGGTGAGGGTCCATTTTCTGTGGAGTGTTAACACGTGTGGCCTTTTCATTTTGAATTTCATACAAGAAAACTGAGGCCCAGAGGACAGTGAATTTCTCAGAGGACAATGATTTGTCCAAGGTCACATAAATTGGAAGCAGAGTTAGGTAGTGTGGGGAGTAGAGACTAAAAATTAAATCTCTTAAGTCATAACCTAGTATTTTTTCCCTCTTTGCTTTTTTTAATCTTGTTTTTAATATCATTTGTTTTTATTTCACCTTCATATCTAAAGACATTCTTCCTCCTCTACCCAAGTCAGTTCTTGTAACAAAGATTAAAAAACGAGGGGGGAAAAAGCACTTCAGCAAAAGCAGCCTGGCAATCAGTCAGTCAATTAGCATTTATTAAACACCTGCTATCTGTTAGGCACTGTGCTAAAAACTGGTGATACAAAGGAAGGTGAAAACAGTGACAACAACGACATAACAGTCCCTGCTCTCAAGGAGTTTGCAGTCTGTTGGGGGAGATAACATGCAAATAACAATGTATGCCCAGACAAGGTAAATCCGGGCTAGTCTCTGAAAGAAGGAGGAGGTGGACTCATGACCAAAACAGTAACCAGATCTGACAGTATATTCAACCTTCCACACCCCTAGTCCACCACCTCAGCAAAAACAGAAGGAGGGGGTACATTTTCTTCCTTCTTTTGGAGAGCTCAGCTTGATCATTATAATTTCAGAGTTTGAGTTTTAGACTTTTTGTTCTTTCTGTTTACATTGTATTCACCTTTTATATTGTTTCCCTGGGTCAGCTTATTTTACTCTCTATTAATTCATACAAATCTTCCCTATGTTTCTCTGAGTTATAATTAGTCATCATTTCTTGCACCTGCAATTAACTCCAAAACTTTTATAATGAGAGCAGTCTTCTCCCTCAGGCAGAGGAGTATCTGGTCTAGTTGATGTCAAGAGGGCCTATTTGAGGAGTTCTAGCTTACCACACGATTGAGCCTTCTTCGTTTCTAATTACCTATTCTTCTGTCTCCTTAACATCAGCCCCCAGGCCCCTGTAGCTAAGCTGACTTATTGGGATGGAAGGAGCAGAGGCATAACCAGGAGTTTTTGTGCCTGCGGTGAAGACTATAAACTGTGGCTGAAGCAAGAAGCATGAAAAGCACATTCAATTTGGTGGAGGGCTTGGGGAAGGGGTGGGGGGACATCAGACAGGGAACCACCTTGTGGGACACTCTGGGATTCTAGTGAGTGTCCCCTGTCCAAGATGCTGCTGAGGGTAAGGGTGGGATGGGTAGAGCAGGAGAAGAGCTTTTTAAAGTGCCCTGAAGGGCAGTATATTGTCAGTATCTTCTAAATTTGCCCCCCCCACACACACTCTTATCCGGGGGAGAAAAAGAAACCTCTAGTTCCTTACCCTGGTTATGACTCTGGGGCATCAAAGTATAAGATCCCTATGATTAATGGGGCATTGGCCCCAGACTGGAGGTGAGGAAGGGGGAGGATTCGGTGCAAGGAAACTCATTTGAAGACCCACCCAGAGGAGACAGAGGAATCCCAGGGCTCAGGAATATATAGATACTTTCCTGGAAGGCACCTGAAACAAATATCTGCCTCATCTCCCTTCTCCCCTTCCTGCTATGAGCCAGGGAAGGCTTTGTGAAAGAGGCCACTTGGCCCCTGGTCTTTGCTGTCTGGAAGGTTGAGGACAAACTTCTCTCTAACTTCGTCCCAGGAAGTCTGTTTGAGAAGGGGCTGTATGAAGCTGTGTTAGTGCAGTTGTCTTTATGTGAGCTGGGCCTCCCCCTGACTCCAAAAGTAGGGCTAAAACAACTTTCTGTTCCCTGGCTCTCTGCCCTAGGGAAAATGTCAGCTCCTCCTTGGATGGGGAGCTGCCTCTGCTGGCTGAGAGTGGATTAGGGGTAGCCAAGCCTGGACTCCAGACATGAAGGTGTATACTGCAGAAAGAGTGCTGGATTTTGATTCCAGGGACCCTGAGCTCAAATCTTGATTGTGTATCTGTGTGACCTTGGTCAGGTCAATCACACCCAACTGACAGGCCTGTTTTTTCATTTGTGAAATAAGGAAATAGAACTAGATTTCACTAGATATCACTAGATTAAGTTATATAACTCTGATGTGGCGAGCTTGACTTTGTTACCCTGAGCATTAAATCACAACATTTCTGATCAAAAAATTTTCGGCATCAAGAAAGATGGATGGGTTTCTTTTTGCAGAGTTAAAGGTCTCCCTTGTATTTCTGAAATCTTACAAGTTGGACAAATTCCTCTTCTCCCGATAGACCAAAGGATTTAGAGCTAGAAGGAACCATACAGGCCATCAGGTCCAAACTTCACATTTCACAAAAGAGGACACTGAGGTCCCAAGTTTAAGTGACTTGAATAAAGATGCACTGAAAGTAAGGGTTAGAGGTAGGATTTGAACCCAGGTCAGCTTTTTGAAAAGAGGGGACTAGACATCCCTTGCCCTCACACACAAACATACCTTTCTTCATCTTTTTTATCTTCCACTCACTCATCCTCCTCACTCCTCACAGCATAAGTCTGAAGGACATCTCCTTTCTCCCTCTTCTTCATCTCTCTTGACCCACCATGAGTAGTCTCAATGTTGGGGAAACAGAACTATCATTGGGTATGAGGATATTTCGGTATCTACTGCTTGGGTATCAGATATGGCTGTAGACAGAACTTGGCTAGGGTCTTGGTGTTTTTCTGGAAAGAGAAGTACTGTACTCTGGCTCTTCAGGTCCCCTCAGCCCCTAACCTCCAACTGCTTGAGGCAACCCCAGGGACACCCTGAATTCTATTAGCTACTAAGTCTCACCTCTCAGGACTCAGGCTGGTGATACCAGCTGCAGGGTGGAATGAATACAAGCTGCCTCCAAAATAAAACTTCCCTGATGATCAGACAAAGGTATTTTAAAAACTCAGAGAAAGAAGACTGTCTCTTCTGATCTTTGTTAGCTCTAAACTGGAATGCTGAGGTACACCCCATGGCAAGGGCAGATACAGCAAATGAAATCGGGGCAATAGTTCTCCTCAAGTTACCTCTCTGTTTAGGGGAAGTTTGCTACAGAAGGGAATTATGAATTGAGTTTGTATGCCAAAAATATTTGTTCTATCACCTGAAAAATATCTTGGTTCCTCTTAGCATTTTCTTAGCAATCTCTACACGGGTAGAGATTTGACAACTGATTGGACATGGGGGTATGGAGTGAGGGAGGATTCATGGATGAATTTCAGGTAAAGAACCTTAGCAATTGAGGCAAAGGCATTTCCCTCCATATAAATAGAGACTTTCAGGTAAAGAACCTTAGCAATTGAGGCAAAGGCATTTCCCTCCATAGAAACAGAGAAATAGAGGATAAGGGAGGGATTTTTGGAGAGGGGATAGGGGGATAGGTTGAGTAGTAGGAGGGCAAAATAGTACTTAGATGTAAAGTAGAGGAGTCAAGAGAGATAGGAAATAAGAGATACACAAACAAAGATCAGTAGTAGAATTTCTTAGGGGAAAAAAGGAAGGGTAGTAATCAGGATCTCAGACAAAGTTAAAGCTAAAATAGATTTAATCAAAAGAGAAAAATAGGGAAACTATAGTATATGTCAGTCATATTAATTAATATTGTATTAAAACTATTTAAAATAACCAGACAGTATAGGGTTGGAATATTGCTGTGATGTAGGAAAGGATGAGTTGGTAGACTTAGCAAATATGGAAAGACTTGGACTCATGAAGGAAGATGTTATCTACCTTCAGAGAAAGAGGACAAAGAAATATAGTACAGTCTTATATAAATGCATATGAATGTATATATCTACATAGGAGTATAATCATAGATATCTAAGGAAATATATGTGTAAGTATATGTGTGTATGTGTATATATGTATGCTTGTATATGCATAAATAGATACATAATAATGCGTGTATCTGCACTTAATTTTAGCCTTCTTGGGGTGGGGTGGGAGGAAGAAGGCAAAAAAAAGAACAAAGTAAAAAGTACACAGCAGAGAACAAAAGAAAACTTATATGGAAGTAAAAGATAGACAGTTCTGAATGCAATGCATAGTATTTATTTTATAGGCTTTCTTGAAATGGAAATTCATTGCTTTATATTTTGAATCCTCTCTTATGCTCTGCTGTGCACATGGCAATGTTTTTTTCTTATTGTGTACTTAAGTTTTAGTATTTTAGTTTAAAATAAATTAATTTTTATTTTAAATAAATAAAAAAGAAATAGATAAATTTGGAGGAGGGAAAGGTTTAGGGTCATACTAATGAGTTCTCTTTTGGACATGTTCTATTTAATATTTCAATAAACATTCAGGTGGAGAGCTTCCTAATAGAACACTCTAACCATGTCGTTCCCCTGCTCAGGAACCTACTCAAACTCCCCAATCCCTATGGACTAAGCAATGAATTCAAGGCCCTCTACAATCTGGGTACAGTTTACATTTCTAAACTTATTATTGAATTAATGATGTATTTTACAATGCTTTATTATTTATTGCAAAGCACCATTGGCTCATTTTATTCTTTATACTCCTATAGATGACCAGTCTTAAAAACCTTGCTCTCTTGGGTCCCTAACAAGACATAATCCATATAAAGTGCATTTGTAAATCTTGTAGTGCTACATGAATAGCAATTGTTATGTGGTTGAGAAGCCAGATATCCCAGAGGGAAGGAACAGATAGAACCTGGCTAGCTCCCCAGATGTCCAGTGGAGAGAGCTCAATATGGCAAAATCTGCCCTCCCAGTACTAGAGTGGGAACCCCTTGAGAGCTGGGATTATGTCTCTCCCCTCAAATCAGAATCCTAAATCATAGATTCTGAGCCAATGTGGAGGCAGACTGATCCAACTCCCTAATTTTGTAGATGAGGAAACTAAAGCTCAGAGAGGTTAAAGTGACTTTCCCAAGGCCGCACAGGCAGCAACCAGAGGCAGAACCTTCAGTTCAATTGCTATTTATTTATTAAACAGCTACTAGTTATAAAGTACTGTGTTGGATGCAATTCAGAGGGCTATAAAGTATTTCAATTCTCCTTGGGTGGGGTGACAATGCTGGGATAGAGAACAAGCTATTAAGAGCCTACTATGTCTGGCCTGTTCAAAGTGCTTTACAATTAATATCTCAAATATATAGATAAGAAAAATGCAAGACAATAGGAGGCTTGCAAAGAACACTAGCAGGTGGTAGAATCAGGAAGACGTCATGGGAATAAAATGCACCTGGGCTGAGCCTTAAAGAAACAAAGGGATTCTTCAAGTCAGAGTAGGAGAGGGAGAGGAGTCTGGGTATTCCCAAAAAAAGGTATGGGATACAGGGGGATAGAATATTGAGGGGATTCCATGAAGGCAGGAACTTGTTTCTGCTCTTCCCCTTGCATTCCCTCAGGTTTGACAAGACAGGCAACTCAGACAGACATATTTCAAGGCCTTAGGTGAACATAGCAATGAGGGTGGAAGAGGGAGGGGGAGAAGTGGCCAGTCTGGGAGGTTTGCCAGTAATGGAGTTGTGAGGGGTGAGGGGACACTGGAGCTGGGAAGTCAATCTGTTCTGAAGAGCCCTCCACTCTGGAGAACCAGCCAGCTGCCTGTCACTGGAGGAGGCTGATAAAGCCTTTTAGCCTCCAGGTCACCTGCCCTATCAAGTGACTGGTGAATAGCGGAAAGGCAGCGGTGGGTCAGTTATAAAGAGGAGGAATAGGCAGTGGGCCATCAGTCCTTCTTCCCATTCTGTGCACACAGCTCTAGGCTCCAGGCACCAGGGGAAGGAGAAGGGGAGAAGACAGTGCCTCTGTGCCCTGGGTACTCCCAGGCTAGTGGGGGCTGCCAAAGGCTAAATAAGTCAGTGGTACAGACAAATTTACTTCAAAGAGCCCAAGCAAAGGCCTGACGGGGCTTGGGTGGGTGCCGTGAGAGGGACCACCCGAGCCTTTGCCCAAGAGTGCCCCGCGTTCGTCGTCCTCCTCTTCCGCCACAGGTCTCAGAGCTGACCTGCTTGGTTCCCACAAGTCCTGTAAGTGACCTTAATTAACCAATGTGGATCAGGAGTGCTACCTGAAGACTGCTATTTTGGTAGGGAGTTGATGGGGGTCAGGACATAAGGGATCACTTTGAGACCATCAGCTACAGTGAAAGTAGAGGGGCCACTGGGGTGAGGAAGTAGAGACATTTGCTAAGATGGGCTGGGTTGGGAAGGGCAAATGGAAGAGGAGGGAAATGGGAGGAAATGAGGGCTAGCTGGCCCTAATAAAAATGGCAGCATGGTATGGAGAAAAGCATGTTGGATTTAGAATCAGAGGACCTGGGTTCAAATCTTCCCTTTGTTACTTAACACTTGTGTGACCCATCACATAATTCTCTGGGACTCAGATTCCTCATCTTCTAAATGAAGCAATTGGAATAGATGACCTCTAACTTCCCTTTTGGTTCTGAATCTGTGATCTTAAGTGGAAGAAATGGCTATAAAGTAAGGAAAATGTGTTTTGTTTTATTGGATAACAAGTTGGCAGGCATTAATACATTCATGGCCTTCAAAGTTGCCTCCTGGGACTGTATACTCGTTTATTCAGATTCAAATTCAATGAACATTTATTAGATTTCTAATGATAATTGATGTTTCTATAGCACTTCAAGGTTTGCAAGGCACTTGGTCTTGAGGCTATTGTCTCACTTGAACCTCACAATGACTCTCCTGAGGTAGCAGACAAGAAGTCTGAGGTTTAGAGATGGCGTGTGACTTGCCTGTGATCACAAAGCTATAAGTGTCAGAGGCAAGACAGGAATCCATGCCTTCCTGACTCTAGATCCAACATTCTTCTGCCCCATCATGTACCTCTCTAGATAACAATGATGGGCATAAAGATAACTAGATAACAATAATGGTAACACTTTAGAGTTTCCAAAACACTTTATATTCATCTATTCCTTTCATTTCTGAATTATTTCATGCCTACTACATTTCTGAGAAACATCTGGTAGACAATTTGGGCTATAGTAGATAATACCCAAAGAGGAGGAATATGAAATAACACTGCAGATGGTGAAGTTTTTATTATCAGGCTGAGGCTTTTGTATTTTATCACTAGGGAGCCAGGGAAGGTTTTTGAGTAGTGGAGTGACATAGCGTGGTCTGTGTTTTAGGAATATCAATTTGGCCTCTGTGGGGAAGATGAATGGGAAAGGGGAAAGCCTAGAGAACAATTAGGAGACTCTTCTCATAGATCAAGTGATGGCCTGAAATGACAAGGGTGGGTGTTGTGTGGATGGAGAGAAGGGGACAGATGGGAGGGATGCGGAGTTAACATGTAAAGTGAGTTAACATGTAAAGTGCTCCACAAATCTTGAAATTCTATATAAATGTTACTGCTGCTGCTACTATTGCTACAGCTACTGTTACTGCTACTAAATTCTGCAAACATTTACTAAATATCCCCTAAGTGCAGAAATTGATGCTGAATGTTGAGACAGATAAAGGGGTGAGAGAAGTTAGTGTATCTGCCCTCTTAGGAATCACAGTTTAGTAATAAGAAATCAGTTTTGTTATTTTCCAGCCCCCTCAGTTTTATCTGCAGGCTGCTGCATAACCCATGTGGATCAGACTCCAAGTCATACTGGGCAGTTTTATATTCAAAGAACAGTAATTTGCCTATTGCCAGCAAGGACCACAAAGAATATCCAGCTGAGGAGGTCTAGAAAGATGGGAACAATTAAATATGTACATAGTTGGGGGGGAGAGAGGAGTATTAGTCTGCCTAGAGGCAGTGGGGTGTAGTGGATGGGTGCTGGACTTGGAATCTGGAAGACTTGGGTTTGAAAACCATCTCAAACACTAGCTCTGTGACATTAGGCAAGTCACTTAAACTTTGCTTGCCTCAGTTTCCTCATCTGTAAAATGATGGGATTGGACTGATTGACTTCCAGTGTTCCTCCTAGCTCTAAATCTATGGTTGTACTTGGGAGGTGACAGTGTTCATCTGGATTCATCCTTGTTGGTCTGCACCTCATTGAAGAAATTCATCTTCACAGCTCTGTTGCCCACAGATGCCCACCCAACACTCCGATGCCTGTCTTCACTCACTTTAGGCTCTCACCTGACCATTACATTCCCACCAGCTTACCCTCTGTGACAAGACCTCATGCTCCTGGTCTCTCCTGATTAGTAATTTATTCTGATTCCCGTAGGAAGATGATGTGTTGATGTGTCACCTCTCAGGCAGGCAACAAACCGCCTTTTAAGAAGCACTTTCCATACAGAATATCTTACCTTAAAGAAGGATGGGAATTATAGGCATGGAGGCACAGTGGTATGGGATGACTCTATTTCACGTCTCTATAGACTTTGCTCATGCTTTAGGGTCTCCCTTAATATTGGTGCCTTCCCTTTGAGACTATTCTCAACAACCATGTATAATCTTTGTACACACATAGTCATTTGCATGTTGTCTCACCCATTTGAATTTAGGTTGGCTTATGCCTTTCTTTGTGTCCCAAGTGCACAGTGCCTGGAACATGGTATGCACTTAATAAATGTTTGCTGACTGATTATTATTAATAATAGTAACAGTTGGGGCAGCTAGGTGGTGCAGTGAATATAGCACCAGCCCTGAAGTCAGGAGGACATGAGTTCAATTCCAGCCTCAGACACTTGACACAACTTACTAGCCTTGTGACCTTGGGCAAGTCACTTAACCCCAATTGCCCTGCCTTCCCCCCTCCAAAAAGCCCCCCCCCCCAATAATAATAATAGTAACAGCTTCACATTCACCTGTAAGGTAAGTGAGCAACCTTGAAGAAGAAAGCACACTAGCTTTAGAATCAAAGGACCTGGATTCAAATCCTAGTCTGGTAATTTCATGGAAATCTCAGCTGGAAGAGACCTAGATGGCCAGCCCAAAGTGGTTACCCAGCCTTTAATTAAAGACCTCAGGGTGGGACTTACTATTTACACTGACTTGGGCAAATTACTTAGCATGTGGAGGTCTCAATTTCCTCATCTATAAAAATGGACTAAATTAACTTTTAAAATACCTTTCAAGATTGGATCCTATGATATATATTTTACAGATGAGGAAACTGAGGCCAAAAGAAGCTCATTGATTTAGGATTATAGGATTTAAAACTGGAAGAGATTTTAGACACCATCTAGTTTGAGTTCTCTCATTTTACATATTTTACGTTTACATACAAAATACACATTTACATTTTACATTTACATACAAAACTGAAGGAAGGAAATAAGCATTTGTTAAATGCCTACTATGTACTAGGTCCTGTACTAAGTACTTTACAAATATTTTCCCACTTGTTCCTCACAACTCTTCTATTATTATCCCAATTTTATAGTAAAGGAAATTAAAGTAAACAGAGGTTAAAAGACTTGCCCAGGGTGACAGAGCTAGTAAGTTAGTAAGTTAAATTTGAACTTGGGTCTTCCTGACTCCAAGCCCAGCACTTGATCCGCTGCTCCATCTAGCTGCCAGGGAGGAAACAGGACTTGCCCAAGGTCACCATTAAATAGATGAGTTCACCAGATCTGACTCTAAGACAAGGCTCTTTCCAATATTATCAGGGTAATCTACATAGAGACCTTAGAGATTATATCATCCAGTTCCCCATTAATAAGTGAGGAAACTGAGGTGCACCCAAGTAGTTAGTGTCAGATTCTGGGATTTGACCCAGAATCACAAAATTTGAGAGTTTTGGTTTGTCGATGTTCAACCCATACAAAATGGAATCCCCACTAGAACAAAGCTGACAAGAAGACCCCCAAGGAGGGAGAGCCTCTTGAGGCAGCCCCCTCCTATTGTGGACAGTCTGATTGTTAGAAAGTTTCTCTTGATACCAAGTTCAAATTTGTGTCTCTTCAAATTCCACTCTGTGGAACTTTTCTGCCTTGTGAAGTCAAAAAAAGAATAAATCCAAGTCCTCATGGGAGCCCTTCAGATACTTGGAAGACAGCTATTATGTTCCGCCTGAGTCTCTCCTTCTCCATACCAAAAATGTCCAGTGACTCCAAGCACAAACCAGTTCTCTTATGACATGAACTGAAGACCCTCTACTGTGATAGTGACTTCTGGACACTCTCCAGCTTGTTACTGTCCTTTTTAAACTGTGTTGCCCAGAATTTAACACCATTGTCCATATGAGGTCTGATGAGGGCAGTGGGAATATCACCATCTTATTCCTGGAAGTTAGGTCTTCACTTAATGAAGCCCACTTAAAACTTCAGAGTAATTATCACAACAACCTGGGAAAGAATCTAGGATAAGTAAGATTGGGAAACAGAGGCCCAGAGAAGCTAAGAACTGGAGATCACACAGCAGTGTCATAGCCAGTTAGGGCTAGAGCTCAGATCCTCAAATTCCCAGTTACAGTGGATCCTCTTTTTGGACTACTGGGGACTTTCAACTGTACCTCCCTACACCCTCAACTGTATCACATGGACACTCTTAAATCCTAACACTCTGCACAGAGTCCAAGACCCATCCTGTACAGATTCCCTGGCTTTTGGGGTCTTGGCAATGCAACACAATGGGCCTCCCTGGGGTCTGCTTGTCTCATTATCTTGGATTAGCTCTTTTATTTCTAGTGACCTTCCTTCACCTTAGACCTTGGACTTCTTGATACAGAATAGGAAAAGTGTTCCCTGCTCTCTTGGGATTTCTGTGATAATGAAAAACAAATAAACAACCAGGAAAATTATGAACATGGAATGGAAAGTGCCATGCAAATGCGGGTGTGATGGGGCAATTCTGTGTGGTTAATCCAATCCTCAGTCTGAAAGGACAAGAGTCATCTGGTACATTTTCCCCTGGGACAGGAAGGACCATATCACTCTTCTATGCAAAATCCTGCTAAGGCTCTTTATTGCCTCTAGCAAAAAACACAAAATCTCATCCTTGTATTTAAAACCATCTGACTCCCATCTCCTTTCCTCATCTTATTTTAGATAACTTTCTATCTGTGTTCTAGAGGAATTTCCCTTACACTGTCCTCATCAGATGAGATGGTTAGCATAGCTTATGCCTTCTCCAGGAAAGGAGCCTCCCAGAGTCTACCCTAGATAACTCCCCAGCTCACCATCCCCCCAACAATCAAATATCTAACGTCTTACTTTCTATTTTGGTTTCACTCCATTTCCTTTGATCACATCCTCTAGGGAGCTCTCCATCCTCTCTGAAGATAGTCAAAGGCTTGATTCGATTTGACAAGCATTTAATAAGTGTCTATTATATGCCAGGTCACTATACAGAAAATAAAACAGTCTTTGTCCTCAAGAAGATGACATTCTATTAGGGGTGAGAGCAATAGCTTGTATGCTGATAAGGAAGTGCAAACGATTTTCAAGAGCAAGAGGATGCTAACAACTAGAAAGTCCTGGGAGAAGAAGTACCATCAATATGAAGTTTTGAGGGGCCTAGGGATTCCACATCATAGAAGTTAGGAGGACTGGCATAATAGGCATGAGAGAGAGTCTGTACAAAGACGCAGATGTAAGAGATAGGATATAATATGTAGGGAGAAGCAAATTGAGCAGCTTGGCTGGAACACAGAGTGTAAGGGGGTGGAGAAGGAGTATTGTGAACCAATCTGAAAAGACAGATGTGGAACAAGACTAGGAAGAATTAAAATTTCAATTATAAAGAGGAGTTTGTATTTTATTCTTAATAGGCAATAGGGAGCTACTGAAGTTTCTTGAGCAGAGTAGTAATATGGTCAGATTTATGCTTTTAAAATATCAATTTGGTGAGTGGAAGACAGGTTGGAGATGGGAGGGAATGGAGTTAGGAGTCCAATTATCAGACTGTTGAGATTATCCAGGTAATAGGTGATAAGGACCTGAACCAAGATGGTGTTTACATGAGTGTAGAGAAGGGAATGGTGAAAGAGGTGTGTCTAGACTCAATAAGACTTGGCAACTTATTAGATCATGAGGGGTGGGCTGTTGAGAGAGAGTGAAGAGTTAGGGATGCCATCTAGATTACCCAAAACCTGCAAGTTAGATCAGGATGGATCTCATGACTCCATAAAAGTCCTGGAACTTTGCCCACCTTTCCTTCCCTCTCCTCCTTGAGAATAATGCTATATTCTTGGGAATTATCTGGCTTGGGCAGGGAGAAAACATCTTTGGTGAGGCAAAAAGTTGAGGGTGAGAGGAAACTGCAGATCCAGGGAAGGTATCTTTATTTCATGGGACAATCCATGGATTTGTCCCTCTCTGAAAGGATGCTGGAATTAAGAGTCAGTAAACGTGGTTTAAAGTCCCACTGTAGACATTTATTGGCTCTGTGACTGTGAGCGAGTTGTATAATCTCTAAATCTCTATTTTCTCATCTGTATAATGAGGATAATATCTACCACATAGTACATATCAGCACCTTCTCTGCACTTTATAGTCTTATAGAGCATTGATACTTTAAATGACTTCCCAAGGTCCCATATCCAGTGTGAGTCAGAGGCCAAACTTGAACCCTGCTTTTTTAATACTTTAAGGTTGGCTCTCTATCCGTTATGCCAAGCTGCCTCTCATTACTACTACCATTGTCATTGTCATCTTCCTATAGGGTGCGACTGGATCCTTTTCAGAGACGGTGTACAAGTGGAGGGAATATCGCCTGAAATGTGAGCAATTCATACGAGAGACACCTCTCCCAGCCACAGGTGAGCACTCACCATGTTCTATCTGTAGTCCCCATCTCTGAGGAGGCACACATTGATTTGACCTTCCTCCCACACTCCACCCATTGCTGCCCCAAGCAGACTCTCCCTTTCTCCTGATATTACTCTACCAAACAACACCTTGAATGTCTTGAATGCTCTGTTAAGGAAAACCTTGAGCTGATTTCTAGGAGTTGCAGAGAAATAGAATCATAGAATCTAGATCAAGAAGGAACCTTGGAGATCATCTAATCTGATGACTTCATTATAGAGATGAACAAATGGAGACTTGGGGAGAAGTGATTTACCCAAGGTCACAAAGATAATAAGTAGAATACTCAGGCTTGAAACTAGGTTTTGTGATTCCAAATCCAGTGCTCTTTCTACTACATTATGGGGTATCTCAGAATCCTCCCCACCATTCAGGTCCAGAACAAACATCTACTCCCTAGATCAGCATTCTTCCTGATCCCCAATCCAACCCATAAATGACCAATCCCTCCTTGGAATGCTCAACTTCTCTAAATATTTTGTACCTCTTCTGTGTGCTTATCACTGTCTGTCTTTATTACAGTAATTTGAGTTCTAATTTTGTCCATTCTACTGGACTGGAAGCTCATCTGGAGTAAAGACTATGTCTTATTCTCTTCAAGGATCCTCCTCACCACTTAAGATAGGCACTTGCCCATAGTAGGGACTCAGCAAATATCGAATAGGTGGATGGATGAATGAATGAGAGGAAAGGCAGTAGAGCAGAGTGGAAAGAATGAGGACCTGGGTTTAAATCCTAACTCTGCTCCATATAACTTTTCTGACTTCAATTGGACCTCATTTTTCCCATCTGTAATATTATAGGGTAGAACAAGATGCCTTCCAGTATCTGTTCCAGATCTGAATAAAAGAATACAGTAGGGAGTCCTTAAGCAGAGAAATGAAATGATGTAAACAGTATTCTAGGAAGATTAATCTGGCAGAAACATTCAGACTTAATAGGAACAGAAAGGGAATCCTGTTAAGAGGCTGTTCCTGAACTTCAGGCATAAGAAGATGAGAACCTGGAACTTGGATTGGTCTCATTTTTACTGGAAATTGTAGATTTGGAAGGGATCTCAGATGTCATCTCATCCCACCTGAATGGAAATCCCTCCAGATTGGGAAGAGGGCACAGATTGGGACGAGTAGGCACTGACGTGGAGAGAGTAGAGAGGAAGCAGTGGTTGGACATGAGCTGTTCCTGACTATGGATATGTTAATGCTGGAGATGTTTGTACTTGCACTCTATAGAGTTCAGGGAAATCCCAGTTTGGGAGTCCAGGGAAGGGAGAGAACATGGAAGAGGTAGGGAAGAAGAGGCACATGGCCCAGGACCCTGCAAAAGGAAGTGGTGGGCTTTCCATTTCTTTCTCTTTTGGAAAACAATAGAGGGACATAAAGTAGGGTGGGGGGTGGCAATTCCCTCACAGTCATAGAGAAGCTAGGAACTAGAATTAAAACTCAGAGCTCTTATCCATTGGGTCAGCCAGATTGCTCTGATCTGAGCAAGGAATTGGAGGAGAGTGAGTGCCAAGAGAACAATGAATCTTTGAAAAGAACCTTCCCTACTAGCATCTTTGCCTAACCAGATGTGTTCCCCATTCTCTCTATTCAGGAGACATATTTTGCAACCGGACCTTTGATAACTATACCTGTTGGCCAGATGGACTCCCTGGGACCTATGTCAATGTCAGCTGCCCTTGGTACCTTCCCTGGGCCAGCAGTGGTAAGAACACTCCTGCCCCATCACCTCCTATTGTGGACAGGCTGTGGGGTTGAGATAGTGTAGATGGGAACTCAATGTGCCAATGTAAGCAAAGCTCTCCATCCTCAAGTATTGAACTGGGTAGTTTGACTATACTCCTGCACCCTATACCCCATCCCTGAATACTGCTTATCATCCTACCCCCTTCCTTCTGGGTCTGTGTGCCTGGGGCCGATACTATTTGCACAGCTTCTCATCAGTCACTAATCTCTATTGTTCTAGCTCTCAATACTTAGAGCTACCTAGCAAACAACCAGAAAAATGCAGGGAGACATTTTCCTTCTTTTCTCAACTTCCCCTCTCTCTTCCCTCCTCTCTGCTTCTACTCTCCTCTTTTCTCTCCTATTCTTATCCATCTCTCTTTGTCCCTTTCCTCCCCCTTCTCTTTTTTCTTCTCTGTCCTTTCTATTTCTCCTCAGTCCCTCCCATATTCTCCTATAGCCTTCTTCCTGGCTATGTATCATCCATTCCCTTTTTTTCCCTATTTCCCACCCTCCCATGGGAATATTAAGCATGGGGTGACTTGCTCTTTGTCCCCTCTTTCCTCCCCCTCCCCCAAAGTGCTTGCATCATGAACAAGCCATGGGAGGTGAGGCTCACTTGGATAGCTGGCTTGATTATCTTTACACTCTAATTTGAGGTGGGGGTAGGAAGAGGTGATGATGACAATGATTTCCTTCTCTTTTTTGTGGTTCCCTGCTTGACCTGACTGATCCCCCATTTATTCCTTCCTTAGTTCCTAACTACAATGACTGCTTTCTGTTCTTTTCCTCTCTCCTATACCCATACCCAAATACACCCCCCTACATACACCCTCCCACATGCATACATACACATGAACATTAGAGACACGAGTTCATTGAAGTTCTGTTTTTAATCTGCTATTTTCAAAGCTATGCATTTCATCTGCTATTATCTGCTATTATGATTCAGCAGGATTCAATTAAGGTAGGTTGAAGGGGACTTTGGACCCCTGAGATTGACCCCCCCCCCAGTACTGTAGCAAGTGACAGAGCAGAAACCCTCTAGGCTTTAGTGGGAGAAGACAAGGGCATGAGAACATATTCTGGTTGCCATGTAGTGCATTTCAGGGCCAAAGGATCCCATGTCTGCCACTTACTAGCTGGGTGACTTGTGCTAATCATTTGACTTCTCTGGGTCTCAGTTTCCTCATCTGTAAAATGGGAGTGGGACTATTGGACCAGTTGGCTCTGAGGTCCCTTCCAATTATAAACTTATGATCTTATGATGAATAAGGAAAGTTTGATTCAAAGTCCACCCTCCACCCCCTCCTCCAACTTCTGTGGCAACCTCTCCTACCAATAGCATTGGGGAGGAGAGTGTGAAGTACTGGGCCAGGAATTACCATATCCTGGGAAAAGAAGGAGTGCCTTACCCTGGGTCTGTCTTTTCTCATAGGGATGGAAGGGAATAGCAATGTCCTGGCTTCCTAGAAGGAAGAATGATGATTAGCTCCCCAAAATTGAACTGGGTGCTGGGGTGATCTGGGGAGGGCATACAAGGGCACTGGTGGTAAGTAGCCACCCACGCCTGCCCCTTTGTACTCAACACCCACCTCCTTTGGCCTAGCTTGATTTAGAGCTGATGGCTTGGGAGCGGAGGGCTGGCCGGTGGTTGTCACTGGTATAATTCATTACCTATCATACCTCCTCTGGGGCCTGGCATTTCCTAGGGAAATGGTTCTATAGGCTCCCAGAGACAGAGAAGATGTCTAGAGAGATGTGCTCCTGCAGCCTCCAATCCATTCCCAGTGGTGAAACCTGGGGGGAGGATCAGGTTTGCCAAAAGCATTGCATTTTTGCAAATAACGTCCTGAGCTTCTGGAAAGGAAACAGGATCTGGTCAGAGTCAGGGAAGGTTACTGTTTTGCAGGAAGGCTTGCTATGGGGGAGAATACCTGGGAACTCAAACCTCTGGGGAAAGAGCAAAGCACTGTCCCCCAGGGCAAGCTCATCAGCTACCTCCATGGTCCCCTGCCCTGTGGAAGGCCCTGCCCTGGACCTATCCCCCAGTGATGAGCTGAAATGGATTCCATTTTGCCCTATATAACAGTTCCCAGACCGTGTTAAGTGACGTCATGTTTTAAATGAAACAGCCCACTAATCGTGAAGGTTAAGATGCATTTATTATTCATTAATTTGTTAACTTATTCAGTATTGAGTCTTCTTGGGTGTTCAGATCCATGCTATCACTGAGGAGTTTGGGTAAGGGAGAGGCACCTCTAACCCTGGTCTTTGAGCTTCAGTTTTCATTAAGGAGATAAAATCCATTTACTTGAAATTTCATCATCTAAGAAACATCCCTTAAGCACACAGAATGTACAAGCAAAGTTAGGAAAAGTGTTGAGAAAGATATGGGGTTAATAAGGCTGAGTCCCACCCTGGAGCACTTTCCTCTCAAACACGAAGATTCTGCAGAATTATTTCTTTCATATTCAAGGGCTTGTAACCCACGTGAGCCTATAGCATAGTTCAGCCAAGAGAATATGAAGGAGGTAAGTGGCTAGTCTGGGAAGGCTTCTTGAAAGTACCCAGGGCCTTGCAAGATTCTAGTTCTCATCTGGCTTTCTCATCTTTCCCCATTGGTGGGTGACTGAAAAGGCCTTCAGCAGCAGCACCAAGAAGCACTTGGGTCCAATCTAATTATAATCAGAATTTCTACTGCATAGTTTGGTGGGAGGGAGTAGTGTGCAAAAGCCTTCTTCCATTTGCAGAGGGTTCTATGCCCAGGGAGGGCCTAGAGCAAGGACACCCCAACCCATCTAACTTTTTTTCCCACAAGAGTTGGAAAGGAATAGCAATACTTTCTGATAAACTTTCTGGTAAACTCCCTGTGTGGGAATAGGAGGGCATTTAGGTGTCAAAGTGGATAGAGTACCAGACTTGGAAGAATCCTCTTCCTGAGTTCAAATTTGGCCTCAGACACTTACTAGCTATGTGACCCTGGGCAAGTCACTTAACCCTTTTTGCCTCAGTTTCCTCATCTGTAAAATGAGCTGGAAAAGGGAATGGCAAAATACTCATACCAGTAACTTTGTCAAGAAAACCCAAATAGGGTCATGAAGAGTCAGACATAACTGAAAAGTGACTGAACAAGAACAAAGGGAGTGGGAATGTTGGGGAGAAGGGCAGAACTACATCTATGCTAGCAGCACTTGGGGAAGATTTCACCACACCCGGGCTATCCATAGCATACTGGTCTGTTAGAAAGAGAATTGGGGGTGGCTAGGTGGTGCAGTGAATAGAGCTCTAGCCCTGGAGTCAGGAGGACCTGAGTTCAAATCTAGCCTCAGACAAAACACAAAAACTAGCCCTGTGACCTTGGGCAAGTCACTTAACCCCAACTGCCCTACCTTCCCCCTCCAAAAAAAGGAAGGAAGGAAGGAAGGAAGGAAGAGAAAGAGAACTAGATTTGGAGTCAAAAGTTCTGAGTTCAAATCCTGGTACTTATAGCTTGAGAGCCCTGAGGTGATTACCTTCACCTCTATTAAATAAGGGGACTGGACCAGAACAGAGGTGGGGAACCTGTGGCCTCAAGGCAACATGTAGTCCTCTAGGTCTGCAAGTGTGATTCTTTGACTGAATCCAAACTTCACAGAACAAATCCTCTTAATAAAAGAATGTGTTTTCTGAAACTTGGACTCAGTCAAGAGGTCACACTCAAGGACCTAGAAGGCCACATGTGGCCTTGAGGCCACAGGTCCCCCATCCCTGGATCAGGTGATCAGAGAACTATTCTGCCCACGTAAATGAAAATAACATATATAAGGTTCTATGCAAACATTAAAGAGCTATATGAATGCTTGCTGTTATGATAATGATAATGATGGTAGTCCTAAGACTTGGGGTCAAATCACAATCTGTTTTCCTCTCTGAGCCTGAGTTTCCTCATCTATAAAACTGCGGTGAATAATACTTGTCCTGACTGCCTCCTGGGGCTAGTGTGAAGTTGTTCTTCAGTCATTTTCAGTCATGTCCAACTCTTGGTGACCCCATTTGGGGTTTTCTTGGCAGACACTGGAGTAGTTTGCCATTTCCTTCTCCAGCTCATTTGACAGATAAGGAAACTGAGGCAAACAAGATTACATGACTTGCCCAGGGTCACACAGCTGGTTAAGTGTCTGAGGCAGGATTTGAACTCACAAAGATGAGTCTTCTTGATTCCCGGCCCTGTACTCTATCCATTTCATCACCTATTGCCCCAGGGCTAGCATGAAGACAGCATCTTAAATACATGGTAAATTGCTACTCATAATTGTTTTGGAGGCCTGTGGAGCTTCCCAATCTTGTTTTTTTTTTCTTCTCATTATTGAAGATGCTTCATATGGAAGCATGATCCTGAGAATGGATATCAAAAATTTTCCATGAACTCAAAGCCCCTTTTTCTTCCCTGTGCTTGCCTCCCCTAACCCCAGTGGCCTTTCTTTCCCCTCTGCTACCAACTGCCCAGAGGTTTAGGGTAAGAACCACAGGTTGGTCCTCACCTCTCCAGCTACAGGGAGCCCAAGTCAGGAGCAACTTATCATCACTCAGCCTCTAATCTACCCCCAACTCTGCCTCCTTCTCCTAGGCTCCATCCATCACCTTTAATTTTATTTGAGCAGGAAATAGGCCCTCATGGCGGCCCGTTTATGAACGAACAGAGTTTTATAGCTTTCTCCATGAAGCTAATGACAGCCGTCGCGGCCCCCTGCCAGCCGCCACCTGGCTCAAAGGACTAATTTACTCTGCTTTCTGACACTCAGAATCATCCATGGCTACTGCCTGCCCCCCCCTTCCCCTACTGAGTTAGGGACCCATAGAAGCAAAGTGCTCCATCAGCATAATTGCTTTTATCACCCAGACAGCTCCCTGTCCCAGGAGCTAATGAAGCAGGAGGAATTAACCTGCAGTGAGGAAATCCTGCACAGTAGACTTTGGATGGGGCTGAGGCAGATTCAGAGGGGACAGGAGAACTCTAGTAGGATCTTGACCCTTGACCCTGACCCATGAATCCAGAGCTGATGGATCCTCTTTGTTTTTATAAAGTCATAGTCAGGCATATGTATAATAACACATCAATGGATCTGTGATTACAGATATGGGCTTTTCCTCTATTGGTATGGAGGGCAGCCCATCTACATCTTCTCAGTCTACATGGCACTTGTTCATATGCTCCCCTAAATGTTCCAGTCAACTTGATGGAGGCTTTCTTCTAGGTCTCTTGACAATGGTGGAAACCAATGAGGACACACCAAACAGGCAGCCTGTCTATTGGTCCTGCCTTATACCTTGTACATGACCAGCTCACCTTCTTTTCTGGTGATAACATCTCTCTAGTGACAATGCAGGCATCCTTTCTCCTATCCAGTTCTTTACTGGTGGTGATACGTTACAGTCTAAACATGCTTACAAAGCTTCATTCCATTGCCTTTTGCGTGACACCTGACTTTAATTCAAGTGAGGTACAAAACAGAAAGCCTCGGGGCAGCCAGGTAACACAGTGAGTAAGAGCACCCGCCCCAGTGTTGGGATGACCTGGGGGATTGAATCCGGGCTCAGACACTTAGCACCCACCCAGAAACACCTGACTGTGTAACCTTGAGCAAGTTACTTAACCCCAATTGCTTAAAAAAACAAACAAACAGAAAGCCTTATGTTTACCAAAGGCACTTTGCCATTGTCATGGAGGACACAGTACAAAGTTTAATAATAATAACAGCTAGCATTTATATAGTACCTACTATGTGCTAACTGCTTTAAAGATAATTTGAATTATTTATTTAATATAATATATTATTGTGTGTTATTACATATAATAAATATATAATAAAATAAATGTTTATTATTTTATAAATATTTTAAATTATAATTTAAATACATTTTAAATTTAAATAATTAAAAAATATCTCATATATCTCAGGTAATAGTAGGTGCTATTATTATCCCCATTTTACAGTTGAAGAATCTGGGGCAGATTAGAGGTTAAGTGACTAGCTAGTAAGGGTCTGAAGCTGGATTTGAACTCAGGTCTCTCCTGATTCTAAGGCCAACCTAACTACCTCAGTCCTTTGACTGAGGCAAACCTATCCAGATTCATTCCATTAAGACTCAACAATAGCTATATGAAATTGAATTTGCCTCCTTGTGTCGGATCTGTCCTTGACCTGGGCTGTGACTTAGATGATGGCATGAAGAACCATACCTGTCCATGTGCAGATAGATGACTTGGGACTGGGAGAGATAGCTAGTGCACAGAATGTCAAGTGTTGAGTCAGAATCCTAGTGATCCAGTGGCCAGAGCACCAAGCCCAGAGTCAAGAAGGCTCTAGAACTAGGTCTCGAAGGAACCTTTGAAGTATCTAGTTCAAACTTCTTCTACAGATGAAGAAATCAAGTCCCAGGGAGAGCAGGAGACTAGTTCAAGTTACAGTTCTTACAGTTGTTCATGTTCAGTTATTCTCAGTTATGTTAGACTCTTCCAACTCCATTTAGGGTCTTCTTGGCAAAGGTACCAGAATGGTTTGCCATTCCCTTCTCCAGATCATTTTACAGATGAGGAAACTGAGGCAGAGTGAAGTGACTTGCCCAAGGTCACATAGTTAGTGTCTGAGGCAGGATTTGAACTCATGAAGATGAGTTTTCTTGCCTCTGAGCCTAGCATTCCCTATACTTCAAAACTTAGCTGCCCATTCTACAGATGAATAAACTAAGGCCCAAAGATTAGGTAGCTTGCTCAAAGTCATACAGTCAAGAAGCTACAAAGCCAGGACTCCAGCCCAAGCCCAGTGACTCCACTATGTCATGTTGCCTCTCATACCCAGTCAGTCACTAAGTCTAACATCTTTATTCCTGCAACATCTCTTGACTCTGTCCCTTTCTTGCTAGTCTCACTGTATCATGGTATAATAGAGAGAACACTGAATTTGGGGTCAGAATTGAGACCTGGCTTTGCTACTTGTCAATTATGTGAGGCAGCTGGTGGTGCAGTGGATAGAACACTATGCCTGGAGCCAGGAAAACTTGAGTTTAAATCTGGCCTCAGACTTAACTAGCTGTGTGACCCTGGGCAAGTCATTTAACCTCTGGTTGCCTCAGTTTTCTCAGCTGTAAAATGGAAATAATAATAGCACCTACCTCCCAAGATTGTTGTGAGGGTCAAAGGAGATCATATTTGAAAAGTGCTTAGCACAAAGTCTGGCACATAGTAGGTGCTATAAAAATGTTTATTCCTTTTCCCTTGGTAAGTCTTCCTGCTTCCAATCTGTTCTTTATACAATGACTAGAATAATTTTTTTCTTAAGTACTAATGTGGACATGCCACTCCACTGCTCAAAAAGCTTCACTAGCTCCCTATTGTTTACTGACTAAAAGGCAAACTCCTTTGCCTGGCATTCAGGCATTTGTGATCCTACCTGCCTAGGCTCATGTCATATTACTATATTATATTCTATAAACTCCATGACCTAGTCAAGTGGGACTACTCTCTGACCCCGCTACCCCAACACACACTTTCCCGTCGGGATTTTTCTTCATAGTTTTCAATAACTGGGACATCCTCCTCTTCTTGGCCTGCTGAATTTCTACCCATCCTTTAAAGACTAGCTCAAATACTTTTTCTCAATCCCCAGTTAGTAGCCATCTTCCTTCTTGGACCTCACAGAGTGATTTTAATTTAAATTTTTTTGCAAGGAGTAATAGAGACAAGGGAGCCAGATTTCATTGAATTGGGGAGCTCTCAGTAAGGAAAGTCCCACTACCAATACAGATCAGTACCAGCACTGGCAACCCTACTCTTAGAAACTTGACTGGGGCTCTGAAGTTTTAAAAGCCAAATAATCAGCATGTGTCAGAGGCAATACTGATCCCAGGTATCCACAATACTATATTCCTTCTACCTCTGATTGCCTGTAACATCATGTACTAATAATAGTTATTAGTGTTTGTGTCATATTCCCCTGCTAGACTGAAGACAGACCTTACCTATAATTTGCATCTCCCCAGCCTCTGCCACAATGCTTAGGTTTGTGGAATGAATGAATAATTTTTTAAAAAATTAAATAAAGTAAAAAGATGATCTTTAGTCCCATCCAGAGTTATTCTGAATTCATAATTGGTATAACTAGAATGAATGACTTTGTGTTTATTTGTATTTGCAGTGTCCTATAAATCTATTACTTGATTAGGAGGGGGTGTTCCTCATTTTTTTCCTTCTAAAAGAGAGCTTTCAGGGAAACTAGACTGAGTGTTCCCAAGACAAAGCATGTAGAATCTTGTTGCCTGAAGAATTTGGTGTAGAGTCCTGCCTCATCTCCAAGGTGGGCCCCAGTGAGCCCATGACAAATTGATCCCCATGGGAGTCAGAAGTCACCTTGTCCACTTGTACCTAACAGGGAAATCCCCCTCCACCAGAACCAACAAAGTGGTCTCAGCTTGAACCTGCTGCTCGAGGGGTGGACCTCTGCTTCCCAAGGCTCCCCATTCCGCTTCCGAACAGCTCTAACTGTTAGGATTTTTGTTGTTTACACTGAGTCTCTCTGCAATTCCTACACATTCATTGCACCTCGTTCTGCCCTCTGAGGCTATGCAGAACTAATCTAATCCCTCTTCTATGAGACACTCTTTCAAATATTTGAACCCATCTATCATGCACCCTCTAAATCTCTTTATATTCTAGGCCAAACTCCACTGGTTCCTTTAACCAGTCCTTGTATGGAATGGTTTTGGGGGCCCTCACCATTCTCTTTACACAGGAGGACTCCTTCAGACTTTCTACAGCCTTTCTAAAATGTAGCACCAACTAAATGTGATCTGAGCAGGGTAGAATTCAGTGAGGTTACCACACCCATCATAGTAGACACTATACCTCTTTTAACATTGCCTAAGATTTTGGTTTTTTGGTTTTTTGAATTAGATTTTCTGACAGGCACATGACTTATATTAAGTTTGTAGTCCTCCAGAGTCCCCAGAACCTTTTGATAGGAACCATTGTCTAGTCCCCTACCCCACACCCCATCTTATATTTGTGAAATTGATTTCTTGAACACAGGTATAGGACTTTACTTTTATCTCTATTCAATTTCATCTCATTAGACTGGACTGATCCTTGTAGCTTTTCAAGAACTATTGGAAAGGGAGGGATGGAGAGAGAGAGAGAGGAAGGAAGGAAGGAAGGAAGGAAGGAAGGAAGGAAGGAAGGAAGGAAGGAAGGAAGGAAGGAAGGAAGGAAGGAAGGAAAGAAGGAAGGAAGGAAAAAGTAAAAGAAGGAAAGGGAAGGGAAGAAACATTTATTAAGCACCTACTATGTGTTTAATATTTACATTTTATGATCTCATGTGACTTGTTGGTATGTTGTAGAAGAATAGAAGAAAACCCTAATATTTTCTTTGGAAAAAAAAGTCAATGGTGCTATCAGAAGCAAAAAAAAAAAAAATAGTAAAGTCTGAAGGAACAGAAAGTTATGGGGAGAAAATAATACATTGAGTTTGGAAATGCTGAAGTTGAGATGCTATTGGGATGAGTTAGCTCCTTGAGGGCAGGCACTGTTTGATTTCTGTTTTTTTGTCCCCCTTCACCTTGCACAGTATATGGCACAGAGAGACATTTAATAAATTCTTTGGTCATTATATGGCAGCGCTTCCCTAGCACAGTACTTGACACATAGAAAGTGCCTGATAAATTCTTGTTGATTGATTGACATTCAAGTAGAGAGACCATTTGGATCATTCTAGATGTGGGTCTAGCCATCATAAGAGATGTTGGAACTCTGTGTATAGATTTGGGACTCTAATAATAACAACAATAGTAGTAGTGAGAGCCAACATTTTTTATAGTACCTACTACATGCCTGGAATTGTGCTAAGTACTTTACAAGTATTATCTCATTTGAGACTCACAACAGGGGGAGGTGGGAGGCAGGTGCCATTGTTGTCGACATTTCACAGATTAGGAAAATGAGGCGAATAGCGGTTGAGTAATTCCCTCGAGATCACACACAGCTAGTAAGTATCTAGCGCTAGATTTGAATTCAGGTCTTCCTGACTTGGTGCACCATGTGCCTCTATTGTCTTCTGGCTTCTTCTTTACAGAAACGGTAGTGAAAAATTGTCACGGGGCAGAAAGCAAAGAGAAGAAGACCGAGGAAGGGTCATAGAGGAACAACCACATTGAGGAGTGAGAAAGAAGACAAGAAACCTGGGGAGGAATCAGGGGAGGAGTTAAAGATAGGGATAGAACCAGGGAGTTGTGGCATATCTGAAGCCCAGGGAGCTCAGAAACTATGCAGAAACAGCTCCAGCATAATGCCTCTATGGCCCTTATGGCTAGTGTATACTCACTGAACATAAATGTGTGACTAGCTGTGTACAAAGCACTTTACCTCTGTCTGCCTAGAAAGTCATCTCTAGAATGAAGAGGCTAGACTTTAGTCCTGCACAGCTCTAAATCTTTGATGCTGCAAAGTGTGGAAGTGGGGATGAGAAAAGAAAAGAAAAGGCTTAAAAAATATTATGGAGACCAAGAGTCAGTAAAGGTAGAGAAAAACTGTGTTGAGTGGCAGTGTGGACTCAATCGAGGTTCCATAATGTAAATTTGTAGTGGGTGAAGTGAGTTTGATGTTCTGATTTTCTGCTTAGCAATACTGGATTAGGATCAGAGAAATCAGATGGTGGGGGCACCTAGGGAAATTTACATATAGGGAATAGCAGAAAGTGGAGCGGAGGGGAAAGGGTCTAGAGAAGGGTATCAATGGCAGTAACTAATGAAACATTCTAGGAGTGGGTGAGGGGGCCAAAGCTAGATATAAATGAAATCAGAATACAGAAAGTTGTCTAGAATAGGGGAGGTTTTTAATCTGAAGTTTGTAAAATAAATTTTTTAAATATACATTTTGATCACTATATTTAGTTGTAATTTGTTTCCCTTGTAATCTTTTTTATTTTATTTTATGCATTTAAAAACATTATTCTAACAGTGCAGCCCGAACTCTGTTCTGAGAAGGCATCCATAGGTTTCACCAGCATGCTAAAAGGGTTCATGAAACAAAAAAAGGTTAAGAACCCCTTGATCTAGAAGAATGAAAATGAATAAAGATGAATTATGGGAACAGAGGTCATCATAAGGGGAAAATATAAATTGTGTTTGAAAGTAGGAAAGCTTTGGAGTCAAAGGTTGATTTTCAATTGTATCCAACTCTTAGTGACTCCATGGACCATATACTGTCCATGGGTTTTTGTTGGCAAAGGTCCTAGAGTGGTTTGCCATTTCATTTTCCAATGAATTAAGACAAATCAAGGTTAAGTGACTGGCCTGAGGTCAGACAGTAAGTGACTGAGCCCTCATTTAAACTTAGGTCTTCCTGACTCTAGGTTCTATCCACTGAGCTTCTTTGGAGTCGGAGAACCCAGTTTCAAATCTTGTATGTGCCACTTGTCTTTGTACCCAGAGGGCCTAGCACAGTGCCTGGCAGTTGGGGAAACTTAATGCTTGTTTGCTAGATCAATTGATTTATTTGTGGCCTGAGGAAATCATTTAATCTCTCTTCGTGTCAATTATATTACCTATAAATTAAAGAGGTTGAACTAGGTAAACTCTAAGGTCCCTTACAGTTCTAAATCTACAATCTGATGAATTATAATCCTATAATTCTAAAAAATGGGAAGGAGGGTATGGATAGAGGGGAAATTATAAGAATTTTGGAGGGGGTGCAATTCTGAGAGATGGTGAGGAGGTCTGGGATGGAAACATGTCAGTATGTGGCTGACATGTATAATAAACATGTGAAGGATGGAGGTGGGGGGAAGGAGGAGAAGTGGAAAGATACTAAACCTGTGATTTTACTAGTGGTGCAAATTCCTAATGTGGGACTTCCTTCTACTCAAGAAGATTGGTAACTGCTCTGCAAAAAATCCTTAGAGAATGCCAGGTTTGCATGGGTCCATAAACTTTCATTGTTGTTCAATCCTTTTTTCAGTCATGTCCAACTCCTCATGACCCCATTTAGAGTTTTCCTGGCAAAGATACTGGAGTGGTTTGCCATTTCATTCAGCTAATTTTACATATGAGGAAACTGAGGCAAACAGGGTGAAGTGACTTACCCAGGGTCAACCAGCTAGTAAGTATCTGAGGTCAGATTTGAACTCAGGTCTTCCTAACTCCAGGCCTGTACTCTATCCACTGCACCATCTTGGCTAGTATATGACAAAAGTGAGACTCATGTGCCAAGTCTCCCCAAGGTTCCCAACTATTTTCATCCAGAACCTTTTGCTTTTCAGCAAATCTTCCTATACTTCCTATCTATGTAAAAGGAGAGAAATTATATAGTTTACCATTTACATGCACATAAGAAATTATAAAATGTTATTTGGCATATAGCATTTCTTTTTAGCATCACAAAGTTTTAAATGTTTAACAGAATGCAGTCAAATAAATTAGTAAGGTTATTGATTCTCTTTCCTGTCAGCCACCAATGGTTTTATTCTTGGTATATTTTGTGAAAAATGTGTGATTACTCCCATATCACATTTGGTTCAACTTTTTTCTTGCTTTGGATTTGATTGAGACCAGCACTGAGAATTTTGAATCACCGAGATAAATTGTTATAAATGGAATTAGAGCCTTGTAAGCCAGTTTAGTAAGAACGGGCTATGCTTCTTCAAGCATTCCACAATGGTTTTACAAGAACCAAAAAAAATTAATTTCATTGCTTGGAAATCAATGCAGAGTTTCTGGTGATTGTAGAGATCAATTAGTTTGTATTTTACTATATCGTTATTGCTAATTTTTTTCTAGCTTCTTTGAAAAAAAGGTTTTGTAGCCAAACCTTGTTCATTTGTAGGCAGAATAGTGAGTGGAGAGCTCTGGACTTGGGAGTCTGGAAGACTTGAGTTCAGTTCCCAATATGGGACCCTACTGCTCTGTGTCCCAACTTTCCTATCTGTAAAAATAAGGGAATTGCATCCTGTGGCCTCTAAGGACCCTTCCAAGTCCTAAGTCTTTGGTTGGTTACATGGTCCTGTGAATTATTCCCTTCAACTCTCTCAAATTTTTCAGATGTATTATAAATGCTCACTCCTTTTCCCACTCCAGCCCCATGTCCTCATCCTTTTTTACTTTTCCAGTCCCATAATTTTTCCCTAAGACTACTATAATTAGGAGACTTCCATAGGGTAATATGGCTATTTGCTGAATATTCTGTGTACCCCCCCCCACTCTAGTTTCTTATGCCCCTTGAAAGTATTCTTAGCCCAGGTTGAGAATTTCTGCTCCAAGTTTGATTCTTGTTCAGATAAGTAATTATAAATGAGTATCTGAAACTGGATTTGAACTCAGGTCTTCCTGATTAGAGGTCCAATGCTTTATCCACTGTTCCACCTAGTAGACACAAGGTAAACTTAATGGAGAAGGGGGACTAGGAAAAAATTCCTGCCAAGAAATGACTTTTAAAGAAAGTCAAGAATTGAGTCTAAGAGATGGAAATGAGAAGGGAGAGCATTCCAAGCTTGGGGAACAACTTAGGAGTAAGCCAGGTTTGGGTTAAAGCCAGAAGGTAAAAGGGATATTTAGTTGAAAAGTTAAAAGATACAGGGTAAGGGGTTCTTAACCTGGAGTGAGTTCTTATGAACTTTAAAAAAAATTTTAACTACATGTCAAAATTATTGGTTTCCTTTATAATCCTACATATTTTGTTTTTTCATTTAAAAACATTATTCTTAGAAGGGGCCCATTAGGTTTCACTAATTTGCCAAAAGGGTGCACAATGAAGAAATGGTTAAGAGCCCATGGTATAGAAAGAGTTTGCTGAGAGTAGAATGGGCATTCCAAAAGCAGCCAGAGAGTAGAGTGAGGCTGGTGACTTTACAGAGCCCTGCCTCACTTAAATCCAATTCATTTGCATGTCACTTTTCTGATATTATCTGCCCTCTTGGAGAAAGAAGGACAAATAACAACAATGTAATAGATCACTAGACCCTGAAAGAAGCAGATAGGAAGGAGCCCAGGAAGAAGGTAGGAATGGAGTCCTAAGTAATGGACGTGTGTCTTGTATCTAAAGCAGAACTAGGTGCTGGAAGAGCAGGGTTGGGGAGCCAATATAAAATAGAGAGAATGGTGCTTTGGAGTTACATCAGCAGAGGCTAACCAGTAGAGACACTGTTGAGCTGCTTCAACATGGAATTTATTTTCATTGACGTTTGAGAGCCTGCTTCTGTAAAGTCTCTTTTCTAGATGTGCTGCTGCCCAGGCTTCCAGAGCCAGATGCTGAAAGGAGCTAGTCTTCTTGAGCTCTCAAAGAGGTCAAACAGACAGGAAATCCAATAGGGACTGGCAGACATTCAGCAAAGATTCAGCAAAGCCAATTAGTCTGTGTAGCTAAGAGATGCAAAGAGTATTTAAACTGCACAAGAAGAGGAAACTGGAAAAGTCCTCAAATACCAAAAAGGGACTTCAGTCACAAGCAGCTTGTATGCTAATTACAAATCAGTCTTTTTTCTTCATTAAAAAAAGAGTTGGCTCCCTCCTGATCTTAAGGAGGTTTTGTTAGCCTTGCTCTAATTACTTGAAAGCTATAAAACCCCTCTCATTTGAAGGGCTCTATAAGTCAGACTTTTCTTTCTGCCCATTTTTACTTGTTTCTCCTAATTAATCTGAACTGGTGTTACCCCAAGATGAGTGCCAGTCAATGGAGCAAGTGTTCTGAACTTAAGTTTTACCTCTGATTCTTGGTAGCAAGTACTTCAAAAAAATCCACAGGGACCCTTTGAGGAGAGGAGCCCAAAGAATGCATCTCTAATACTGAAATTTGAGGTAGGGAAGGGGGAAAGTGAGCTTTCTGACAATTTAGTACAAGTGGAAAGACCCCTGACTGGAGCCAGAGGACCTGGATTTAACTCTAATGGTAATTACCTATATGACCTTGAGCAAGTCAGTTATCCTCTCCTAGCCTCAGTTTCCTCAACTATAAAATTAGGGAATTGGACTGGGTGGTCTCTGATATCCCTTCCAGCTCTAAGGATAGATCCCATGGAGATGCTGCATTGTATAAGCTGGATGGAAGAAGGCAGTGGCCCAGGGAAAGCTCCCTTCCTGCAAGCTGACACCTGAAATTCCTTTAATGCGGTGGGGAGGACATGGAGCCTTCCATCCCACAATAAGAGGTCAGGTTTAAACTGCAAACATTCCTCAAGAGGCCACAGAAAAGCTGGCATTTTTTCTGGGCTTATTTTTCCCACTCAATTCAACAAACTTGAAATGCCTACTCTGTGCAAGACATGAGAACAAGATTGAATTGCTTAAGCTCTAGGGGTCTTTCTGCTTTAAATCATAGGATCACTATGGGTTTCAGTAGGGGGTGGGAAGAAGACAAAGAAAACAAAGAAAGTCCCTGCTCTTGGGAAGCTTATAATCAAACAGAGTGAAGAGAGATAGGTAAGAAAATGACCATAGGCAGAAGAAGTGACTCACTGAGGTCACTTGACCTAACTAGAAAGCCACAGGCCAAGGTGAAGGCTAGTAAGCCTCATAGCCTTCCCACCCATATGGCTGTGGTCAGCTGAGGTCTGACGCTGTTCTCAGGCTGGACCTGTGGGAATCTTACATTCACCCATTGAAGCTGT
>NW_027187367.1:15315163-15350636 GCF_028583685.1 Petaurus breviceps papuanus
TTCTCAGATTGTTGCTTAACATCCTTTAACCACCCAGTAACTGGGCATAGGGAGAGGAGAGATTTTCAACTGGAGACCAGGTATTCTCACATGAGACAGGGCCCATTTCATCAGATCTATCAGTCATTCAACAAACATTCATCAGATGTGAAGCAGATCCAGATAAAGGCAAAAATAGTCCTTACCTTCAAGGAGCTCCCATTCTGAAGAGGGCGGAGGGATGGTGTTTTTGCCTTTATTTGTCTCTCCATGGCTTAACACAAGGAATGTTGCATGATTGACTGATTTGTACACGTGAGCACTGTTCCATGTGTGAGAATACCTGGGCTCCAGTGGAGAGAGATATCAGGTAAAAACTAGGTACATGGGGCGGCTAGGTGGCGCAGTGAGTAAAGTGCCAGCCCCGGAGTCAGGAGGACCCGAGTTCAGCTCCAGCCTCAGACACTTAACACCCAACACAAAAAAACTATCTGTGTAACCTTGGGCAAGTTACTTAACCCCAATTGCCCTCCAAAAGGCAAAAAAAAAAAAAAAAACCCAAAGAACTAGGTACATACAAGTGTTATATTTTATACATATATATGTATGTGTATGTATATATGAGTACACAATGAAGTAGAAAGGAGTGCTTGAGGCAGATGGAGCAAGCAGGATGATGGATGGCAGATACGAGGTAAGATGCAGGGTGTGACCAGCCAGAAAAGTGATCCAAGAAGACTATGCATTGATGCCTCCACTGCAAATTTATCTGTGTTCTTTCACAAAGCACCCCCAATTATGTGACATCCCAGGGCAGCCCTTCCCCCTTTCCTGTTTTCCTTGCTTATCTGTATGACAAAGTCATCTGATAGCCCAGGCATTTCAGAGCTGCGCCTGCCCCTCCTCCCTTCTCCTGCACCCCTTACCCCTATCCTACACCTAACCTGGCCAATTGCTCTGCCTCCCATGAGAGCAGGCTCTCTGTGTGCATTACCCCAATAAATGCCTCTCTTTAACTTGGAGACTCCCTAAGCAAATTCTTCTGGGATATTGGGACCCGCCCAACTATTCTTCATTATACATATATGTACATATACATAAATGATGTGTATGTACTTATCCAGATGTGTGTACACATGTGTGTGTATGCATATATACACACACAGAGTAAGTAGAAAGTAATCTCAGAAGGAAGGAGCTGGCAGTAGATAGAACTGGAGGGGAGAGAGACCCTGCAGAAGGTAGGATTTTCAGGTGAGACACAAAGGCATCCAAGAAAGCTCAGAGGAAAAGGAGAACAAGGAGAGAATTCCAGGCAAAAGGGACAGAGAATGAGAAGGCAGGGAACGAAAGGAAGGTTAATGTGGCAGGAGAGTACTTGGAGGGGAGTAAAATGCTAAAAGATTGGAAAGGCAGAAAGAAGCTTTAAAGATTAAACAGCATTTTTTACTTGATCTTAGAGGGTAGAGGGAGTTAATGAAGTGGTAGGGAGAAATAGTGACAAAGTCCGACATGTAATTTAGGAAGTTCACTTTGACAGGGGTGTTGAGGTCTAGGCGTGCTGGGAACCCAGAAATTCAAGGGTAAAAGATGTGGATCCTGCCTTGAAAGAATTTGACTCAAGCCCTCTTTTAGTCAGAGACTGGGTTTATTAAAATACTGGTTAGAGAGGACAAGATTTTAAGAATCCTAGCTTTGATAGATGAGACTAACCCTTTTTATAGGTGGGAAGATTTGGATGGGAGTGGATAGTAGGCTGGGGTGACCTGAAGGTGGCAGAGAATTGAAGGAGCCACAATGGAAGGCCAGGTGAAAGGATTGCTGGGATGCTTCAGGCAAAGGCCAGAGGCTTCACCATGTGGGAAAGTTCAGGGGCTGGGTTGAAAGTTCAAAGAGGAGGAGGGGTCCAGAACCCGTACCCCATCAAGGGGAATGGAAAATTAACTAGATGGGGGAGGGGGACCAACAGGATTTGGTTACTTCCTGGGGTCTAACTGTAAAATGAAGGAATGGGATTAGATCATTATAGTAATGGCTAGCACTTGCACAGCACCTACCATGCACTATGTACTTTACAAATAAATATTATCTCAGCCGATCCTTATAACCACTCTGGGAGGTAGGTGCTATTATTGTATTTTGTTGTTGAGTTGTTTCAGTCAGGTCCAACTCTTTGTGACCCCACTTGGAGTTTTCTTGGCAAATACATTGGAGTGGTTTGCCTTTTCCTTTCCAGCTCATTTTACAGATGAGGAAACTAAGACATATAGGATTAAGCTACTTGCCCAGGGTCATATGACTAGTAAGTGTCTGAGGTTAAATTTGAACTCAGATCTTCCTGACTTCAGACCTAGTGCTCTATCTACCATGCCATCTGGTTGCCTCAGGATCTGTTAAGGCCCCTTTCAGCTCTAGACCCCTTATTCTATAACCCTAAATAACTTAATGGGCCTCAGTTTCCTCCTCTGTTAAAAAGGAGTCATTTGTATTTGATAGCAGTCCCAGAGGTCCCCTCCAGTACTAGACGGATGCTTCCATGACAGATCCTCTCTCTCAGCTAGACTACTGTAATAACTCATTACCTGACAAACAGGAAGTCTTTGTAGCTAGCTTGGCAACCCCTGCTAGAGCATGGACTCTGATAGCCTTGGAGGGGTCACCTCCACAGCACAACAGCCATGGGAATGCTGTAATGGAGGAAATGATTCACCCCTAACTTCTCAGCCACACATTTAGTTTGCTCAGGAAACCTTTCCTTGGGGAGAATGTCAGTGCTAACTTCAGCACCAGCCTTGTCCAAAGTTAATGCAAACTCTGAGCTAGTAAAATCATAATTAATGAAGTTTTACTGATGTTCTCTTGTGGCTTCTATATAAAATGAGGAGGGTGATAGCTGAGCTTTACACTATTAATATTTTACTTTGTTCACCTTCTTTATAGAGGATGAGGAGGGATGAGGTCCTAAGGTCCAGACAGCAGTGGAGGCAGCTCCCCAGAGGAAGCATTTTGAGAGGCTGCATTTGTATAGTGGATAGAACTGGCCTGGAAACCAGGAAATTGCTGTTGTTGAGTCATGTCTGACTTTTCATGACCCTGTGGACCATACTATCCTTGGGGTTTTCTTGGTAAAGATAATGGAGTGGTTTGCCATTTCCTTCTTCAGTGGAATAAGGCAAGCAGAGGTTAAGTGACTTGCCTAGAGTCGCACAGCTAGTAAGTGTTTGAGGCTGGATTTGAACTAAAGTCTTCCTGACCCCAGGCCCAGTGCTCTATCCACTGAAATTTCCTCCTGGAAACCAGGATGACCTGTGTTCAAGAGTGCCTTTTGACATATATTGGGAGTGTGACTCTGGGTAACAGAGAGAATATTAACCTAAACTTATCAGTTGACAGCTAGGTGTCAAAGTATATAGAGTGCCAGACCTGAAGTCAGGAAAACTCTTCCTGAGTTCAAATCCTGGGCCAGGTACTTAGTAGCTGTGTGACCCTGAGCAAGTCACTTAACCCCGTTTACTTCATTTTCCTCATCTTTCAAATGAGTTAGAGAAGGAAATGGCAAATCTACCTAGTATCTCTGCCTAGAAAATCCCCTAATGGGGTAACAAAGAGTCAGACATGACTAAAATGATACAACAAAAAACCTCTCCATTGCTTTAGTAGGTGACTCTAAGTCTAGAAGGTGCTAACCTGAATAGGTAAAGGGACTTTCCTCCTCTGAGAGTTCCCTCTATCAATGAAAGCACAGATATAGTCTCTAGACTTATTCTTTTAAGTTAATTTATTTTCACCAGTATTTATTATCTGTCCTCACTGTCCCTCCCCCATTGAACAATTAAAATGAAATGCTCATAACAAATATTTTAGTCCAGCAGAACAAATTTCCACATTGGCCATGCCCAAAAATGTATGTAAGTCTCTCTTCAGTTTAAGTCTATCAGCTCTGTGCCAGGTGAGTGTCATGCTTCATCTCTGGTCTTCTTAACTCATTGCATTGATCAGAATTCTGAAGACTTTCAAAGTTGTTTTTCTCTATAATGTCATTACAGAAATTGTTCTCCCAGTTCTGCTTACTTCACTCTGCATCAGATCATACCTATTGGGCTTTTTTTTTTTCTTTTTGGAGGGCACTTGGGGTTAAGTGATTTGCCCAAGGTCACACAGCTAGTTTTTGTGTTAAGTGTCTGAGGTCAGATTTGACCTCAGGTCCTCCTGACTCCAGGGCCAGTGCTCTATTCACTGCTCCACCTAGCCTCCCCACCTATTTTTTTTTTTTTGTTTTTCTGAGGGATATGTGTGTCCATATTGACCTAACCAGCCTGCATTTTGACAACCCCCTCCTCCTAAATACTTTTTCCTCCTTTAGCTTCCATGATACCACTCTCTACTGGTCCTTCCCTTGGCCAGAGTGCTCTTTCTCAGTCTCATGCAGGATTATTAACCTACTAAACATGGGGGACCCCAAGGTTCCATCGTGGTCTTCCTATCTCTACTTTCTTAGGGATCTGCTCCCATGGGTTCAATCTATGTAGATAACTCCCAGATTCATAGATCTAGCCCCAGTCTCTCTCCTGAGCTTTAGTCCCACAACCACCTGTAAGGTATCTCCATCTGAACGTCCCACTGGCCACTTTAACTCAATGGAACTCCCTATCTTTTCCCCTAAACTTGCCTCTCCTCCAAACTTCTCTATTTCTGTGGAGGGTACCACTGTCCTTTCAATCACCAGCTTCATAACCTTCAAACCATCTTTGACTGTTAGCACTCCCTTCCCTGCCCTCCCACCCCCATCCTATCAGTTGCCAAATCTTGTTGATTCTGAGGTTCCTGAACTTGTTCCTTTCTCTGCACTCAGAGTCTTTCATCTCCTCTCATATGGAGTTCTGTCCAAGCCTCTTAATTAATTAATTAATCTTTCAGCATGCTTCCACTCTTTCCCTCTTCCAACCCGGCCACCATAGAACTGCCAAAATAATATTCCTAAGACACAAATCCAACTACATCACCCCATTTTACAGATGAGGAAACTAAGATTAATTGACTTACCTAGGGTCACACAACTAGTTAGTGTCTTCAACTGGATTTGATCTCAGGTCTTCCTGACTCTGGGCCCAACTCTCTGTCTACTGTGCCCTCTAGCTGCCTGATAAAATATAGGTTCCTCCATCTGGCATGTAAAGCTCTCCACAATCTGGCTCCCTCCTATATTTCTAGACTTCTCTTATTTTACTGCTCTTTACAAATGTTACATTCCAGATCTCTTGTTCTTTCAATGAACAAACATTCTGCCCCTCCCCTTTCCTCATACCTGGCATCCTCTCCCCATTCATCTCTTCCTCGAAGAATCCATAGCTACCTTATGGGCTCAGTTCAGATGCCACCTCCTCCTTTTTTGATCCCCCCATTTATTAGTATTCTCTCTATCCTCAATTATTTTTATTTACTTACCAACTGTACTCTCCAGTAGAATGTAAGGACTGAGAAAATGCCATCTGATCTACCAGTTGAAATAGCTAGTTACCTTGGAGAAAGCATTCATGTATAGATGGCCTTGCAGGGAAGAGGGAACCTTCACCCCTGCCATGGAGTGGTGTGGTGGGGAGGGGTAGTATTGGGGTATATTCTAGGCTTAGAGATGAATTTTGTGGCACTTTCCTTTGATTTATATGATGGTTTTTTGTTTTTCATAATGCTATGTACATCTGTGTATTACACACACACACACACACACACGTACGGGAGAGGGGGGGAGGGGCTCCTCACTGAGGGCTTCCTGAGGGCAGGGGCTGAGACTCCTCCATCAGAATGGAAGATATAAGAACTGTTTCTTTTCCACTTTATCTCCCACAGAGCCCAGCACAAAGCTTTGTCTATAGCAATTACTCAGGACATTTTGTGGAAAAGAGCAGGAGGTGGACACTGACCTAATGTGTCTCAGAGGAAGCATGACAAGCAGTAATGGGGGCTGGCCAACTTGCTCCCCTCAGAGCAGTGATTAAATCGTTTAGTGGGTGTGATTAAGAAGCAGTAAGCAGGGATGTGGAAAAGGCTTGTCTCATTAAAGACCTGTTGGCACCAAACTACCTCTTAACAAATGCCAATTGTGATGGTTAAGAGCAAAAGAAAGGAAGACAGAGTCTAAAAATCTTCCCCCTAGGGGTCCTCCACCTTAAACAAACCCAGCTAGCTTGTTCCTCTGAACTTCTGCCCTCTATTTCCCTCATCTCCAGGTCTTCCTATCTCAAGGGTTATTTGTCCTTCCTCTCCTTTCTCTCCCCCACTTCCCTTCTCCTTAAGATGCCCTCACCTCTTCCTCTTCCTAATTCCTCCATCAGCCCTGCCCACAAATACTTCACCATTCCTGCCATTGTCCCCTCCCCAATCCTTCCTCCAGCCATGGGCAACATCCATTCCTACCTTGATGTTGTTGGGGGTGTTTTTGAAGACCAGAGTCAAGGGAATCTCTGTTGGGAAGGGGGTCAGAGAAGGTTTGAGGCTACTGTAGGGGTATCTGTCAGGCTCACTTCTCACTCAGGGAAGAGGAAGAGGGGATTGGGAGGACCAAGATGGGAGTGGGAAGATTTTTCATTAGTGACTTGACACTTTTAATCCTACCTATGGGAATCTAAACTGGGGAGTCAAGAAGGGAGAGGGGAAGAGAGGAATGCTCTGTCCTTTGGGTTGGAGATTGGAGGTAGAGAGTTTGTGAGGCACCTGATTACTTAATTACTTATCCTGGCATGTGGAGAGGTGAGAGAAGCTAGGATTTTGTGTTCTTTTTGGTAGCTAATGACATCTTTCTGTCCCCATTTTCTCATATCTACATCTCTGCCTATTTCTCCACGCTCTCTCAATCATCCTCTTTCATAATCTTCTCCTGTATCCTCAAATTCCCATTTCTTCCTATATTTTCATCTCCTATTT
The DNA here is from genome assembly GCF_028583685.1 of Petaurus breviceps papuanus. Lineage (NCBI taxonomy): Eukaryota > Metazoa > Chordata > Mammalia > Diprotodontia > Petauridae > Petaurus > Petaurus breviceps. Next base: position 15,322,064 of record NW_027187367.1, read on the forward strand.
TTCTCACCTCCTATTTCCATGTGTCCTATCCATCTTCCCATATTTCCTATCTCCCCAACTTCCTGTCTCTCAATATCTCCATCCCTCCTTGTCACTATTCCTCCTTATATCTCCTTCTCTTCCCATATTTCCATCTTGTCCATCTCCCTGGGTCTCCCTTCCCCTCTCACCATGTCTCCTCTCTCCATATACGTCCATCTTCCTGGGTCTCCCTTTCCCTATCACCCTGTCTCCTCTCTCCCCATATTTCCATCCTGTCCATCTCCATGGGTCTTCCCTTCCCCTCTCAGTGTCTCAGGGACATGTATATCGATTCTGCACAACTGAGGGTGTGTGGCTACAGGACAAAAACTCCACCATGCCCTGGAGGGACCTGTCAGAGTGTGAGATCAAGTCAGAAGAGGTAAGCTGGGGTTTGAACAGACAAGGGGAAGGGAAAGACAAGTGGATGTATAACAGGAATGGGAAACAGAGCGGTTCACTTACATGTGAGAAGGAAGCGGGACAAGACATGAGTTCGGGATGGAAGGCTCTGGGAAGACATGAGCTCACCTGGATCATCATCCATCCCCTACCTTCAGGTTCTGTGCATAGAATGCATTCTGGGTCACTGGGGTGACCAGTATTGTCCAGGTACTCTTCCCCCTACTTGAGAGACCATTTGTAGTGTCCCTGGGAGCATGCAGACAACTGTCTTCCTCTGCCTCTCTCACACTTTAAACCAGAAGCTCACTCTTTTGATCCAAGGGAGTGGGCAAGGAATGGGTCAAGGTTGGAAATGATTTCTAGTTCCAAGTAGACTCTATGCACCAGATGTACCACAACTAGGGGAGATCACTATCATGCTGGTCTGAGTGGGGAGGAAGACGGCATTGGAAGTAACAGTCCTGTCCCTGTTCCTGCCTTCCCCAAACCCACATCCACACAGAGTCACCCTGAGGAGCAGCTTCTGTCTTTCACCGTCATCTACACTGTGGGCTATGCACTCTCGTTCTCAGCCTTGGTCATCGCCACAGCCATCCTCCTTCGATTCAGGTAACTAATGGGAACTGGGCAGGAAAAGTGTTGGAGAGTCAGGGGAATGGGATCTTCTCTACAGCAGCAGCCTGCCCCTACTTTTGCAAGGGAGTATTGTAGCAAGAAGCATGATGGGTTTTGAGTCTGAAGACCTGGGTTTGAATTCCCTTTCTGGGCTTCAGTTCATCATTTATGATCTTGAGGGAGCGGGGCTGAGGATCCTTGTAGATCTAATTCTCCAAACCCAAATAATACCTCTGTGAAGAACCATCTTCTTTTCACTGGACTAAAATAAAATCAGTGAACATTTATTGAGTGTCTATTATGCTAAGAAGAAGGCAGCTAGGTGGTTCAGTGGATAAAAACCTAGAGTCAGGAAGACCTGAGTTCAAATCTAGCCTCAGACATTAGCTGTGTGACCCTGGGCAAGTCACTTAACCTCTGTTTGCCTTAATCCATTGGAGAAGCAAATGGCAAACCACTCTAATATCTTTGTAAAGAAAACCCCAAATGGGGTCATAAAGTATAGAACATGACTGAAAATGACTGAACCACAACAACAACATTATGCTAGGAATCTCATCTTAAACTTCAAATAAGAAGATTCATCCTAACTCTCCTTTCTTGTTTTTGTTCTATTCTTTTAAGATTTCTATAATCTCTTAAAAATAACAAATAGTAGAAAGGTCACTAGAATTAAGTCCAGATTTAAGGAAGCCTAAATTTTCATTTTGACTTTACCACCAATTAGCTATGTAATCCTAGGCAAGCCAGTTTCTTTGTCTGGGTCTCATTTGTAAAATGGAGAGGTTGGAATAGCTGATCTTCCCAGTTCCAACAGTCCGTGTTTGATAATTCACTGACATGACCTTCCCTGTGTTTTTAGCTCCACAAGAAAGTTCTTCCCTAGGGTCAAGCCTCAATCCTTCCAGCTACCATTCTAATCTGTTGCCTATGAATATAAACTAATCTTTGAAAGCTGGCTAAGATCTGTTTAAGTAGGGGGAAAGAGAGGAAACCTCTTTAGGTGGGGAAAATAGCATGAGCCAGGCAATGTAGTCGGGAATGTGCATGACATGTATGTGAGAGGGAGGGGGAGAATAAGAGACTTTACTCATGTTGGTCTTCAAATATTTTTTTAAAGACTTGGAAGGTAGAAGGGTTTGGAACTGACCCAATAGGCAGTGGAAAGCAACCAGAGGTTTTAAGGAGATGAGGGCTTAGCCTAAGACATAAAGGATTGTTTGTCTTTTCCTTGTATATCTAGCCCAGTGACTGGCACACAGTAGGGGCTTAATATATGCTAGGTGACTACTAGTAGATAGGCAGCCTAGACCTAACCCATTACCAGTTCAGATGTTCTGTTCCTTTTGCTCCATTAGGAGGAGGGGAAGATCTCCCAACAAAGATCAAAGGGGAGATGGATGCTCAACTCTTGGCATAGGAAGTGGTGTGTGTGTGTGTGTGTGTGTGTGTGTGTGTGTGTGTGTGTATGTGTGGTGTGTGTGGTGGAATGGATAGAGTGTTGGACCTAGAGTCAGGAAGACCCGAGTTCAAATCCAACCATAGACAATAACTAGCTGAGTGACCCTAGGTAAGTCAATTAACCACTCTCTGCCTTAGTTTCTTCATCTGTAAAATGAGGATAATAACAGCACCTCCCCCCCAAGGTTGTTGTGGGGATCAGATGAGATATTTGTAAAGTGCTTACCACAGTGTCTGATATGTAGTAGATGATATATTTATATATATATATTGTTTGGCTTTTCTTTATATCTCTAGTATAGATAACAGATATCTATCTAGATAGATAGATGTTAGGTACTAGGAGTGTGTGTGTGTATGTGTATTCATGTATGCATGTGCATACTTGGGGATATGACTATGTATTGGGGAGCTCTGACAGCTGAGACCAACCTGCCCTGGCATAAAAGCAGTAGGAAGGGGGTGTGGTGAGGTAAGATCAGCATGTGGAGGCTGGTGCTGGACAGTGGTGGGGCTGGGGGTTGTGCTTTCCCCACAGGCATCTGCACTGTACCCGGAACTACATCCACTTGAATCTGTTCATGTCCTTCATCCTCCGAGCTTTGTCTGTCTTCATCAGGGATGCCGTATTGAAGTGGATGTACGGTACGGCTACCCGGCACTTCCAGTGGGACGGTCTCCTCTCCTACCAGGTGTGCGGGTAGGGGTGTATGGGTGTATATGTGGGTGTGGGTGTGAGGGGTGGTGGGGGTTCTGAAATATGAGGGGGAGGACAGGGAGAGGAGGAGAGAGATGTGGAAAGAAGATTAGGAAAGGAATAAACATTTATTAAGCATCTACTATGTACCAGGCTCTGTGTTTTATAAATATTATCTCGTATAATCCTCATAACAACCTGGTTCATAGGTACTATTAGGACCCCCATTTTACAGTGGAGGAAATTGAGGAAGACAGAGGTTAAGTGACTTGATCAAGATCACATGGTTAGGAAGTATCTGAGGCTGGATTTGAATTCCGGTCTTCCTAACACCAGGCCCAAAGATAGACAGACAAGTAAGTAATAGTGGTAGATATTGTTTTGTCATTTAGTTGTGTCTAACTCTGTGACCCCATCTGGAGTTTTCTTGGCAAAGATACTGAAGCGGTTTGCCATTTCCTTCTCCATATCATTTTAGATGAGGAAACTGAAGCAAATAGGGTTAAATGACTTGCCCAGGGGCCCACAGTGTCTGAGGCCAGATTTGAACTCAGGTCCTCTTCCTGGCCTATCCACTTCGCCAACCAGCTTCCCTAATCATAGCAGTAGTAGTAGTAATAGTACTATTAGTAGTACTAGTATTAGTGGTAGCAGTGATAAAGATGCTGATGATAGGTCATATTTATATAGCACTTTAAGGTTACAAAATACTTTCTATATCACTCAACAAGCATTTAGGGACATAACATAATAGAATAGAAATATATAATATATTATATGATGTACAATCAATATATTATATGCTTTAATAATATATTAAAGTATTAATATAAAATATATAGTTAATATATTATGTAGCATAATATAATAAAATTAACTATATAATAGTAATATATAATATAATCATATAATAATTATTAAGCACCTGCTGTGTGCCAGGCTCTGTATCAGGTACTAGGAGTACAAAGATAAATATGAAATTTACTAGCTTTGTAACCCAAGGCAGGTCACTTTCTTTCCCTGTCCCTCAGTTTCCTCATCAATAAAACTAAGGACTCGGACTCAATGGCTTCTTAGGTCTCTTCATAAGCCTGTTAACATATGAAACAACTCCTGCCTCAAGGAGCTTATATTCTATTGGGGGAGAACAATATGTACATACACACACATTATACAAAATAATTACAAGATCATTTTGCTGGGGGAAAGGGAACAATAATTTTACTAAGAACCTACCATGCACCAGGCACTATGCTAATTATTTGATAATGCTAATCCTAGTAATTTGCTCAAAATAATTACTTGATAATAAATAATTTGATTATATTTGATAAGGAGATCAAAGTTTGGGCAGGGAGATGACTAGCAGCTGAGGGGAGGGGTGGCCAGGAAAGATCTGATGGGGGTGGGCTGCTACTGTGAGCTTGGTTTTAAAGTCATTTCATTCGATCCTTACCACTCTACTATAAGACAGATGCTATTATTATCCCCATTTTACAGATAAGAAAACCGAGGTTAAAGAAGCACATGACTTGTCCATGGTAGTGTCTAAGGCAGGATTCAAAACCAAGTCTCCTTAATTAGCAGTCTAAGTAGAGTCTAGCAATATCTGCTAGACTCTAGCAAACTACCCCAATATCTTTGCCAAGAAAACCCCAAATGACGTCACACAGAGTCAGTCATGACTGAAATGACTGGACAACAACAACAAATCTGGCTTTATTTATTTATTTTTGTTGTTGTCGAGGATCTAGACTTTAAGAAAGTGATGGAGAAAATGTTGATTATGAATATTAAATTTAAAAATGTGTCATGGATACTCCCCCCTCCTGAAAACCAGTTGTTAAATATTTATTAGCATACTCCTGGTTATCTCTATTGATACTGGCTTTATTATAAATGAGAAAATCTTAGTATTATTATAAAAATAGTTTTGATCCTGTGGGTCCCCAGACCACACTTTGAGAAATCATTGCACTACACCATAATGCCTAATAATGAAAATGAATTCTGTATACTGAGTCTAAGAAGATAAGGGGGAAGGAAGAAATAAAGTCATCACCTTCAGGGAGTTTCTGCTATGATGAGTTCCTGCATCAGGGGGCTTGTAAGATTGTGGGGGGAATAGTCTTTGCCCTTAGCAAGCCTCCAATCTTAGGATGGGGGAGATTTTGTCCCTGCCCTCAGAGAACTTCCAGTCTTATGAGAGTGGTATTCTCTGCCAGTCTTATGGGGATAGATCTAGTCCCCCCTGTAGCAAACCTTCAGACTTTGAGGAAGGGATGGGGGCAGGAAGATCTAGTTCTTACCCTCCAGAAGCTCCCAGTAGGATGGGAAAGACACAGATCCTGGCCTAGGGGAGTCCCATGTTTACTGCAGCAAGGACTTTTTCAGCCATGAGCACTGATGTGGGTCTTGCCCCTCCACAGGAGTCCCTGAGTTGTCGACTGGTGTTTATCATGATGCAGTACTGTGTGGCTGCCAACTACTACTGGCTTCTGGTGGAGGGCATCTACCTGTACACCCTCCTTGTGCTGTCAGTCTTCTCTGAACGGAGGGTCTTCAGACTCTACATATTCATTGGCTGGGGTAAGGGGGTGTGTGGAGGAAGGAGCTGGGGCCTGGGTCTCTCAGGGTTATCCCATAGCAAACTGCAGGTTCTCCCTGTGGGGACCTTGCTGCCTGCAGGTATGAGGAAGGAGCCATATTAAGATAGTCACACTCCACCTGTCTCTTCCCACACAGCTGGATCACAGGTCTTTAGGCTTCATCCACCACCTCTACCCCCATTGCTATCCAACAGACCTTCACACCAAGAGTTGAGGAGAAGATACAGAGATAAATGAACTAGTCCTTGTCCTAAGTGAGCTTACAGTTAGGAGTAGGCTGGTGGATGGCTGGGCACATCCCTTTGGAGCCAGTCACTAAGCTGAGTATTTAACAACTGGCATTTCTGCTGTGTTTTGAGTTTCACAGGGGCCATTCCTTACAACAAACTGGTGAGGTAAATAGCATAGTTATTTGGGGAGGTTAAATGGGGTGGAGAGAGGCAGAGAACCAAACCCATGGGAGGATCTCCCAGTGTGAAAATTCCCTTCACCAATTCAGATCTGTATGTGCTCTGCAGTTTATGGGTAAGAGAGTTTCCTGGGGCATGGGAAGTTTAAGTGATTTGCCCTAGGTCACATTGCCAGTATATGTTAAAGGCAGGACTTGAACCCAGGTCTTTGTGACCCTGAGGCTAGTTCTCTATCCACTATGGCACTATAATTATTATTACTGCTGTAATTATTATTATCACCATTTTAGGGCTGAAGAGATTGAAACCCAGAAATGTTAAGTGTCTCACCCACAGTTACAAGTGTAGGAGTTAGGACTTGTACTCTCCTGACTTTTAAGTTCCTTCCTGATAGCTCATGCCCTGCTACCCCCACACCCATAGTCACATCCTTTTCAGAATGTCCAGTCCCCACTTCCCTACTTCTCTGGGACTTCTTAGAAGAAGAGCCCCCACCTTTATCTGATTAACTTCCTCCACCTCCACTCAAGGTCATATAATGTCATTCAAGTAATCCTTCCACCCCACAGGGAGGGGCCACCACCTCTCTAGATTTAGCATTTTAGCATCCAATTGGGTCAAAGGAATGGCCTGCACTCGGAGCTGGGAACAAGAAGAGGGAGTTTCTATCTGGGATAGGACACTGTGGGACCTTGGAATTTGCCAGTGTGTATGTTTTGGGGGAAGGGATCACCTGAGAGAGTCTGAGCCCACCAGTGTGTTTATCTGTGCTTTGTCTCATCTGGGAAGGGTGGGAAGATTGGCTTCACTTCCCCTATCACCTGACAAAATCTGCTATCCCTGCTGGGTCTCAGAATGGAAGGGGACAGAAGATGGGTCTTTCTGAGAATCAGACTGAGCAGAGATGGGCTTTCTTGGTTTCTGGTGGATGGGAGGGGAGGTCTGGGGAAATCGAAAGGGCTGAGGTAGCTGATGTGACAGGAGGCCTGAAGCAGGAGATTGGTGTTGGGAGCAGGGGTGACTTGGAAAGGAAAAATGAGTATGAATGGAGCCCAGCTGGAAATGTTTTAGCCAAAAAAGTTTGCTGATCATTATGGTGCCCTTTTTTTTGCTGGAACATTTCTGGTTGTGTTTCTGCCTTTCACCATGCAAAGACTCACGTGAGGGGAGTGTGGGGTGGGCTAGGTTGGGCCATTACAGGGGGCGGGCAGGGAAGGAAGTAGGACTTGGGAGCCTCCTAAAGTTGACCTGAGAGGTGGGCCTAAAGTCAGAAAGACCTGAGTTCAAATTTGACCTCAAATACTTATTAACTGTGTGGCCCTGGGCAAGTCACTTCACCTCTGTTTGCCCCAGTTTCCTCAACTGTAAAATACGGATAATAATAGTACCTACCTCACAGGGTTGTTGTAAGGATCAAATGAGATAATATTTGTGAAAGTGCTTTGAAGCCTACCTGGCATATAGTAGGTACTTAATAAATGCTTATTCCTTCCGTTTCTTGAACTGAAAAAACCTTTGGTGGTGACAACACTTGTGAAAAGTATTCCTGCCCCCTTCCACCCTACCTCTCTCTTCTCTTATATATTGTGCCCAGCTCATCCTCCTTCCCCAAACTATCCCCTCTTGCTATCTTCCCCATTACTGTCAGAAGGTTCAGTTTCCCTATGCCCCAGTGTCATAGTGACATCAGACTCTCTCTCTCTTACACCCCACCATCCATCCCTCAGTCAGTCATCCTTCCTTCAAAAGAATAACAGTGGGGGTGGCTAGGTGGCACAGTGAATAGAGCTCCAGCCCTGGAGTCAGGAGGACCTGAGTTCAAATCTGGCCTCAGACACTTAACACTTACCAGCTGTGTGACCTTGGGCAAGTCACTTAGCCCCAATTGCCCTGCCTTCCCCCCACAAAAAGACCAACCAACCAACCAACCAACAAACAAAAAAAGAAAAACTGCCCTGGAAAGAATACTGGATGATTTCCAGTCAGAAGAACTAGGTTTTAGGATTGCTTCTGCTACTTATTGTCTGGGTGCTCAGCTCAGTGCCTAGCACACCTAGATGCTTAATAAATGCTTCTTGCCTTGATTTGATGACCTGACTTGAGTGATCATGGGCCAATCATTTCCCCTCTCTGGGTCTCAGTCTTCTCACCCACAAAAAACAGAGGAGTAGATTATCAAAGGACTTTAACTTTTTTGTGTCCTAGGCTGGGGTATGCTGATAAATATTTAATATCTAGCTCTCTGGGGGACAGGGGAAAGTAGCAGACAGGACACACTTTAAGTTTGATCTACATTATTAACATTTCCTTAAGTCTAGACAATCAATAGAACAATAAATCAAGTCCTGATTTGCAGTGTTTGTTGATTTCAGAGGGGTAAATGCTCACATTGAAAATTTTGCAATCACCTTTTTCAAGGGCTGGTTGGAGCTGCCTCCAACACACCCCTGGTCCTTGGGCCTCTGGCAATGTGGTGGAGCCTATACCCTTTCTCCAGAATAATGTTTTCTTTTTTCCTTTTCGGAGGGGGTAAGGTAGGGCAATCGGGGTTAAGTGACTTGCTCAAGGTCACATGACTAGTTTTTTGTGTTAAGTGTCTGAGGTCGGATTTGAACTCAGGTCTTCTTGACTCCAGGGCCAGCGCTCTGTTCACTGTGCCACCTAGCCACCCCTCAGAATAATGTTTTTAAATGCATAAAACGAAATACATAGGATTACAAAGAAAAAGAATTCTATTGAAACAGCTATCAACCATTAAGAAAAAAGTTAATTTAAAAGAATCCAAGTTAAGAACCTCCCAGACTAGATACCTAAGGTCTCCTTCAGCTTTTTGTTTCTTAGTTTGGCCTCTTCCTCCATGTTCTTGCTGCCATTATCTCTGCCCTGGGCTGTTGTTAACAGTCTCCTAACTGGCTCCCCGGCTTCCATGCTCTCCTCACTCCAGTCCTCTCTGCACGAAATACACAGATTAATCTTCCACAAACATCATTTTCACATGTCATTCTCTCGTTCAAAACCTCATGGCCTCCTATCCACTTGCCATTCTAGGCCCTCTCAAACCTAGCTCTATTCCTTTAGGCTCATTTCTTGTTACTGTCTCTGGATTCTGCTCTGGTGGTTTGCTCATGCCTGCCCCTTTGTCCTTCCAAAGGTCATTTTTCATCAGCACCAGGAAAACACTTTAGATTGACCCTACCCGGCTAGTATTACTCTAGTCTCCTGGGCAGTTCATTAAACCCCCAACTTGTTCTTTTCTAAGTTCTTATATGTGTCCAGTGTATTGATTGTACATCCTTGACTGGAACTAGAGCTTCCCAAGGGTGGGAACCCAATTCATCAAGCATTCCTTAAGCTTTAATATTTGCAAACCAATGTGTTAGGTCCTGGATACACAAAGACATTTTTTTCTTTTACAAGTCCCTGCCCTCAGAGAGTTTATATTCTAAGGGGTGAAGGAAAGGCTGTGATTTTAACACGTGAACAGATAACTATATTTGATCCTTAAAGAGGAGGGAGGGAAAACAAAGTAAGAGGCTCAGAAAAGATTTCACACAGGAGGTAGATGGCCCAAGAGGCTTGTAGGAAGCTAGGAATTCTGAAAGGCAGAAATTTAAAAGGTAGCACAGTCTAGGCAGGGGCCTCAGCCTATACAAAGGAACTGAGGTGGAAGATGGTGTGTACAAGGCACAAATAGGTCAATTTGGCTGGAATATAGAGTTCATGAAGAGTAATAATGGATGGTAAGCTTGGAAAAGCAAGCTAGAGTCAGATTAGGAAGAATTTTTTGTCTATTAAAAAATAACTAGACAAACATAATAAAAAGAGGATTATTTACAAGACCATGTGTATATTACATACAGCTTGTTTTAAGTATTACTAAATTTAACACTGTAGTATCCATACTACTCTGCTTTTTTGAATCCAATTCTGTGTATTTTTAAATGTTTCACTGACTCTTCATTTTTTTCATTCCTTTCTTTCCCCCCTTCTTCCCTCCCTTCCTTCCATCATTATCCTTCCTCCTTCCCTCTACAACTCTTCCCTCACCCCTAAAGAATGAAAACCCTCCTTTGTAACAAATAAGTATAGGCAATCAAAACAAGTTGTGAAAGACTTTAAATACTAAACTGAGGAATATTTATTTTATTCTAGTCTGGGGATTTTTAAACTTTTTTATGTCACAGATACCTTTGAGAAGTCTGGAGAAGCCTATGAATTCCTCAGAATAATGTTTTTAAATGCATAAAATAAAATACATAGGATTACAAAAGAAACCAAATATATTGAAACTTTTTTTTTTAAGTTCATGGACTCTAGGTTAAGAATTTCTGTTGTGGGGGCGGCTAGGGTGGCGCAGTGAGTAAAGCATCAGCCCCGGAGTCAGGAGGACCTGAGTTTGGTTCCAGCCTCAGACACCTAACACCCACACACACACACACAAACTAGCCATGTAACCTTGGGCAAGTTACTTAACCCCAATTGCCCTCCAAAAGGCAAAAAAACAAAAGATAATTTCTGTTTTGAAGGCAGTAAGAGGGAGGTATGGAAAGTTCATGAGGAGGGGAGTAACATGTTCAGACTTGTCCTTTAGGAAGATTATTTTAGACTGGCAAGGAAAAAGACCAAAAGATGCATGTCCTATTAGATTATTCAGGGCTTGAAATAGAGTGGTTGCTAAATGAGTAGAAACTAGAGGACAGATACAAGAGATATTGCACAGACCAAACAAAGAATACTTGGCAACTGATTGAATATGGGGCATGGGAAGAGGGAAGAGTCAAGGAATGATCTGAGATTGCAAGCCTAGGTGCCTGGAAGGATGAAGGGGCCCTTAATAGAAACAGGGAAGTTTGGAAGAGGAACAAATGGGAAGGTATTGGGGGTGGGGGGAAGAGAAGACAATAAATTCTTTTGGGGACATGCTGAGTTTCAGATATCCATAGAGCAACAATTGGAGATGCCCAACAGATGATATGAGAATGGAGCTCAGGAGATGAAGATAGGTATCATCTGCATAGAGATGATAATGGAACCCATGGAAATCGAAAAGATTGTCAAGAAAGAGAGTCTAAAGAAAACAGAAGAAGCCTCTAGGCAGAGAACTTTGTAAAGGGTAAGGGGGATGATGGGACATGGATGACAAACCAGAGAACTGCTGGAGCTGCCTGATAGGAAGAGAACTAGGAATGATCAATGTCACAGAAAACTAAAGAGGGCAAAATATCCCCCCAAAGAGGGGAAGGAACGTTGTCAAATGCAACCAAAAGGTCAAGAAGGATGATAACTTCAAAGCGATCTTCAGAATTAGCAATTAGGAGACCACTGGTGACCTCAGAGAGGGCAGTTTCAATTGAGTGAGGAGGTAAGAAGCTATATGCAAGGGTTGAGAAATAGGAAGGTGGACAAGAAAGCTCATCAGCCTGGGAATTGTCACAGAGCAGAGAAATGACTATCTTCTCCCTCACAGAATTATGGAAATGGAAGGAATTCAAGAGGACCACTTAGCCTAGGGGTCACAAATTCAACATTTCAGGTTTATTTTCATTTTTTCTGTTAATACTACTACCTAGGATTTGTTAATTAGATGCACTATTTGCTGGAACACAATAGATTAAAGCATAATATGAATTGTAGGTATCTGAACAGCCTGGAATAAAGGGGGCTAGGAGAGAGGGAGAGAGAGACAGAGAGGCCGAGAGACAGAGACAGAGAGAGAGTGACAGTGAGACAGAGACAGAGAGAGTGTGTGTGTGCATGTGTGTGCACCAGATTTAAGCTACGATCTGGTATAAACAAGTTGCAGATTGAAAAGAAGACAGTATTTGGAGTCAGATAAAATGAGTTTGACTCTTGACTCTTGTTATACTGCCTGCGAGATCTCAGACAAATTTTGCTTCTATTAAAATGAGAGGATTGCACAAAATGACTTCTGTCTTCTTTTCTAGCCCCTCATTTCATACATAAGGAAACTCAGGCTCAGAATGGTCAAGTGACTTAGCCCAGAGTCACATAGTTAATGATTTAGTGACAGAGTTAGGGCATCACCCCAGTGTCTTGGTCTAGCTGTCTTTCTACTCAGTCATCCTGGCCCTCAGCCTGAGAACTCTCAGAATCTCAGGCTATGTCTTCTCAGGGCTCAGCAAACATTGAGAGAGGAAGCTGGCACCTCTCTAAAAGTCTCCCTAATGCTTCCTTTCCTGTTTTTCTTCCCCCTTTCTTCACTTTGAGTTTGCAATTCTCTTAGACCTGAGTTCCAAAAAAGTCATTAAGGAACAATGGAAGGAGCCAGTTCAAATCCTCATTATCTGTATGACCTTGGGAAAGTTAATTATCTTTCCAGGCCTCAATTTCCTCATCTTTAAATGAGGGGGTTGAATTAGATGAATTCCAAAGTTCCTCCCAGCTGTTAATCTTTGATCCTATGATCCTTGCATCCTAATCTGCCAGGAGTACCCAGTAGTGGACAGAAGAGTGGACCCTTGGGACTCAGTTAAGATAAGCTGACCAGTCTCTACCTGGCTGACAGACAAGGCAAAGCTCTCCTAAAGGTGGATGAGACAAACCACAGTATGTCTGTCCTTTCTGAGAAACAGCATCATCATTGTTAGTGCCCTATCACCATGGAGACCAGAAGGCAGGCAAAGACAGTGGAGAGGGACCAAGTGAAGACAGAGAGACCAAGTGTCAAAGGGGCTTCATGGTAGGTAGGAAGACTCATAGGAAAACAAAGCAAGGTCTCCTGATCTAACACATTTGAAGAAGAAAGTGTCTGTTTAGATGGAGGAGAGATAGCAAGCAGAGATGGGCTCCCTTCTCTCCCACACAATCTATCCCTCACCTGTCTAAATAACAGCTCTTTCCCCCTTTATCTCTTAGATTTCTTCTCTCTTTCACCTCAAAAAAGAAAATATTCTATACATAGAGCCCAATGGAGACCCCAAATAGGCAGTTAATCTTGCAAAGGCAGGGTAGTTTGAGAAACCATTGACTGCTGCTGAAGCTAAGGATTTTTTAAAAAATCATTGATATCTTTTGCTTTTATTTCACCTTCATGTCCAAATCTATTCATCCCTTCCTTTTCCCTTCCTCTCAACATTAAGCAATACTTTGTAACAAAAAAGAGAGGAAGGAAGGAACGAAAGAAGGAAGGAAGGAGAAAACAACACAAAATCAAGTATATGCAGCAGTCTATACCCATAGACCCCCAACTCTACAGAGAAAGGAAAGAGGCAGATTTCCTCATAGGTTCTTCAAGACCAGGCTTGGTCATTATCATTAGGCAGATTTCAGAAGCTGAGGAATTTCAATGGAAGCTGCCAAAACTCCAAATCCTGTGTTTAATCATTACCAAAGGCAGCTGTGTAGGTTGTAGCCAGAGTATGGTTTGGTAGCTTTGACAGAGAACTAAAGTGCCAGAAAATCATTGTTTTCCTGAATGAGTTTCATTTTCTCATATACAGTTGAAATCTCCCCACTCCCCATTTATGAAATTATGAAATCTCCCCACTCCTCCTCGAGACTGGTTTCTCTGTTTTCTAAGTGGAAAAAAAAGATAAATCAGCAGATAATTTGTAATACTTCCTAGTAAGGGCAAGACTTGCTGCATGTTTTTTTTTTTTAATTTAAAAACAGGAAAAGAAAAAGTCTTTGTTAAGGGGACCTTGCAAATACAAAGGTCACTAGGCCTGGTTGATAATGACAACAGGATACCAAATCTCCAGCTATTGCTGCCTTGTCCTTCTCAGTTCCCACCCTACTCCCCACTACTGTCATCTCACTCTAGGTGTGGGGCAGTCCACTAAAAATGGATACTCAAGTGACCAGAGGGTTGAGGATATGGGAAGAGGAGAAGAAAGAAGTAACTTTGAACATCTATTTTGTCCTAGACCCGGAAATGACTTGGAGTTTATCACATCTGTCCCCCAGTATCCAGGAAGAGCTTTCTTTAAATTATTATTATTTTTAAAGTTTATTTATTTACTTTTAGTTTACAATCCCTTGAGTTTCAAACTTTCTCCCCCTCTCCTCCACAGCAGCATGCAATCCAATATAGGTTCTACAAATGCCTTTACATTACATATTAGTCAAGTTGTAAAGAAGGATTATAACCAACGGAGTGAACAATGAGAAAGAGGAGACAAAACAAAACAAAACACAAAAATGAGCAAGTAGGCTGCTTCCATCTGCAGTCAGACTCTGTAGTTCTTTCTCTGGATGTGGATACCCCTTTCCATCATGAGTCCTCCTCTATACAACTCCTCCTGAGTTGCTCCTCCCTTGCATTGCTGAGAAGAGCCCAGTCTATCAAAGTTAGTCATCACAGAGACAACATGTCTGTAATTGTGTACAAAGCTCTCCTGGTTCTGTTCTCCTCACTCAGGTTATAGAAGTCTCTGCAGGTTATGATGAAGTCCGCCTGCTCCTCATTTCTTAGAGCACAATAGTATTCCATGACATTCACATACCACAACTTGTTCAGCCACTCCCCAATTGATGGGCACCCCCTTGATTTCCAATTCTTTGCCACCACAAAAAGAGCTGTTATCAATATTTATGTACATACGATCTCTTTGGGATACAGCCCTAGGAGTGGTATTGCAACTTGATAGATAGCTATAGATATATTGATATATGTGGCTAGATATCCTATATTTAATATCCTATATATATACAAGTATATATCCATATCTATATCTATATATCACCAGATTCCAATATGTTGACATGGAGATACACACACAATCTGTATATATGTAAGGACATGTATGGAGATATGCATGTGTATATATGTGTATACACATATGCATATATACATGTGTGTATACATGAGGAGAGAGAGAGGGAGGGAGAGGGAATGATTTAGAGTCAGTCTCATAGATTAACTGGCCTCTGAGATTTAGTGATTCTCTGACCCTCCTTCTGCCTAGTAAGTGGATAAGGTGTGATGGGTGGGGATTGAGCAGCTAGGGGGCAAGACTTGGGATCTTCTGAGTGCCAATCCTTGATCACCAACTGCCTGCTGACCATTTCTATCTGGATATTCCTTAGGTATCTCAACATATCCAAAACAGGACTCATTATGTCCCATCCCAAACCTTCCCCTCCTCTAAAATTCTTTTTTTCTGTTGACAGTGTCACCATTCTCAGTCAAGCAGGTTCACAATTTTGGGATCCTCTACTTTTCAATCCAGTCAGTTACTTTATTGTTGTTGTTCAGTCATTTGAGCTATGTCTGACTCTTTGTGATGCCATTTGGGTTTTTCTTGGAAAAGATACTGGAGTGGTTCTGCTATTCCTTCTCCAGCTCATTTGACAGATGAGGGAACTGAGGCAATTGGGGTTAAGTGACTTGCCATGGGTAATATAGCAAGTATAAGTCTGAGGTCAAATTTGAATTCAGGTCTTCTTGACTTCAGGCTTGGAGGTCTATCCAGTACATCACCAACTGCCATAAACTCATATCCAATCAGTTACTACATCATTTCAATTCTACCATCTCTTTCATATTGAATGTCCTTCTTTCCACTCAAAGGACCACCTCCCTATTTCTCAGGATCTTAGTGTCTCTCACTTAGGCTAATGTAATAACTCCTTACTGATCTTGCTGCTTCCCATCTCTCCCCTTTCCTATTCATTTTCTGCAAAGTTGCTAAAATCACATCTTAAGGCAGTCTGATTATGTCACTGCCTTTGCTGAAGAATCTTTAGTGGTTACCACCTACCTTTGTAGTCTTATTTCACCTTATTCCAGACTAACCTACTTACTATTCCTAGAACTCTTCATTCCACCACTCTCCCTTGGTTCCTTGGAATAGGCTGTCTTCCCATGTCTGCAGTACACTCCACCTCACCTCTATCTCTTAGAATTCTTATCTTCCTCCAAGACTCAGTTCTAGGGCTGTCTCCTCCATAAAACCCCTTAATCATATCTGCTTCCTCAACTTTATCTTTTATTTACATTCATAGGTATGCATATAGGGTGTGCCAGGTGCACCTAAGCACACCCTAATGTTTCAAAGAATTGGTTTATCTTGTGTCTCATTTTTAAAGTCTGTATTTTTAAAGTAAAGTTTAGTTAATTGTTTTAAGTTAAGTTTAATGTGTTTAATGAATTAAACTGTCTTTTATGATTGAGTATTCAATAAATGTTTGCCTTAAAAAACAAAACATAAAATGAAATTCTCTGGTTGTATACTCTGATGAAAATGTGCTGTAGGGACCTATGTTTAACTTTTTTTAATGCATTTTATTCCTCCCCACCCCCTTGAATATAAGCTCCTTGAGGGCACCTTGCACAGTGTACTAAGTAAATGCTTAAAAAAATTACATTTATAAGCACCTACTATGTGCCAGGCTTTGTACTAAGTGGCAGAGATTAAAAAAAAAAAAGGAAGGCAAAAGACTGTTCCTGTTCACAAGGAGCTTACTGTCTAATGGATGTTAGATTGGATTGAATCCAAAGGATGTCAGGAGGTGACTCTCATTAGGACCTTCTTCCTGCCCTCCACTACCCTGACCCCTTGTCCATGTGTATCTCTGTTTAATGTCTCTGTCTGCCATTGATCTATCCTAAATATATGAAAGCCAGACCTGTTCTGTGTCATTTGATGGAGATCCTCACAGGTTAATGAATTATGACAGTGGTGACCAGGATGAGGATGATCCTGTGGTGAGATCAACAGGACTGAAGCCTCAGCTGCCTAAATTGGCACCTAAGCCCCAACTTCCTGATAATAATGGGAATGTGGATACATTGCCAGAGGCCATTGGGTGGGAGGTGCACATAAGACAGAGTCTTCACCTTTTTTGTCACGGTACCCTTTGCAAGTCTGGTGAAGCCTATAGATCTCTTCTCAGAATAATGTTTTTAAATCCATAAAGTAAGATACATAAGATTGTAAAGGAAGTCAATTATATTGAAATATAGTTATATATCTATATGCATGTATATATGTATGCCTGTATACATAAATTTTATATACACACATATTTATATATGTATACATACAAATTTGTGTGTGTATATACACACATGTGTATACACGCACGCATATAAAGTTCATGGGTCCCAGGCTAAGAACCCCAGGGTGGGAAGAGCTAATGTAGGGGCTCCCTTCTTTGCCTGTCTCTCTTCTTCCTCTCTTTTTTCACTCAGTGATAACATGACCTGAGAGGTTGTCAGAATTCCATCTTAGCAAACAGTCTGTGCCCTCTTGCCTGCCGTGTACCACCAGGCTGAATGTCTCCACAGTCAGCCTCTTTCTCTTTCTCTCTGTTTTCCCCCCAGGTGTTCCCCTGCTGTTTGTCATTCCCTGGAGCATCGTGAAGTACCTGTACGAGGATGAGGGGTGTGTGCCTTGTGCAGACACTGGTAGTTGGGTCTCCTTGAGGGGTTCTGAGGGTTGGCGAGGGGTCAGGGAGGCCCAGTCCCAAGGGTTCATGGGAGTCCTTAGGCCTGACTGTGTGGCTTTTATCTGTGGTGAGGAAGGGAGGAGCCAGAAGGTTATATATACTATGACCCCATCCCCCTGAAGCCCATTTCCCCAGGCCTTGTTATAGGTCCTAGGGACTGGGACTCCATAAAGGTGTTTGTCTGGAGAATCAGCATCCCTGTTTGTACCTATGTGGCCATGGTTTGCGTTGGCTACATGGATATGCCCATCTCTCTGTATTTTTATGTGACTGCGATTCTTTGCCTGTGGGCTACTGTGTATATCATACATATGTATGTGCATGTATGAATCCCTTCTCTCCCCAGATGTTGGAACAGAAACGCTAACATGAACTACTGGCTGATTATCCGGCTGCCTATTATCATGGCCATAGGAGTAAGTGACCTTGGGAAGGTGAACCCAAGTGAAGGGAGGGAATTTATGGAAGGCTCTGGTGGGAGATGGGGTAGGGCCTGAGGGGAGAGCCAGGGAATTGATAGGAATAGAGGAAGGGGAGGGGAAAGGGGAAAGAAGGGAAAAAAAAAGTCCATTGCTGTAAGAGTGACATTGCCCATCCTCCCCTCTCTATTCCACAGTTGAATTTCCTCATCTTTGTCAGAGTTATCTGCATCATCATCTCCAAACTGAAGGCCAATTTGATGTGCAAGACGGACACCAAGTGCAGGTGATGGACAAGTCACTCAAAGGGCAGATCCTCATTCTGCACTGTATTCTTTTACCTGGACTTGCTTTTGCTCAGGTGTTGGTCATGTACCTGTACCTGTCTCTCCCAAATTAGGGTCATAGAATTGGAAGAGAAAATGGTTGATTCTCAGTTAGCTGTGGCCATAAGGTAAATGAGACACTGGATAACTGAGATTCAGGGATACTCCCCAGAACATTACATTTTTAAATAAGCTTCAACATCTCCACCAACCCTTACAGGGTGATTTGGGAGCACTGAGTTCCCTTCTGGCATCTATGGTGCTAAGCTGAAGACAGTGACTCAAAGCAGCAGACAAGCAGACAAGGTTAAAGAGCGTAGTTCAGGGTGATGACCTCAGGGATTTTGAGTTGGGGTAATCCAGAACTAGTAACAGAGTCAGGAGGAAGCCAAGGCCCCTTCTCCATAGGTACTGAATCATAGAATGTCAAACCTGGAAGGAACCTTAGAAATTGCCCAATCTCTGGTTCAATTCCCTTATTTTATAAATGAGGAAGCTTGGAGACAAGAGAGAGAAAGTGAGTGGCCCAAAGTCACACGGGTAGTAGGTCCACCTTCCCATTTCCTAGCTTGCCTTCCAAGTTTCCCAGCAGCTCATAGATGCCTCTTTCTGACTCCCAGGCTGGCCAAATCAACCCTGACCCTCATCCCCCTTCTGGGGACCCAAGAGATTATCTTTGCCTTTGTGATTGATGAACATGCCCAAGGGACTCTGCGTTATGTCAAACTCTTCTGTGAAATCTCCTTCGCATCCTTCCAGGTAACATCAAGAACTGCTTACCATCCAGGTAACTATCAGATGGTAGTAGGGATTGGCAAAGGAGCTAGAAACATCCACTTTTAGCCCCTTAGACCCACCAAAAACCTCTCCTTTCTGATCTGTCATTTGGTCCTCACACCTACCCTGGGAAATCAAAGGCAAGGCAAGCATTCTTATTGTCTCCACAGTACAGATGAGGAGACTGAGTTCTAAAGATCCTTGTGTCCAGGATAGGGCATGGGGTTACAATGTTCCAAGGTTGGGTGAAAAGCATAGCATTTGAGGCAGCAGGGGTGCTGAGGACTCCCCAGACCTGATCTATGGAGTCTTAGCTTCCTGACAACAATATTTGGTTTCAGGGGCTGATGGTGGCCATCTTGTACTGCTTTGTTAACAATGAGGTAAGGAGTGGGGAATCACTGTGGGGGAGGTGAGGGAAGGGGGAAGAGGAGTTAAAAGGACTGGGAGAAGTTACTGCCTTGATTGATTCTTTGGAGGCACTGGGCAGAGAATAGGAGGGTGGCTGCTCCTTAGCTAGATTTTCCAACCTACCCATATAACCCATTCGTAATCCAGCTTTTCTCTCAGAGTACCTACTTTGTAAGGAATCTGAATGTTTTTCATCCCAGAGATATATTCCTCTTCTCCCATGCCCCTTTGCCTTTTTCAGTTACCTACATTTTGCAGTTGTCCAATGTAACTTTAGGAAGATAACCTCATTCGAATGGCTTTTAGCCCAAGCATAATTAGAGAAGTCTGTCTGTTACCAAGAGATCATAAGATGAATGTCAAAGCTACATAGAAATTAATTGATTAATTAACCAATTACTGAATTCACCAAACATTTAGGGAGCCATGTACTGTGCAGAGGAAAATACAAAGTTTCCCCCTTCAAAGAGGTGCCAGTGTAGCAGGAAAGATTCATGTACTACAGAGAGTATTAAGTGCACAAGAGAGCTACAGTGTCATGAAAACATATAGAAAAAAAAAAGATCACTCCTAGCCAGGACAGCAGGAAAGGCTGCTTTGAGAAGGTATCATTGCAACTGAATCTTAAACACTGAATGAGAGTTCAACAAGTAGAGAAGGCATTGCCAGCATAAGGAAGGGATTGAGCACATAATGGGAGAGCACAGGGTATGTTAAAGGGTTCACTCTGTAGGTAGTTGGAAAAGTAGGTCTGGAGGCCATGGATGGAGTTGTAGGTTTGGCAGTCACAGGTGTTGAGGGAATGATGGAAGCTATGTGAGTAGAATCAGAGAGCTCCAATAGAAGACCAAGAATAGGATTGCCTACATTTAGAAGGTAGGAAGAGGGAGTAGAGCCAGCAAAGGAGACATAGAACCAGTGGTCAGAGGAGTAAAAGGAAAGCTGGGAATGGATAGCAGTACAGAAGCCAAGAGAGAAGAGAATCTCAAGGAGGGCAGGGTTGTCCACAGTGTCTGATGCTTCAAAGAGTGCTAAAGAAAATAGAGACTGAGAAAGGTCATTGAATCAAGCAATTAGTAAGTCCTCCATGACCTTGAAAAGAACAGACCCAGTAAAGTATGGGCTTGTTGTGTAGTCATGTTCAGTCATGTCCAACTATCTGTGACCCCTTTTGGAGTTTCCTTAGCTAAGAGACTGGAGTGATTTGCTATTTCCTTCTTTAGCTCATTTGACAGATGAGGAAACAGAAGCAATCAGGGGTTAAGTGATTTGTCCAGGATAACATAGCTAGTAAGTGTCTGAGGCCACATTTGAACTCAGGTCTTCTTGAGTCCAAGCCCAGTGCTCTATCCACTGCACCACCTAGCTGCCCTAAAGCATGGGGAATAGAGGGCAAATTACAAGTGCTGAGGAGTGACTGAATGGTAAGAAAAGTGATTATAGTCTTTAAAGAATTTTGGCAATAAAAAAAGGTCAAGAGATGGAGCAATAGCTTGAATGGGGTAATAGAGTGAGGAGGGTTCTATTTATTTTTCAAGATAAGACAGACCTGAGCATGTTTGTAGACAGAAAGGAACCAGGAAAGAGGGAAAAACCGAAAATCTATAAGACAGCACGCCTGAACTTCGTCTTTGCGTCTCCCTCTACACAGTGCAAGGCTCTGTAAATGTTGACTGAATTCACTAATTAGCCAAGAACTGAAGGAAGCAGAAGGGTAGACAGGCCCAAAAAGGATGGCCACTTTTTCCTCTAAAGATTGGAGGGGAGGAGGAAGGAGTGACTGCAGTGATTAAGAAAGGACGGGGGAGTTTAGAAAGGTCTTGAGGAAGCTCATGTCAGAGGGACCTCTGAAAAACAGAAATCAAGGCTGTCTGCTTTGAGTGTATCTGGTTTTGAGGGCTTTGAGTAAGGTTGGGAGCTCAGCAAGAGAGGTTTGGCATGTTTGCTCTGGGAATGTGATGGTGTTGTGAAGAGAATAAAAGCGAGCTGAGATCTGGGTTTTTAGATAAATTTGAAGTGGATTTATTGATCAAGCGCATGACTGCCTGGAGTATACACTCAAATAAGGCAGCCCCGTATTGGGGTATAGACTGAGTTTATAAAGGTAAAAACCACAATTGTGGAGGGGAGCTAACACAAGCAGTGACATACAGAAGCCAAGAACAGCCATTGGTTGGATCCATAGTTCAGGGCTAATTTGGAAAACATGGTGCAAGGGTACAATGACATGATCAGGGTATTTCCTAGAACAGGGTGGAGGGCACAGGGGCAGTGGAATTCCCCGAACAGGCTAGGGTCATGGAACAGGTCAGGGTCATGTTCTGGGTGAAGGGTGTGGGGGACCCTGCTTGGTCAACATCTTGGGTGGAGGACCTTGTTTGGTCAGCATAGACTTGTCCCATAATCTCTATACAGGCTTGCACCATAATCCTTATACATGCTGCTGTTTCAAGGTTTACTGATTTAGGGAACTATGCCTTGGGTAACTCTTACCCAGGATTACACCTTTAAGCTGTTACAAGCAGTTACAGGGTTTATTAAAAAAACAAAGACAAATATAAAGGGGCTTAATGGTGGCTTAATGGTGGACTCCAAATCAGGTGGCATGTGATTTGGGTTACCTTATAACAATGGAAAGTCAATATGAGGTGAATGAAAAAGTTTCCAGGCAGTAGCAAGGGCTTATGCCCTGAAGGTTTGCTATTTTTGTTGTTCAGTTATATCCAACTCTTCACAACCCCATGGGCAACTGTCTTTGGAGTTTTCCTAGCAAAGACACTGAAGGGGTTTGCCATTTCCTTTTTCAGTTTTATGCAGGCAAGGTCTTAGGTTGCTTGCCCAGGGTCACACAGCTTGTAAGTGTCTGAGGGCAGATTTGAACTCTGTTCTTTCTGACTCCAGGTCCAATATCCATTGAACCACTTAGCTTCCCCAAGGTTCACTTTACCAAAATGTTATGCATAAGATCTGGCCTTCCTTACAAGGGTATGAAAATGCAGCTTCTTCATTTACTGATAGCCCCGAGGGCAGAGGTGTGTGTCAGTGGGAAGGGGGGGAGGGGCTGATGCACAAGCCCCCCTCCCCTCCAGAGTCTAACTAGTGACCTTGTACATCTGAGTCATCACTTGAGGGAGTGCCACCAGAGCCAGGCAGTTAACAAGGACAATGAAAGTCAATTCAAAGATTGTTTTCTCTCTGGCATCGGAGAGGCAGAACAACTAGGGATAGAGACCACTGTGATTTATTCAGTTGGGCCCCTGAGAGATGGGATCTCTGGCCACTTAAGCCCAAGGACTGGGGTAGGGAGGTGGGAGGGCATTTAGGATGGAAAATGCCTTTGTTCACTCTTTCTCCACTTTGGGGGAAACTGCCTAAATAGAAAATATAAGGTGAAAGGAGTAGGAAAAGACCTATACCATGTCAGACACATCTGAAAAGCCCAGGAGTTGGAGGAGGGGAGGAAGTGTGACTTTCCCAGGACTGAGCAGGCTACTAAGAGGCCAGGCCATGAACAGTTCTCAGGCCCTCCCCTCACCTTATGCTTCTCCACCCCTCTGTGAGAAAGGGTTGAGTCAGGCTTCTCTCCTAGGTGACCTCCAGGTCCTTAGAGATCATCTAATCCAGTGCCCTTGTAGAAGGGAAGAAAGTGAGGCAGAGAGAAGCACCTCACCCAACATCAGAGTTCAGATCTGTGATTGTCTTGTGATTCTCAGCTCATACTGAGATAATTCTCAATAAGATGTATGGTGGGGCAGAAACCTTATTCCCTTCACAGTGATTGGATCATAAGAATACAAATTTAGAACTGGAAGGGACTTAGGAGTCCAGTGAGTGTTGGCTAACCTCTTAATTTACAAATGAGGAAATCAAGGCATAGCTAAGGGTCTAGGGCAAGATTTAAACTCAGGCCTTCCTGAGTCCAAGCTCAGCCCTCTACCCACCAAACTGCCTAGGAAGGAGGAGATAGTGAAAATCTATCTAGTGCATCTTAAAGGTCCAACTCTAGTAGGAGAAGAGAAAAGGAGGCTAGCCCAGAGATGTTGTCTGTTCCTTTCTTCCTATTCCTCCTGGGTACCCAGGCTCCTTCTAGATTCTGGGGATGGCTCAGCAAAGTCAATGAACTGCCATAAATGGTTTGTGATGAATGAGGGGCAGTCCAGGATGCCTTGCCTTCAGTTTTCCCCAGTGGGTCCTTTGGAAGGGCTTTTTAAAAAATGAATAAAACGTTGAAATGTGTGAAAATAAAAATGCTTGGCCTCGTGTTCCCTTCAGGAATTATTCACAGGTCTTATAGTCAAACCTCTCATCTTCTCCCTCTCTCTCTGCCTTAGTGGTGATTTGCTGCCCTGGCCCTAGATCTGGGTCTTTCATTTTATGGTTCTCAGAAGAGAGGATAGGCACATTTCCCCTAACCCCCAAGAGCACAAACTATTCCTGAGGCTTAAAGCAATAACATTGGAACATGGGGCATAACTGGAAAAAAACACCCCAAAATAAGCATTTATTAAGGCACACCTACTATGTGCCTGGCACTTTACAAATATTATTTCATTTGACAGATAAGGAAACTGAGGCAATCAGGGTTAAGTGATTTGTCCAGGATAACACAGCTAATAAGTGTCTGAGGCCAGATTTTTTTTTTTAAAGCAATCGGGGTTAAGTAACTTGCTCAAGGTTATATGGCCAGTTATTTCTGGGTGTGGTGCTGAGTATCTGAGCCCAGATTTGATCCCCAGGTCATCCCAACACTGGAGCCAGTGCTCTTACTCGCTGAGCCACCTGGCCGCCCCTATAAGGCCAGATTTGAACTCAGGTCTTCTTGAGTCCAAGTCCAGCATTCTATTCACTGCACCATCTAGCTGCCCTATGATCCTCACTACAGCCTTGGGAGGTAGGTACTATTACTATTTTACAGTTAAGGAAACTGAGGCAGAGGTTAAGTGACTTGCCCAGGATCACACAGCTAGTAAGTTATCTAAGGCCAGAATTGAACTCAGATCTTCCTGACTTCAGGCTCAGTGTTCTACCCACTGTGGCAGCCAGCTGCCTTTTCACCAAAGAGTCGGGGAGAGAACAAGATTCCACAGGCAGAATTTGGCTGAGAAGGGTGAGACAGGCCTCTTCTATCTTCTACAACCACATCACTTTCCCAACCCCCTCTCCTTTTTTCCACCTTCTCCCTTTCCAGATACTATCTACCTCTCCTCAACTCCAAAATACATACACACACCCCATACACACACTCAATTTCTCTCTCATTTAAAAAAAATACACCTCAGCCTAGATTCCTGACTAGGAATTGCCTTTGATTCATGTTGGAACAGAGTATCCCATTACCCATAATCACTACCTTTATTACCTTTTTGCGAGTGAAATTGATTGTGTAACATTTACAGGGACTCTAGCCTTGGATATGACTTTATGGCCAAATTTCCCAAAAGCCATTAGACCATCAAAATTTTCTTTTACCCACCAATAATAATGCATTAGCCTTGATCATTCATGTATCCCCTTTCCCATTGGTTTTTCCTGGTGTTAAAGTTTCTTTCTCCTCCCTCTTTATCCAACTATCATAAATGATAAACATACGCAGCTTTTCCCACCCACCCCTACATGAACATCTAGTCCCATGAAGATCTAATGCATAGGAGTCAGAGGAGTCAGTTGGGTTTAATGGAAGGAGGAAAGGCCTAGGAGTCCCAAGGATTCTAGTCCAGGCTCCACTCTGCATGACCTTTGGCAAATCACTTCATCCCTCTAAGCCTCAATTTTCTTATCTGTAGAATGGAGATGATACTACTTCTACCAAGGTTGTTGTGAGGACTACATGAGGTCATGACCATGAAAATGCTTTTTAAACTGCAAAGCACAATCCCAATGTGAAGTTCTATTGTCATTTAATGTCTCATCTTCACATCCCATCACCAGATCTGCATTAGGCTAGCTGCCTGATTTTCTTTAGGTCCGTCCCGATTCCTTTTGGGTTCTGGCCTCCTCTCAGCTGCCTCTGAGAGAGAAGTGACATGTGTTGCCATCTCCCAGAAGGCCACAAAAGGACACAAGTCGTTCTCTTTGGGCCAATGCCACAGATGGTGAGAGCGTCTCTCTATGCCCAGGGTTGCTATGGCAATGCTTCAGACCTATGGGAAAGATGGCCAGAAGACTGACTCTGGAATCTGCCATGTCTATTCTGGGTACTGAAGACACAAAGGCATAGGAGAGCTGAGGAAATGGAGAGGGGGGCAAGAGGAAGGTAGGGATGCGGGAGGCAGTGTTGAATTTTGGCCAAAGTTGGTTTCCTCTTGCCATTGCTTGGAAAGAAGGAAAGAAACATTTACTATTAAGGAACTACCCTGTGGCAGGCACTTAACTGATCACTTTATCTCGTTTGATCCTTGCAACAACCTTGGGAGGTATATGCTATAATTATCCTGATTTTACAACTGAGGAAACAGACAGAAAACAACTAAGCAATCTGTCAAATATCACACACCTAATTAGTGTATGAGGCTGGAACTCAGGTCTTCCTGACCACAGGACCTAGATGCCTTTAGAAAATGTTTGCAGAAAATAATAATAATAATAAATGTTATTAGTTGTAATGATGATGATGATATCTAGAATTTAAGTACCTCAGAATCCATCTAATTCAACCCCCTCAGTAGAAATTGAGGTCCAGGAAGATAATGGAATTAAACAAAAAACATAGTTTATTCACTTTTATAACTTTGATGACCATGGTGTCAATGCCTATTAAGTGCATTTTTCTGATTGGAACAATGAGAAGCATTTGAAAGTCCTGTCTTCATGGCAGATCTCCTATTCTTTGTATGTTTTTTGTTGTTGTTTTGGAGGGGGTAAGCCAAGACAATTGAGGTTAACTGACTTGCCCAATGTCATATAGCTAGTAAGTATCAAGTATCTGAGGCTGGATTTGATCTTGGGTCCTCCTGACTCCAGGGTAGGTGCTCTATTCACTGTGCCACCTAGCTGCCCCAAAACTCCTATTCTTATGAGACATCTTACAATCTAGGAAATCTCCCCATAGGTGAGGGAATTTTCCACAGATATCCCTGATTTCTCTCAGTTCCTTTGGCTCCTTATCAGAGGCTCATGTTATCTCCTGATCTAGGCAGAGACCCGTGTCACCCACAGCTTATATGAGAACAGCTGAGGTCAGTTCTGCTTGGCATAGGTCCCCATCAGTAACTGGAGCAATGTAGGATCAGGAGGCCAGCATGGCCAGAGAGACAGGAAATGGAATTTCTCTGTTCTCTTTTTCCTCTCTACACTGGTCTTGTTTCGGTGACTTCAACTCTGAAAGCAGCAATAGTGTGTGCTTTGGGCACCCCATCAGGCAAGCCCTATAATCTGCCTGGTGCCGTGTTGTAAGGCTGCAGTAACTTGTATGCACAGAGAAGACTTCTCTGGACATTATCAGCTTTGAACAGAAAAGTTCTTTTAAGGGATGGCATGCAGGGTGGTGCAGACATCTTACTGTGCTACATTAGATGGATGGGAGCTTTTGAGAAGAGGAGGAGGAAAGAGATGGGGGAAGGTAGGGAGTGCAGTGTTTGCCTCAGATACTTGGAAGGGGAGCCCACAGCTGGCTTACCTTTCCAACAGCAGCTGCACATCTGGCACAGCAGGCAATCCCTACTGGAGGGAGAGCCTAAACCTCAAATATGGTCAAGAGTGACTCTGAGTGCAAGTAAGTGCCCAGAAGAGATTCATCCTTCTGGTTCTGGGAAATTACATGTAGTTTCTTGCCTGCCAAAGAAAGCAACATTTACCTTCAAATTAAGAAGCAGTTTCCATTCTCTTAATCTCAGGGACTGGCTATATAGCTCCAACATGGAGGATAGCATTTCTGAGGTCAGGAGCCAGCTTTGGGGACACATTATTGGTACCAGAGTTCTTGACTATACCTCTGGGACAAGTCTTCTCCATAGGCATGCAGGGAGCTAAGGCAGAAGTCACCAAGGCTGTTTGTGTCCTTTTGGCTCTAGGAGAAGGATGATACTGCCTTATATTTTGCTGTCAATACAGTCTGTTTCCTGGGTACCTGCCTTATTTGGCTGCTATTCTGAATTCTGCTTGATGGAGTAAGGGTGATGTCCTGGACTGTATCCAGCAATTCCAATGCACACTGTGTCTCCCTCTGTGGTCATTTCTACGGTTATAGAAAAGGTGTGTGTGTGTGTGTGTGTGTGTGTGTGTGTGCGTGCATTTGTGTGTATGCACATACATACATACATACATATACACATACACACACTTTGGTGTACTGGTATGTGTACATATGTACTGTTCATGATATGATATTCTCTGTATCATGGAGGCTAACCATTTCTGAGCTACCTCCAGATGTTTAAGACCAACCTTGGTTTATCAATTCGCTTCAACTCTCTTGCTCCCAATAACCTCCTTATCTCTGCTGTGCTCTTCAGGTTAATGTAGACATATTCATAGACATATTTGGAAGAGACCACTTCACGGGATCACTGGGTCACAGATTTAGAGCACTGAGAGAAATTAAACACTAATGCCCTAATTTTGAAGATATGGAAACTGAGGCCAGGCTATTAGATGGGAAAGCCAGGATTCAGTCTGACTCCAAAGGTCAAAATACCAGAACTAGAACCTAGCTCCTCACACTGGTTCTGTACTCTTATCTCTATACTAGGCTCCTTGTTCCTTAAATCTATTCATTTTTACCTATTGGTTAGAAATATGGGTTTAGCAGCACTCCAGTAGAGGAAAAGGAGGTATTATTTGGTCTTCTCTGAAAGGGTCCAGTCTCACTATAGACTATGAAATTAAATTAGGAATATGTGATCTCTGTGAGTCTCTCTGTCTGTCTCTTATTTGTCTCTTGTCTTCTCTTCTCTTATTTTCTCTCCTCTCCTCTCCTCTCCTCTCCTCTTTTCTTTTCTTTTCTTTTCTTTTCTTTTCTCTCTCTCTCTCTCTCTCTCTCTCTCTCTCTCTCTCTCTCTCTCTCTCTCTCTCT
>NW_027187367.1:15350646-15446361 GCF_028583685.1 Petaurus breviceps papuanus
TCTCTCTCTCTCTCTCTCTCTCTCTCTCTCTCTCTCTCTCTCTCTCTTTCTCTCTCTCTCTCATTAAATGATACTGTGATGGATTGTGAAATGTACTTAGCTGAATCACAGAGTTTAGAGATGGAAGAGTCCAATTAAGTCATTGAGCCCATCCTTCTCTCCTGAGAAGAGGAAAATGGGATACAACAATAAACAATTTTATTGGGATATTAATTTAGGCGCCTGAAGGCCCTGACTTGTGTCTCTTAATATAAGACAGTATATTTTTTTCTTCTTCCCCTCTAATGTAATAAATAGAAGCTTTTGAAATATATGGGTAGTTGTTTTATGTACTCATTTTCACTTTGTCTCCTTTTCCCATGAAAGGTCCAGTTGGAGTTTCAGAAGTCTTGGGAGCGCTGGAGACTGGAGCACTTGTACACCCAGAGAGATTGCAGCATGAAGCCCCTCAAGTTTCCAGCCAGTAGCCTTAGCAGTGGTGGCACAGTGGGGAGCAGCCTATATGCAGCCACCAGTCAAGCCACCTGCAGCTAAGATGCCCAGGTCTCTCTCACCACCTGGAAGGCCTAACACTAGGAGAAACCCCAGAGGTGGGAGGTATCTTCCTGGGTACTTGGGCAAATATGCATGCACATACACCATCACACACACAGGAGTCTTCTGCTTTATCTCTCCCTCCCCCAACCTATCAAACAGGCAAATGGATGATGCCTCCTGGGACTCATGGACATACACATTTTCTCCAAGGAAAGGCAGCCTGCTAATTCGATCACTGTGTCAGAAGAAGAGGAAAAATGATTGTGGCTAAAATGAGGATTTCTTCCCATTAAGGCACAAGGCCCCTGGGGTTCCCCAGACAGAGCAGCAAATCAACCCCAGTCCTAAATTCAAGGTCAATAGCCAATTAGTGGGGCTGGAGCTGGGAAGTGGGGGTGGAAAGCAGCACAAAGAGTGGTTGATGGAATTACAAACACAACACAGGGCCAGTTTTGAATAGAGATGTCACTTGGCTCCTGCTAGATTCAAACTGCCCAAATATTCTGCTTAATTAAAAGTCTGTGTAGGGAGAGGAATGCTGTTTGTGTAGCCCCCGCCCCTTCAACCTGACTTGCCTTAGCTCATTTGCTTTGACCACAAGTGGCCCCACTGTTGAGCAAGTCTCTGAGCACAGGAGTCCCCAGTTATATACAGGACTGAAGGAATATCATCTGATCCTCTCCATGAGGATTTTCCTCCATTGGATCCTATTTTTCTCAGCCTGTAGAACCATGGTAGACCAGCTAGGAGGCCCAGGAATTTGGGAGGGAAGTTATCATACTGTGGATCCCTTTCTGAAGTCAGAATTCCTAATTCTGCTCTAAGAATAGCTCAGATATCTCTCACATTCTTCTACGAGAGTTTTAGGAGCTGTTATGTTGGAGGCAGAGGGGTGGAACCCCACTGCAGGAAATGTGTTACTCTCAATAGCCCATCCAACACTAGGGTCTTACCAGCAGTTATATAGAAACTAGAGAGGATGCTCTTTGTCAAGAGTAGATCACAGTGCCCAGCAATTGCTATGGAGGCAGTGCCTGATTGCTCGAAGTTTCTTCTTTTGAAAACCACTCATTTGTGGACATTTCAAGTCTCCTGGTTATTCTTCTTTCTGACCATGAATATTTGTCAAGTGTGAATGTGCAATTCTTACTTCTCCCATCTAAAGTGAATATAACAGGTTATTGAGTCATGTGGGGAAGGGGAGGGGGGCACAATCAGTTACTGAACTCATTCACACATTGTACTAATTAACTTTTGCCCTGTCACCAGCTGCAGTCTTGTAAATAATAATAATAATGATAGGGAAAACTCATCAATCCTTCCCCTCTGCCATGAAGAGAAACTAGACACATACCAACATTGCAGAGACGCTCAAGGAGAAGAAAACAAACATCCTGACCACCCAAGGATTGATTTTAAGGAGGAGGAAAGAAGTTTCCAAAGCATCAGCAAACTTTGAGAAGCATAGATGAGCTATGGATGAGGTGGGGGGGGGAGGGTTAGGGGTGAAGGGGAAGAGGGAGGGAAGAGTTGGAGTTCTGGAAGAATTACTTTATGACTCAGTCTCCTCCACCTCCCTCTCCATTCAATGGGCCTGAAGATCCTCCCTGTGGCATTGTAGCACACACAGGCCCCAGTGCCCCCTCTGAGAGGGATGCGACACATAGGGAAAATAATAATGGGGCATTAAAACCACACCAAGCAGAAAATTTCTTGGATTTGAGCTTCACTGGAGTGTTGTGTCTGCATTAACAGGAAAGCTGAACTGCAGGCTAAGGGAAGAGGTAATGCAAACATCACTATCTTAGGGCAGCTGGTTAAGGTCAGGATGGGGACCACAGGGAAAGCATGACTCCCCCAAACAAGGACTAATGTTACAGCTTGCCCTTCTTGCTTACTGTATTTGTTAGTTGGGGCAGGGAGGAAAAGGGATAAGTCCTGAGGGCTGGCAGTGACAGATGTGGGGGCAACAGCATGCACTTCAGTTTGAAACAAACATCAGCATTTTGAGAATTATTAACATGCACTGGTAACAGCAGGAAGATATATTGATATATACGAGCATGACAAATTAACCCAGGGCTAGGGGGAGAGGGAGGCAATTGCCAAGGGAAAGTGCTTACTTAGATATCTGCATAATTTCAGCTGGTTTCAGTGTGTGCAATGGACAGAGGTCTCTCCCCTGGCAGATGTTCTGTGGGTCCTCTTGGATCTTTGTTATATCTAGGGATTTCAGAAAACTTGACATAAGCCCCTCCTTTGGGCTCTGCAGTGTGTTTCCCCCTTTACAGCCAGATACCTATCTGATGAAATGTTTTCTCTACCTTCAGACCCTATGACTATTAATACTCCTCTGGGTGACAGTGTACCAGTCAGAGAACTGCCCCTACTTGAATCTATTACCAAACTATCCTAAGCTAAGTATAACTTTACTAGGTCTGGCAACTATCGAATTCAAGCCACTCTGAAATTCCTGTGGCACATGTCTGATTTTGTTTATATACCTAATGCTTGGAGCTTGCTGAGAACTTTTCTGTCCACCTCTGTCCTCTGCATTCATAGTGCTGACTACCAAGGTCTCCTCACTGTGTTTGTCTATTTGGATCTGATGGCTGGTCTGCGCTGTCGCTGATTTCAGCACTCTGGCCAGCTACCCAGAACTAGTTAACTAAGTGTTCTCATAAATGGGGTCAGTGAGCCCTGAGGTAAAAGTCAAGATGGACTGCACATGAATCCAGAGTTCCTTTTTCCCCTAAAACTACTCCATTTTCCTTCTTGAGCCACAGGTGTAGTCTGAAAGATTAATTCCAGTGCACCTCATGTTAAAAATCACACCAGTTCAGTATTAGAATCCTACTGTGGCAGAGCTGGAGAAGTCAGTCAGTATTTATTAGTATCTACTATGTGCCAAGCACTATGCTAAGCATTCTGGATACAAAGAGAGGCAAAGGATAGTCCCTGCTTTCAAGAAGCTTACAGTCTAGTGGGGGAGACAACATGAAAACAATTATGTATAAATAAGAATAAGATACATAGAAGATAATTACTAAGAGCTGTGATTTTAGATATCTAGTCCAACCCCATCCTTTTATCGATAAGGAAAATGAGGGTCACCGAGATCTGATATGCCCAAGGTTATGGAATTATAGATTTGGAACCAGGAACATAAATGCTGCTCAGTCTGATTCATTCATTTTGCAGATGAGGAAACCTAATCCAACCCTTCATTTCACAGGTGAAGAAAGTGGTATTTACAAAGTCACAAAGCTAGTCAGTAAAAGAGCCAGGACTAAAACTCTAATCTTATGATTCCCAGTCTGCATCTATGAGGAAGAAAATATAAATAATGTAAATAATAATCAGGCTATTTAGGGTGAAAGTTTTCAGTGATATTTGGCATCAGCTGGTCTATTGAATGAACAAACAGATGGCAACAAAGGCAGAGACTTCAAATGGTGAAGGTCTAATCTTGCCAGACCAAATTCTATAATTTATGCAAGAGGGAGGACATGCAGACTTTATTATTCCTACCAGACTATGTCATTCATCTTGGACTTATTGTGAAGAAATGAAATGCATCAACACACATGCGTGTACAGACACACAATAAATGCATTTGGGATGGCAAATTCAGTGCTTTCTCATTGGACTGACTTTTTATTTTTGTGATTCATCTGGGCTACTCTGGGGAAAAATTGCTATCCATATGGAAGATATACATAAAAGAAACTTCTTTCTGTCCCATGTCCTTGTTGCCTTTATTATTTGCCTCTTCAGTTCTCCCTGGAGTTGAAGTGAAACAAACAAGCCTAGAAACAGGAGATAAGCATGGAAAGAGCAGAACAGTTCTGAAAAGCAAGGAGGAAGAAACCAGTCTCCATCTGACCCTTCAAGGCCCTTATAAATATTAGTAGCAACGTGGTAGAGTAGAGAGAGCCTTGGACTGAGAATCAGAAGATTTAGGTTCTATTTTTAATGCTACCCTGAGTCTCAATTTCCCCATCTATTAAAGTAGAATTAGATCAGTCCATTGAGGCTGGAACTTCAGAGTTTCTTCAAGATCTGGCATTCTGAGTTCCTAGGATAGCAACTTACGGATATGAGAGGTCTCATTCCTCTCCCTAAGCTTTCCTCAACGTCCAAAAGCTTCGTGTGTGGACTCAGGGAGTCAGATCAGCATTCTGAAAGATGAATCCAGAGTCACCTCACCTACTGTGAAGGTCATGAGACTGTATAACTGAGGATAAAGAGTTGTTTCAGAACCTGGATGGTATATGTGTCCTCTCCATGCACAGACAGAACTCCCATTACCACTAATGCCTGCTACGTGCCCAAGGAAGGAAAAATATATTTCAAGGGCTTGTTTTTCCTTCTCTAAATTGATTCTAATTTACAACACTGCCCCTGCTTTTGGCTCTTATGAAGCAAACTCTATAAAAATCCTCAAATAAAATGCTCCCGCTCATTCTATTATGACAACTTTCTTTAATTCCAGACAGACCAACTTTCTCTGTGGTGAATGGGAGCAGTGGGGAAACTTTGGCAATCAGAGTGACTCTACTGTATCTGTAATTATTTCTGCACTGCCGATGAGTCCAGATGGGTAGGACATAGCCAAGCTTAATGATACAAAAGGTCTGTTGGACTTTCCCTAGATCCCAACTAATCACAGTCAAGTGTTCTGTTGTTTGTATTTTTCTACACAGGGTTGGCCTGTAACTTGTTGTTCTTGTTGTTGAGGCGTTTTCAGGTGTGTCTTTTTGCTACCCCATTTGGGGTCTTCTTGATGAAGATCCCAAAATGATTTCCCATTCCCTTCTCTGGTTCATTTTACAGATGAGGAAACTGAGGAAAACAGGATTAAGTGACTTGCTCAGGGTCACACAGCTAGTAGGTGTCTGAGGCCAGATTTGAATTTAGGTCTTCCTGCCTCCAGGCCCAGTGTTCTCTCCACTCTGCTGCCTAGCTGCCCTGATACTTCTGTCCAATTCATTTATTATTTAATTGGGTCTTATTCACCAAATAGTGTTTTTATTTCTAGAACTTAAAGATACTGGCTTCTCTAATGTACCCACAATGCTGTTGCTTAAGTTGTCTCCTCTGAAAAGTGATCTTGTTATACTTGCTGTAAGACAGAGGGGTCAAACATGCAGCCTGTTGGCAGCATGCAACAACCCACAATACTCCTGAGTGCAGCTCTCAACCAAAGTAAAATGTAATTGGGAAGGATTACAAAGTAAAAAAAATATCATAGAACATAGATGATGTTAATATGTGGTTTTCTAAGTCAATTTCTATTTGAGTTTGGCACCATTTCTTTATGACATACCTCCAACTGGGACCTAATGAATGGAGCAGGGAAGAGCTAAGAATGAGCAAATGCTAGGGTTGAAACTAGTGATACACATGAAAAACCCTGGTGTCACAAAAGACATCTGAGCCAACTGTTATATCCTAAACTTACACGGAGGTTACTCAACCTTTTCAGTTAAGCTTGTCAGAATATCTGTAATTAGTCAAACAGTATAATCTAGCATGACTAATTATCACTGTATCAAAGCAATACAAGGAAAGGAAAAAAGGAGTGCAGGGAGCAGAGAACTTGACCATCCAAGTTGGAAACCAAAGACAAGCCACTGCTTTTCTTCACATATGAAGTCTTTGTTGTTAGGTGGCCATGGAGTTTTAGGGGTGGCGACTCAAGAAGGTACAAGGGAAGGAGTCATACAGGCAATCTAGAGCAATGTCTCAAAGCTATGAAGTGGGCAAGCTGTAAAAAAAAGGTAAGCCTAGACATCTGCCTTCATTTTCATTTTTGCACTCCCCTTGTATTGATTTCTTCATGTGGCTAATATTTTTCTTGCCAACCTGCAATTTCTACCAGCTCCCAGCACCTCCCCACCCTGAACCACACTCCCAAAGGGCAAAGCAAAATGAAGTTTGCATATACGTGGTTCTTGCACCTCACCAGCTGTGAGGCTATGGCCCTCGGGGATTTTGGTGGGTTTCCAGGGGTCAGGTGCTAGTCTTTAAATGTAGCAGAAGACTAGGTGCACAGGAGAATAACCTACTTCTATCTTTGCTGCTATAGCAGATAATTGTTCTTCATGAATGTTTAAACAATGTAATTTTTGTGTGATTTAATGTGTAATGCCATATGCAAATAAGACCAGCATCTCTAGATTGCATATGTATATAGTGTATGAATTTCTTGTACATTAATGAATGTGTACCCCTTCTTATTTGACCTAGCAAGACAAATAAAAGCCTGCCATTAATGTGACTAATTTTTTTTTCTCTGTCTATGAGAGGAGTTTTTCTGTGATGTCAACTAAGGTGACTCATGGTACAGTGAGAAAATACAAAAGATGTGGTTTTCATACCAAGAAGGAAAAAAAAAACCCCTGCTCATTACTCATATAATGCTTTTCATCTTCAGAGCACTTAACAAGTACTAATTTATCCACTGCTGGGCCTTTATACAGTGACTGTAATGTCATTTAATTAGAGATGTTGGGTGGTCGAGTGGTTTAAACAATGACTGACAGCCAAATGGATGTGTATTCTAATTCCACTGATTCATTTGATTTCCTTCTGTCCAAATGAACTCAGTCCATTAAATTTGGCTTTTTAAAAAATAACATAAAGGCAAAATCCTTGTTTGCAAATTAGTCATAGTATTTGAATTGAGTTCATGTTTTGAAATCCATCTTCTGAAAGATGAACTTTGTTTCAATTTAAATAATTATTCACTCTTGGAATTTACACCTTGCTCACATTTTCTTATAGAAGTAGAATTTATGGCAAATCACTCATTTCACTACCAGCTTACTGCTATCCCTGGCTCTTCTGAAGGTCAACTTGGTTAGAAGAATAAAGAGTCCCTTTGTCATTTAATCTTATCTGACTCTTCATGATCTTGTGGACCATATTGTCCAAGAGGTATTTCTGGGCAAAGATACCGGAGTGGTTTGTCATTTCCTTCTCCAGGAAAGGCCCCTTAAACATATCTAATTTAGATAAACTGTGCGATTAAAGCTTAAAACTACACTAAGACTTTTGGGACACACTCTATTAGAGGCGATATGGTCTAACAGAAAATGCACTAAACATGGAGCCAAGGGTCCTGAGTTCAAATTCAGTCATTTTCTACATGTATGCCCCTGGGCAACTCTCTGGATCTCAGTTTCCTCCTCTGGAGAATGAGATTAGACTAGATGGCATGGTAGCATCTAAGAAACAAGACATCAGAGAGAACAAGGGGGGAAGTGGACAAGGTTAGTAACCTGAGCCTAGACAGACATAAGTGGGGGTATCCACAAAGTGCTGGGATTGGGAGTCAGAGGACCTGGGTTCAAGGTTTTTATCTGTCACCATCATTTGTTAGATTTGGGGCAGTTAGAGCTTATGACGGCACACCTTCTATGCATCTCCTTGTTTAGGGCTTGCTTCTCCCCCTCTGTCTTCTCTTTAGAAGATATTGTACCTTTTGCCAATCAGTTTCTGAAATGGAATCTTTTTGTAAATACCATAGGTAAGTTTGATTTAGGGTAAGTGAATGTGGGCAAGTGATGGCTTTTCTCTTTATACTTTCATTTCCCCATCTACAAAATGAGGGATTCAATCTGGCCCTCTAAGACCCCTTCTAGCTGTAAACCTATGATACTATAATCAGTTAATGAGTAATAAATCATATTTGTCTAGAACTGGAAGAGACCTCAAAAGTCATCTATTTCAACACCTTCATTTTTTTCTTCCAAATATAAAAACACATTCCAAAGGCAAATGTGACACCAGGATGTTTGGCAGCACTGTCCCCCATCAAAGAAGGAGATGATTAAGACAACTTTTACTAAGATCGATCACCAACCAATTTGACATTGGATAGATTATGAAACTAATTCATATTCCTTTCTCCCCTTTGAAAGCTGATACCATCAGAACAGGGAGCACACACATAGACACAATATAAAAAGAAGAAATAAGGTTGAGGGTGGGGATGGGGAGAAAGGATACAACAATGGGAACTGGTAGGAAGGGGAAAATAGAACTCCAGGGCAAGCTGGAATCAATAGGTAACATGGAATGTGGCCCAAATGGTTGGGAGAAACATGAGAGAAAAAACAACAGATGAGAAAGGAGTAAAAAGCAAAGTGGGCAACCCAGACAGGCAGTAGGTAGGCAGAAAGGGAGAAGTAGAGAAACACAAGGAAGAGTTCAGAAGACAACAAGAAAGGAGACTGGGAGAGGGGGGAGAAGGAGGGGGAAAAATACATAGATGTGGAAAAAAAAGGAAGAACGAAAATAAAAGAACAGAGGCAGAAAAAATGAAAATACACATAGTATGCTACCAAGAATAATAAATAAAGATGCCAGATTTCAACCACAGGTCTTTAAATGCTGTTAATATTACCCAGAACATATAACACTCTATCCTGGTGAAATTACTGAATCCCAAACTACTACAGCCCACCTTTGGTTTGAAGGCTAACCCAGCAACTTCAGAAGGAAAAAAGACAGCCTCTGAAGCACATGAGATCACTGACTCCCTACCCTTTTGAAATGGCAGTGTCTACAAGTGTGGCAACCAATAGCCTCTGCCCCACCTGCTGTTACTTTGGACACACTCAGATTCTTCTGTTACAAACTCCAAGAATAAAATCAATAGGCAATTACAAATGTAGTTCTAACTTGTGCCAAAAGGCTGAGTAAGTGCCTCAGGGATTGGTAAAAGCTGACAAGGCCCACTGAGGGCAGCGGTCAGGAAAAACTCATCAGCTTTCTAGGTCTCACAGGGCAAGAACCTGAAGTAGTAAATAAAAGGGTTAAGAGTATTTCTAGTGTAAAGATCACTGACTGATGGAAGTAGATACAACAACTAAGGCTTATAAACAATGAGAGAGAGAAAGAGTGTATTTTATATTGATTTATGTTTTATTATTTTCTTTTTTATGTTATGCTGATTCTCAACAATTTTTAGTTTTCTATACATAATTTCTGCATCAAGAGGTCAGCAATTTTAACATGTATTTATTTTCCCCCTCAGAAAGTCTTTATATTTTCAGAGTGCTTAGGACAAAGAATTTTATATTTTAATGAAACCTACAAATCAACTACCATGACATGATGAGATTTTCCTTTCTTTTTTTTCCATTTTTAAAAGTGGATTCCAAGAGTTAAAAAGAATATTCAAGGGGCATTGCATACTCTGGCAAAAGATACCAAAAGAGCCAAACTCAAGGATCTGGAAAATTAAAAAAAAAAAATAGCAATCACCAAGATACGCTATGTAGATGAAAAGACACAAAGACAGAAACAGATTTGATCCAACTTCAACAAATATTGATTAAAGGTCTACTCTCCTTACCTAGATTATGACATAAGATTTATTTTAAGAAATGTACCGTAGTAGGTTTAGTTTTTGCTATCAAGACAAATACTTTCGGCATCAAGCAACTAAGATAGTTACAAAAAGACTCCATTTCAGAAACTGGTCAGCAAAAGGTACAAAAATCTTCCAAAGAGATGACAGAGAGGAACCAACAAGTCCCAAACAAGGAGATACATGGAAGGTGCACCATCACAAGCTCTAAAAGCACAAAATCTAACAAATGACACTCAGGTGATTGTTACCTCTGCTCCCCCAATCCGTTTGCTTTTAAAATGTTGTCCCTCTTCGAATCATTCTGGTTGCACAGGTCTACCTTATTTCTCCAGCCCCCTCATTTGCACATCCTCTGTGCCATTCACTACTGGAGAAAAGCAAAGTCTCTTGAATCTTCCTGCGACCATGGTTTGGAGACACCTCCCATGTGTCCATAGCATGGATGGTGAAAGCTTCTTCATAATGTTAATTATATGGAGAATACTTAGATTGTACATCAGAATTCTATGTGTCCAGTGACTTGTTCAGATGAATTACCAGGGGTTTATTTAGACACATTTCCTTGGACTCCTGAAGTGAGGTTATACCCCTTTGGGTATAAGATACTTCCAAAATCCAACTTTTGTTTCCTATTGGTCCTGGAACGCATTTTCAGGCTCACTGGGACTGATACAGCCTATTAAATGACTTTTCCTTCTACACCCCTAGCCCTACCTATCACCTCAAGGTGGAATCAGACTTTTACTTAAGTCTTTGATCATTCACTCTGCTTCTGGGAGAATGAACACAAGTCTTGGCAGAAATTTCTCTTTTAGGAGGGATTGCTTTGAACATAACAAATGGAGGCAGATTTTGGAAACATTTGCTTAACTGGTCACATATTTGTTTTTTTTCCTTAACATTTTCAATATTAACATTTAAAAACTGAGGTGGAAAAGGGAGTATTATGGGATAAATGCTGTGCCTAAGAGGATTGGTGACCAAGCCAGAAAGAATCAAGTCAAGGCACCCTCTTCATTGGGACACAGCTCATGTAAGCTCTGTCTTTCTCTTTTGTATTTGGAGGAGGGGAGGATTAGAAAGGGGAAATATCTCTTTTTATTCTATTTCTTTCTATAGAGCAGCTATAGTAAGTGCATATGCTTGTCTAAGTGAGTCTGAGACTGGCTCTTAAGTCCCTGGCTGCCTCTTCTGTTTCAAGTTTCTTTCTTTGAGCACAGTTGATCTACAGTAATCCTAAAATGAATGCTTCCAGCCTTGACAGTTGCCTTGTGAATTTGAAGAGTCTCTTCTCAATGGTCCAGGTACTTGTTGACCAGGGCAAGGTGGGGAACAGGGGAAGGGGACACACATTATATTAAGTGCTTACTCTGTGCTAGACCCTGCTCCAAATGCTTTACAGATACATCCTTTGTTCTTCCCAACACCCTGGGAGATCATGCTATTATTATCCCCAGTTCAGAGTTGGGGAGATAGAGGCAGGCTTCCTAAAGATAAGCCCAAAGAAGATGACCATCACCAAGAAGACAAGCCACGCATACCTGACTGACTAGAAGATATGGATCTCAAGTGAGTTACTGTTTAGGCAGGGAAGATTAGGGAGTAAAATCTGTTCAGCAGCTCCCTGAGAAGTCGAGGAGTCTTTACTTCCTGGGGGAGCGTAACTGAGAGGAAGAACTTTTCCAAATCCTTTGAGGGTCTCATATAGTTTCTATTATCTGCTTATGAGCTACTATGAGTCTTTGGTTATGAGTTAGTTTTATGTTTTAAATATGTGTCAATGTGAGTTTATGATTCTTTGCTTTTGTGGAGGAAATAAGGAGCTGGTCTATACCTGATATCTGGTTAGGTGGCATAGAGGATAGAGCACCAGGCCTAGAATTCAGGAAGATCTGAGTTCAA
Organism: Petaurus breviceps papuanus; assembly: GCF_028583685.1. NCBI lineage: Eukaryota > Metazoa > Chordata > Mammalia > Diprotodontia > Petauridae > Petaurus > Petaurus breviceps. The sequence goes on from NW_027187367.1 coordinate 15,362,471, forward strand.
ATCCAGCTTCACATACTTATTAGTAGTGTGGGCCTTAACTTCTACATCAGTTTCCTCACCTGTAAAATTGAGATAATAATAGTGCCTACCTCCTGGGATTATTGTGATGATAAAGTGGCATTATTTGTCAAGTCCTTTTTGAACCTTAATGAACCACATATATGATAGCTATTATTATTATTATTACTATTTTGTACATTAAATAGATTTCTAGTATGGATTCTGTTAGATATTTTGGGAAAGCCTGCATAGACATAAACCAAACTTAACCTTTGCTTAAAGACATTTTCCTAGAATAATTTAGAAGGGTGTGTGTTTTTTGGGGAGTGGAAGTGGGAAAGGATCCACAGTACAAGAATATATAGAGCCTGTAAAATACAATGCCTTGCATATAGTAAATGCCTAAAAATGTTTGTTGAACTGAATTTATATGCATCACATGGAACAGATTAGCTGATGCCAATCTCTCTGAACTTCAATTTCCCCTTTATAAAAAGAGCATGATAATACCTTTACTACTGAGGTAGCTAGGTAGATAGTAGATGAAGCACTAGACTTGGAGTCAGGAAGGCCTGATTTTAAATTCAGTCTCTGACACTTCCTAGCTATGTGACCCTGTCTTCCTCAGTTTTCCCATCTATAAAATGGGAATAATAATAGCATCTTACCCCCCCCCACAAGGATTATTGTGAGGATTAAGTGAGATAATATTTGTAAAGCACTTTGCAAATCTTAACTATATAAATGCTAGCTATATATTTCTCTCCCACTGTTGTTGTGGGATAATTAATGCTAAAGTCACTGGCCTCTTCTCAGTCCTTATCCTTTCTTTTCTTCCCTACAGTGTTTAATGCTGTTGACCTCCTTCTCTTCTTGGATATGCTCTCCACCCTGGATTTTCATTATACTGCCCCCTTCTGGCTCTCTTCCTACCCGCCTGGCCAGTTTTTCTTAGCCTCTTTTATTGGATCATCAATCCATATCCCAGTTCCTTTTTTTTGTTTTGTTTTGTTTTTTGGAGGGGGGAAGGCAGGGCAATTGGGGTTAAGCGATTTGTCCAGGGTCACATGGTTAGTAAGTGTTGTGTCTAAAGCCAGATTTGAACTCAGTACCTAATAAAGGCTTATTCTTCCCCTCCCCAATGTTTCGTATCTATCCTCTTCTATAAGCACTCAAATGGCCACAACTCAAATTCCAGCTTCATTACTTCTTACCTGATCTCTCTGACTGACCATGTCAATCCTGAGCAAGAATCTTCAGTGGCTCCCTATTGCCTTAAGAATAAACTATAAACTATTCTGTATGGCATATAAAGCTCTTCAGAGCCTAGCTCTAGTCTATCTTTTAAATCTAATTATATATTACTTTCCCCTTCACAAACCCTACATTCCAACCTATTTGATGTTTTCCACATGACACATTCCATCTCCTCCATCTCTGCCTCTGTACAGGTTATCCTGTATGGCTAGAACACACTCCAACCTCATCTCCAACTCCCAGAATCCCTGGTTCTTCTCAGGACTGAGTTTTTGCACCAGCTCTGACATGAGGTCTTAAATGATCCCCTTCTCCCATCTGTGCCACCAAAATGACTTCATATTTACTTTGTATTGATTTATTTGTGTACACATTTCTCCAAGTAGAATGTAATCTCCTTAAAGGGATGTTTCATTTTTATCTTTGGGCCTAGGACAGTTCTTTGTACATAGTAGGTCGTTACTAAGTGCTTGTTGAATGATTGAGAGATCCAATATGTAGCATAAGCTTTATAAATACAAGTTTTTCTCAGATGTACAACCTACAGGGGACTTGCAATATCTCTTTTGACTGGCTAATAACTCACTATAGAGAGGCTAGGTCCTTCTCTGTCTTACCTCCAATGCCTGAGGCCTTGGGAATATGTTTACAATAATCGTTAAAAAAAAACACAATAACCACCAAACCTTTTAGCTGTCCCCAGTAGAATCCAGGTTGAAAACTGCTTTCCTCAGAGCTGGAGGTAGATCACAGGATGTAGAACCATAAGGGACATTAGGAATCATTTACTCCAACTCCCAAATTTTACAAAGGAGGAAACAGAAGCCAAGTAACACAGCTGGTAATGCGCAGGGTCAGCATTCAAACTCAGTTGCTCTGACTACAGTGTGGTGTGGGCTTTCTCAACTCAGTCAGCTTTAGTTCTTACCTCCCTGGAAACTGTGTGATCTTCAAAGCCAATTCCTGCTTGCTCTAAAGCTTTCAATGTTTTTTCCCCTTTCTTCTGTGTTCGGCGCTTTCAGTAAACAGATCTGTCAGTGACAAACCCAGATGCTCATTTTTTTCATGCACGTGCTTTCCACTCTTGGTCAGCTTCAGGAATCTTGATACTTTTCACATTAAAGCATGAGTGGCAGGAGCTAAAAAAACCACAACAAGAAAAAACTCTAACAGTTCTCCTATGACATTCTTTCCTTTTCTTCTCTGCAGCTCATGACCACCATCACTCCTACTTACAAAGTCCCTCTTTATGCTTCTCTAATTGAATTTCAACATTTTAGTTCTTAAGTTCAACAGCTCCACTCAAGATGTGACACTGCCACGTTTGGTCAGGAAGTTACCTTCTGTCCCTAGCTCTCAGTTTCCCCATCTGCAAAATGAAGGGATTGGATTAATCTCTAAAGTTCATTCCAGCTAAAAATTTATGAAAAACAATATTTACTTTTGTCTAATGTGACTAAAGTCACAGTCATTGAAATCTTATTCATTGTTACTTTATTTTTCTCTCAGTCTCCTATGCTTTAATCCATTATACTACCATCTTGTTTATCTCTCCCTGGTTTCACTGGACCATTGCCTGATCCAACACTTACCTAAAACCTTGCTTCCCTGAAGAACACAAAAACTTAGAAGAATCATATCACAATTTTGTGAGATGCACGAGGGACCTACTCTGATTCACTATTAATTAGTGAATTCACTATTAATTAATCAGGCACTATGGAAAATACCTGAGCAGGGAGCTCAGGCTAAGGGAACAAGGTTGTAGGCAAGCAGCAAGAGAAGCTGGAATCAGGACCAAAGAAGGCCTGGCAAAGAGATGTATCCATTCAACAAATATTTATTGACTTGTTATAGTCATTTGTATACATGTTTAAATTCCCTGCTATGTACTGTAAACTCATTGGGGATTGTATTTTACTTCATCATTGAAACCCCACTATAGGCAATGCCACATAGTAAACTCTTTGTAAATATTTGAGTTGAATTTTACCTGAAATGAATCTTATGCTTTTTCATTGAGACCCTTGGAAGGAAGGAAGCCATTCAAGTGTCAGCTGGCTGAGCCAAATCTCAGTAGGTTTCAAATTAATTAATTCAGATAGAAGTGATCTGTATTATAATATTTAAACAAAGATTTGTGGAGCTGAAAGCAGTATTTTATAGGGGACATAAGTATTCCGTGCTGCCCCCTGGTGGCATTCTGCTCCATAGCACCCTCCCTCGAATGTGCCTGCTCTATTGATTCTACTAGAAATAGACCTACACTCAGACTCCTACAATGTTGAGTTGGAAAGGACCTTGGAGATCATTTAATCCAACTCCCTCATTTCATAAATAGGGAAACTGAAGCCCACAAAAGCAAAGTGATATATCCAAGGTTATACAGGCAGAAAATAGTAGGCAGTAGCACCAGGCCCTTTGACTCCAAATTTAGCATTCATTCTTTCCATGACAGCAGGCATGCTCCCTATTGCTTGAGAATGATCTTCTGTACCCTGATAGATTTGAGCTTGCTAAAGGCAGGCACTGTGCTTTATGTTTCTTTTGCTGCCCCACCCCCCACCCCCCATGTGTGTGTCCTTGTAATCTATTGGGAGGAAACTGGGATACATGCCTTTTTCCTGCTGCTTTCTTCTGGGCTGCTAGGCCTTCAGGATTGAAAAGCACACATAATTTTTGTGTGGTATACTCCATGACACCTGGGCCATTTCTTGTAGTTTGCCAATTAGACATTTTCCTATAGCTAAGAGAATGCCTTTTTTTTTTTTTTTTGGTCTTTTTGGAGGGGAGAAGGCAAGAGAATGATCTTTCAACAAAATGATCAATCAATAAGTATTTATAGAACATTTCCTGTGTGCAATAATCTCCACATACAAACCAAAGTTCAATGTTCTCTGTATATAATGAGCACTTTAATAAATATTTACTTTATCCTATTGTATTATAAGCATAACCTCGCTCTTCTTAGACCTGGGGGTAACAAAAACAGAAGAGGAGGGAACTGTATTGCTACTGATGGGGATCTTCCTCATCCATCCTCACAACCAACCCAAGCCAGATCCTGAATCCCCTCACTTTCAACAGTGGTTCCTAGGGAGTGGGTATGGCTGGGGATAAAAATGGAAGTACCCACAAGTCAATCACCATTCTCTGTTCTAATTTGTAAATCCAAACCTACATGGGAAGGTTAATGGAACCAGGATCATTAAGCCTGAAAAATAAGGGCTGAGGTGGGGTTGGGGTTGGGGTTGGTTAATAATGATTTCTAGTTATGAAGTACTCTCATAGAGTATAATAACCATTCTCTACTTTGACTGGAACAAGAGGAAATGAGCTAATTCTGTATCAGGGATTTAAGAGATGAAGAGCTTGTGTGAAGGTTACTAAAATCTGTAACAGACAACTGAGGGAAGATGTGGGAATCTTCTCCAGAGATCACTAAAAATCAGATGACCAGTCTTTAATTTAGGGGAGCTTAAATTTGGTCCTGTCAAATGGAGGGGAGGGATGAATCAAGGGGCCACCTCCAAGAGGAGCTTCCAGCCATCTTACTCACATTCCTAAGGAGGGTCTGAATAGGCAATAAGTAACATCATGGAGGAAAGTAGAAGTATGGTACTTGGAAAGTTCAGGCAGATCTTTCCTTAATCATGCACATACCTACCAAACTAACCATGTACATCTCTAGGACTTTCAGTTTTCTCTGAAGACAGTAGATAAAGGCCATTAATAGAAGCAACTTTCCAGATTCACTGTCCTAATGATCAAGCCTTAAGTAGAAATTCCTGGGATCCAGTAGGTCCTTGCAAATTCAAGTAATCAAGACTTCACTGAAGTTTAATGGTCTGGTAAGAACAGAAAATACATACTGTCCTTTTCATTCCCCCCTGCCAGGCATTTCATTTGTTCACACCCAAACTCCCCTGGCAGTTAATAGCATCATTATAAATACAACCTCTGAGAAGAGGCGAGCAGGGACAAGCAAGGAATAATTTTCACAAGATCTCATAAAGTTGGGCCAGAATCTACCGAGTTAAGAGTGGTCTCATTCTAGAGGGGACTGGGATGGGAAGGTAGTGGGGGTGGGGGAAGGAAATACTACTTTGGCACAGTCATCAATGTACTACACTTTTTAGAAGGGTTATTGGAGCTATTAAAATACAATCAAAACTCATTCTGACGAAATATGACTTTGAGAAAAATCTGAATTCAGTACTTTAGGAGACAGCATGTTATAGAGAAAAAAGCCCTGGGTCTGATGTCAGAGGATTGGGCTTTGCAGCTGGGACATAGTTTCTGCATCTGTAAAATTATGAGACAGTAACTATCCATGATCCTATGGGGTTTTTTTAAATGCAAGTAAAATTACTTTCACACACACACACATATGTGTGTGTATATATATATATATATATATATATATATATATATATATATATATACATCACCAACCAGGATATGAGCCTCCATTGAACTCCCTGTATTTATTTTAAGAGAAAATGGCAAATCACTCACACACACACACACACACACACCCTTGGGAATTTTTTTTAAACAAATAAAACTTCTACAGTCAGTTTATATCTCTCTTTATTTCATATATCTTTTGTATCTCTGGTGTGGAGCACTATTCCTTAACCCAACACTTTTATTTTAACTAGAAGGTATCTTGGAGGATCACAAGATTAAGCCAGAAGGGACCTCTTGGAGATATAGCATCACCCCCTCATTCTAACAGAGGAAACTAAGACCTGAGATTCAATTGTGTTCACCATTCTCTACTTTGAGGCCAAAAAGAAGTCTAATTCATCTTGTAAATGATTTTCAACAAGGTTTACAATGAAGAGGGACTTCAAATTATCCTCCAGAAAATACAGTCAACCAGAAAAAATGTTTTTCTTAATAAGCAAGTTGGCTGAGACTATAAAAAGCAATAATAATGAAAAAAATTTACAGCTAGCCTATGTTACATAATAACATTTCAAATAAAAGTCTTTTTATATCCTGTATGAGTCAATGGCCTCTACTAAACTCCTATTTCAATGGCTCATCATGCCATGTGAGTGACCACTGGCCCTTAAAGACTATCCCGGATGATGACAAGGTACAGCAGATCTTACCATTCTCGAAGGGTTTCATGTGTATGGACTAAAGATGAACTGAACTTGTGTCATCTGCAGAGATTTATCAATTTAGAGTTGTCTGCCAGATAACTTTATTTTGTTAATAACTTCTCAAATTAAGTACTAAGGCACAGAAAAAGTTGAGATTTACATTGCAGAGGGAATATCCACATGACTAAAATCAGGTTTCCTTAGAGTACTAAAGGATGAGCTAATTACTGGATCTAGAAATTGAAGGCATCTTTAATTTCTTGAGTCCTTGATTTGAAAAAATTTCCAATTTTGCACTAAGATCATAGGAATTAGATCTGGAAGACACATAATCCAGCATCCTCATTTGTAAGGGAGACAACTGATAAACAGGCAGATTCCTCTTACTTATAAATATGACCCAGAGAAAAGAATTATTTTAATTTTTTTTACTTAGTTCAATTTTGGTATATGGGATTCCTACTATCACAGTATTTAAACTAATATTGCAAAAAAGGAGGCATCATGAAAGAAGATATTGCTGTCTCCATCATGAAAGAAAACATTACTGGTGTCATGAAGGCAAAGAGATGAAGTGACTGTTTGTTCCAAAGATTACAGCAAATCAGGACTAGCCCTGGAAGCCTGTATCACAGTCCCTTAGGCCATATGTCCGGTGAGACTGGAATGCTGCTTCCAGGGCTACCCTCTGCACACATGCTACAATTTAATAGCCCTTTATAAAATTTACCAATATTGACATGCTTCCATTCCTCCCTACCACATGCCACTAGCACTTTTCTCACTTCTCTTCCTCCTTTCCCCAAGTGATAGATGAAGAATAGAAGGAAAGAGGAAAGACAGTTATTAAGTAAAGGGTGGCTCTGCCTGGGATGGTGGGTAATTGCTAAAGAGACTACTAATTCCCTTCTTTTTGCAATATGTGAAAAGTGATGTATAGATGGGGAAGTGACTTAGCCATGATCTAATAGAGTGTGCCATGGCAGAAAGAACAATGGTCTTAAAATCAGAAGATCTAATTCCTGCCTCTATTTATGACCCTGAAGAAATCATGTCCCTTCTTTGGGTCTCAGTTTCCTGATTTATAACATAAAGGGGTTAACTAGACCCGAGGTTTTCAACATGTGACACAAGAATCTTTCGGGGGTCCACAAGATCAAAACTATTTTTAGAATAATACTAAGACATTTTAATTTCTAATATAGTAAATATTGATAGACATGATCCACATAAACGAAAGTTCCTTGGTGGGCCTCCAATCATTTTTAGGACAATAAAAGGGGTCCAAAGGCCAAAAAGTTTGAGAATCACTGGTCTCTAGACAATTCCTTAGATCCCATCCATCTGTAACATTCTGTGATATTCAATACCATTAGTAATAGAAAAGCAAAATACAATTTTCACCTCTTTGCGGATGAAATATTTTTTAAAAGATGTCTAAGATTCTCACAGCACTGAAAATATGAATTTATTGTCAGACTGATAAGATTTTGAATATGAGGCACTTCATATGAAGGAATGAGTCATTACTTCAAATAAGTTAAACACTTTACAATGCAACTTTCATCCCATCCCTCTAAAATTAGCCTGTGTAAATATTAGAATAAGTCTTTATTGAAGATGTAATTTTTGGAAATGACACCAGATCAATTGCAATATTGGATTTTAGTGACTCAGAAAAAAAAATCAAAAGAAAATTTAAAAAGGGAAATGCAAACAAAGACATTGGTACTACAACAGCAGATATGGGAAAGAAGAGGTGGACAGAAGGATAAAGGGAGACAGCTCAGAGAACAAAAAGTTGATACTCATGAAGGACCATGAACAAAGTGTATCTGCATATTGATTCCAGTGCAGGCTCAGGGGGCTAGGTAATCCAAGGACACCAAAGTGGCAGGAAACAAGAGGAGAACAAGAACTATCTCACAGCCAGGGGATGAAATTGTAATTCTCGCTCAAACTGTTCCGCAGTCAGGGTTCCTTGGATGGATTCGCAGCCAGGGTTGAATACAGAGTAAGCACTTTTTTCTCCTTTCTTCTTTTCTCCAGGCCCACGGGTGCCGACATACATCCAATAAAACAAGGACAGAACAAAGTAAACGAGGCCAAACTCTAGTTCTATAAACAGTCCCAGTAAGACCAACCAAAGAGCCACCTTCAAGAATGTAACATTAGTGAGGAAAGATTGGTCCCATCGTGATGGAGAAACAGCTGTTGGATTCTGTAGCAGACTTCCTCGAGTCTGAAATGTTTCCTAGGAAATAATCAAACAGAAATAAGAATAAAGGGTAATGGAGCTGACAAACAAAAACCAAAATGGTAGTTATCATTTCTTGCCAAAAGTTGCTGGCTTATTGTTTTCTATTTCCTCATCCTGGCCTCTAAAAAAATCAACCTCAAATAGCTCAAGTCTGCTACTCATGACTTCTTCTTTGCAGCTGAATCAAAATCGATCAGCATTTAGTGGTATAAGACCCAATAAAAACTTTATGTTATCATTATCATCACAATAACTGGTAGTTATATAGTGCCTACTATTCATATCTACCACCCAATCAAAATCCTGGTAGCTATTATCTACAGAACCCCAGGTCACTCCCTTTCCTTTCTCAATGAGTTTGATACCTGGATCAAAATTTTCTTCTCCTTGACAACTCCTACCCTTACACTGATTCTCCCTCAAATACCTTAACTATTCATTCAGGCCCTCAACCTACTTACCTCCCATGAATCATTCCTCCACACCACTTCTGCCACACAGAATGGTGGTCATATCACCTTGCCATAACCCACAAATGTACTATCTCTATGTTCAAGAATTCTGAAATTCCCTTATTTGATCATAATCTTTTGGCTTTTCACCTCTCCCTCTGCCTTCCCTTACCAAACCCTACTTGGCTTCTGCACCATGACCTCCAATCCCTTCATCCCTCAATTCTCTTCCAGATCATCTCCCCTGTACTAGCCACTTTCTCTTCTTCTCCCTATCTTGATCCCTTGGTGAACCAATTCAATTCTACATTGCCCTTTCTTGAATCCCTAAGCCTTCTCATCATAATCACTGATTATGCCCAGGCAACCCTCAGCCTTGGATCACTCCCACCATTCATCTCCTTTGCTCCTACACATGTGCTACTGAAAGATGGTGGAGAAAATCACAAAATGTTCTGAATGGGTCCACTACAAATTTATGTTATACAAGCTCAATTGGGCCCTCATTGCTTCTAGGCAATCCTACTCTACCTCCCTCATCAACTCACTATTCCACTCTCCACAGTGGCTCTTCCAAAACTTTTCGTTTCTCTCCTCAAACCTCCCATGGCTCCCCCTCCCCATACTCTCTCCGCAAAGAACCTTGTCTCATATTTTACAGAAAACAATTGAAGCCATTCACTGTGAGCTCCCTCTTTTCTCCTCTTCCTTATCTCTCATACCTCAGATGTCTTCTGCCTTTATTTCGTCTTTCACCCCATCCCATACGATGGCTAACCTCTCTACTTGTTCAAGTGGTCCCATTTCATGCCATCTCCTCCAGCAGACTGCCCTCTGTCATCCCCACCCTTTCACTTATTTTCAATCTCTCCCTGTCTACTGGCTCATTTCTCACTGCCTACAAACAGGGCCGCTAGGCAGCTGGGTGGCTTAGTGGAAAGAGCACTAAGTCTGGAGTCAGGGAGACCTAAGTTCAAATCCAGCCTCAAACACTTACTAGCCATCTGTGAACTTGGGCAAGTCACTCAACCTTTTGTCTTAATCCACTGGAAAAGGAAATGGTAAACCATTCCAGTATCTTTGCCAAGAAAATCCCGTGGACAGTATGACCCACAGGGTCACAAAGAGTCAGACACAACTGAACAACACCACACAAACATGATCACGTTCCCTCCCCATCCTGAAAAAAAAAAACCCTCACTTAATCCTTCCATCCCTGCTAAATATCTTCTTTTCTCTTCTGTCCTTTGTAGTTAAACTTCTCAAAAAGACCATTTACAAAAGGTGCCTGAACTTTATTTCCTCTCACTACCTTAACTCTGGCTTCTGACCTCATCATTCTACAAAAACCGTTCTTCCCAAAGTCACCAATGATTCCTTAGTTGCTAAGTCAATGGCCATTTCTCAGCTGTCATTGTCCTTGGCCTCTCTGTAGCCTCTAGTGCTATTGATCACTCTCATCAAGCTTTCAGAAGCCTCTCGAGGCTCTTCTCTGTCTCTTTGGCTGGATCCTCCTCTGGATCACACCCTTCAAACATAGGTATCTTTCAGGGTTCTGTCCTGGGCCCCTTTGTCTTCTCCTTCTCTATCACTTCACTTGGTGATCTCATCAGGATTTAATTACCATTTCTATGCTGATGATTCTCAAATCTCCACTGACCTCAGATGTCACATCTCCAAATGCCTCCCAGACATCTCACATTAGATATCCAGTAGAGATCTTAAACTCTGTGTGTCCAAAACAGAAACTCATAATCTCACCCACTCCCACCCCTTACTCCTTTTTCTTCCTTCCAGTCCCTCAGGCCTGAAACCAAGACATCATCCTGGATTCCTCACTCATTTCTATTCCCCACCCCCACCCCCACGTCCCAGCTGTTGTTAAGGCCAGCTCCAATATATCCCCTTCTCTCTCTGACACTGCCACCACTCTGGTACAGGCCCTCATCACCTCCTAACTGGATTATTATAATGGCTTACTGGTGGATCTGTCTGCCTCAAATGTTTCCCCACTCTACTCAATCCCCTTCTCCACTCATCTACTAGAGTAATTCTCCTAAAGTGCAGATCTGAGCAATAAACCAGTGGCTTCTTATTGCCTCTAAGATACAAAAAACCAAAACCAAAACCAAACAACAAAGAACAAAACAAAACAAAACAAATGTTCTGACATTCAAAGCCCTCCATAGCCCAGCCCATTCCTGTCTTTCCAGTCTTCTTACACCTCATTCCTGTACATCTACTCTTTGATCCAGTGACACTGGCTTCCTGGTTGTTCCACAAACAAGATGCTCATTCTCTTGTTTCTGGGCACTTTCTCTGGCTGCCCCCATGCCTGGAACCCTCTCCCTTCTCTGCTCTGATTACTGAACTCCCTGGCTTCCTTTGAGTCCCAACTAAAAGCCTACCTTCTACAGGAAATGTTTTCTACGGCAGGTAGGTGGCGCAGTGAATAGAGCACCAGCCCTGGAGTCAGGAGGACCTGAGTTCAAATCGGGCCTCAGATACTTGACACACTAGCCGTGTGACCTTGGGCAAGTCACTTAACCCCAATTGCCCTCCAAAAGGCAAAACAACAAAAAAAAAAACCAAACAAAAAGGAAACGTTTCCCAACCCCTCTTAATTCTAATACCTATCTTCTGTTAGTCATCTATCTATTCTGAATTCTGTATATAACTTACTTTGTATGTACATATTATATGTATATATTATTTGCATGTTGTCTCCCCCATTAGAGTATAAGCTCCTTCAGGGAAGGGACTGTCTTTTGTCCTTTTTTCTATCACCAGGGCTTAATATAGTGCCCGGCATACTGTGGGTACTTAATAAATATTTACTGATTGATACTATGTGTCAGGCACTATGTTACACCCTTTTCAAAAATTCTCATTTGATCCTCACAACAACCCTGGGAGACAGGTGCTACTATTATTCCCATTTTTATAGATGGGGAAACTGAGGCAAACAGCCATTAAGTGACTTGCTCAAGGTCACACCGCTAGTAAGTGTCTAAGGCCAGATTTGACTCAAATCTTCCTGAATCTAGATCCAACTCTATCCATTGCATCATCTAGCTGCCTCTGAACACAGATGGACAATCAATTGAGGGATATGTTTATGTTCAACACACAAAATCTTCAATGATGGATAATTCGTTACTATGGAGATGTGCATACCAACCTCACAAACTCACTCTGAGAACTATATGGGATATGAAAGCAATTTATCAACAGCAAACACTTTTCTAAGTACACTATCATTATAACAGATTAAATAAGTATTTGTTGATTTGATTAACTTTCCTGAAGCATTGTAAAGATCGAGCTTTATAATGGTAACCAAAAGAGAAACATAAAAAGAAGCCTATACCGTCCGGTCATAGGATCCCATACATACCCCAAATTTGTAACTACTTTTTTGAGGTAGCAAAGAGCTGTTCTTTTCCCCCATATTCTTTCCTTCTAAGAACTCAACCATTCTCAGAGCTTACCATGCTACTCCTAACGCAGCTTCAATTTCTCCCCCAAAACTTCACACTCAAATTTAATTAAACAAAAACATTCAGTGCTGATCTGGGCACTGGGAATTTAAGGACAAAAAGTAAATAGCATTTGTTTCCAAGGTCCTTTATGTGCTCCTGGAGGGTTTATAACATGTACCAAAAAAGGGCTTAGCATATTGTTCAGTCTATTTCTGTGAATTCAGAGTACAAAGAACTTGCTGATACAGACAAGCAACTTGTGGATCACCTCTAGTCTTAGAAAGTAGCTGGAGATATACTAAGAGGTTAAGAAATCTGCCTGTGGTCACACAAATAAGTTAATATGCCAGAGGCAGATCTTCCTAATCCAAGGCTAGCTCTTTAGGACTAGGCCATGCTATCTCTCACACAAATGTTAAACTCAATTAAGGATTTATAAGGTGAAGTGAAGAGGAGGAAAGCTCTAACAAAGGAGAGGCAGGCTGGGGGGAGGGGGAGAGGGGATAATGGAAAACACTCATTGCTCCCTGGAAGGAGATAGGGGTTTGGGGAGGTTGAGGTGAGAAGGACTGGCTTGAGTGTACATAATGGAAAATGGTGTAATGAATTTAGGAAATTTGGTAGTAGGCTGGCTAGAACGTAGAGTTCTAAAAACTCACATTACATGACAAGTCAGAAAATGTTAAGCTGTAGCCAGTGTGTGCCGCTGCACTTTAAAAGTCAAACTGAAGAGTTTGCATTTTATCCCTTAGCATACAGAAAGAAGTCAGTAAAAGTCAATGAATGAAAGCATCATGGCCAGACCTGTGAGTGAGGAAGATTTATTTTGGTTGCTGCGTGGAGTATGGATTGGAGAGGTTAGAGATTAGAAGAAGGGAGAAATATTCAAAGACTATTACAGTAGTCTGAGAGATATGAAATGGAACTGAATGTGAGTGAAGAGAAAGTTCTATATGGTCGAGGGGATGTGTACATAGTAAAGATCTGGTAACTAACTGGATGTAGTGGGGAAGGATGTACCAGAAAGAACAGAGTTTAAAATAATAACCCCAAGATTTTTGAACTTAGTTTCTGGAGAGGATAATTGTGCTTTCAATGGAAATAGAGAGTTTAGAAAATAAGCAGGTTTGGACTGGGAAGATAATGAAGTCCATTTTGAAATGTCTAGCTTGAAATGAGTGTGAGACATACAGGATGAGATGTCTTGCTGGTAGCTGATGATATATGCCTGGAAGCACAGACCTGAGATGCATCTTCATAGAAATGATACTTCAGGGGCGGCCAGGTAGCACAGTAAGTAAGAGCACTGGCCCCAGTTTTGGGATGACCTGGGGGATCGAATCCAGGCTCAGATACTTAGCATCCCACCCAGAAACACCTGGCCCTGTAACCTTGAGCAAGTTACTTAACCTCAATTGCTTTAAAAAAAAAATGATACTTGAACTTCTGACAGCAAATGAAATCACCAAGGGACAGTTTAAAGAAATAGGGCCAGATTAAGGTCTGGGGGATACCCACTCTAAGGAGGTGGGGAAGAGATGGATAATGGTCCACTAAAGCAGACTGAGGACCACTAACAAGGAAGAGAACCAGAAGAGAGTAGTGCCATGAAAGTAAGAGGAGGAGAGAGTATCCAGGAAAAAGAGGTGGTCAACAGCATCCAAAGATGCAGAGAAGTCAAGGAATATAGTTGAGAAAAAAGCCATTAGATCTAGTAGTTAATAGAAAAAGGGTAACCTAGGTGAGAAAAGTTTCACTTAAATGGTTGGGTTTAAAGTCAAGACTACAAGAGACTGAGAAATGAGTAGAAACTAAGAAAATGAAAGAAGTATAGGTCATTTTTTTTTCTAGGAATTTGGCAGTGAATGGAGGTCAAAATGACTCTGAGGTTATAAACCTAGTCAAATGGGAACATGAACTGTCTTGAACAGAAACTGGTAAGTTTGAAAAAATAGTTGAAACAGTTTTGTTTTGCTGGGGGAAGGGGAAAGGAGGGGATGTGGATCAGGTATGTAATTAGTAATAGTATTAACTGGATTAGTTATTTTCTCCTGGTAAGGAAACCTCCTCTTATCAGAATAAAAAATCAGTAACTCCTGCAGCTTAAGACTTAGAGAACTGCCTGTGGACTGAGAGGTTACGTAACTGGTCCAGGGTAATAGCCATATCCACCAGAGATGAATGGAACCCAGCTCTTCTTGACCTCAAATCCAGATTTCCAACCACTGTACCAAGTACTTGGTGTAGTGGAAATAACACTTGACTTGAGGGCAGAAGGACCTCGTTTCAAATCCTCGTTCTGACAATTACTAGTTGTCCTACTCTGGACAAGTTCTCTCTGACCTTCAGTTTTCTCATCTATAAAATGGCATTAATACTTACTTGCACTATCTGCTTCCCAGGGTGTGAGGGAGTATTACACTTTAAAGCACTATGAAAAGGTGAGTTGTTTAGCTATCTTGAAATGCAGTTTGTCAGCATCTACCTGGATGGCCTGACCTTATCTCAAACAAACGTTCACGACCAAACATAACATCCTTCCCCTAAAACCAGTTCTCTTCCTCCAAATGTGTCCATTTCTGTCAATATTTTTCCAGTCATCCACACTCAAAGCCTTCGGAGCAGCCTTTCTCTCTCTTCATACATTTAATCAATCATCAAGTCCCAGTGATTCTTTCTTCACAATGGCTCTCCCATTGGTCCAATTTCACTTCCTATTACTACTTCAAGGTCCTCACTTCCTTTTTCAAGGACTGGTCTCTCTGTCTTCCATCTTTGACAGCAGTCAGATTATCTTTCCTGAAATTCTGCTTTGCACAGGTCACCTTTAAAAGTGATCATTAAGTCATGTGGCATAAGTCCTGTGGCAGAAGCAAAGGAAAATTAATGGAAAGTCTGTGTGTTCCAGTGGATCCTAACAATATCAGAAAGAAGAAAGAAGGTCCCCATCACATTGGGGCAAACTTATTCTAGGATATAGACAATAATAGAATGGGCAGACAAGGAAGGGTTGCAGCCTGCTTCATTGGAGGAAATATCTACATCAATGAGATTATTACAGATTCATTTAAGCATATGTGATAAATGTTGCAAATACCAAGTCAAATACAAAATAAGATAGTTCTTGCCCTCAAGGTGCTTACATTCTATTAGGAAAATACATGTGCACAAAGAGGTAAATACAAGGTAACACGACACACATTTTGTCAAATGGAAGTTTCTTTTTTTTTTTTAATTTTTTTGCTAAATTCAAAATGGAAATGGAATTTCTCTATCACCCACTGTTATTGAGTGATGCTAAGTTTGCTATAAATTGTGCAATATTAGGAAGTAGTTAAGTGTGGTTTGGTTGAGGAGGATGGGGGGGTGGAGATAGTGAAAAGTCATTGGTTGGCTTACTCTTGTATACAACTTCAAGCCTTGGTTACTATGCTGTGTGGCAGGGCAAGCTGGGACATGGTCACATGTGTTCATTCATGCAGTGAAACTCTCAATATGTAGCAGACTGTTTTGTCACTTGTAGCAGGTGCTCTTTGGTAAACATTATTACTGTTTCTAAGCCTGTTTTTCTAAATATTTTGCACTCTGTAAATGGTGGAACCCATTACATAAATTCTCAATATGTCTTGTATACCAATAATCCAAACTATTTTTTACATGTATGTGGTGAGCTAAATTTAAAAGTTCAGAGACAGGACTTTACTCCTTTAGTTAAGTAAACATATGGCCTCTAATTTGGTTGTAAAATAAGTGATCACGATAAGACTTGGATCCCTCACTTCTGCTATATCTTATGCTACTGTTAGACTACTAACTGTACTGGTATGCAGGTCCTGTCACGTGCCATTTGCAGTTCTTATAATAGGAAAAGAACAAAATTACCAGTCCAGAGATTGCTATTTTTACTTATCAAACCTCTAAGTCTAAACATACTGCACAACATCCAGAACGACCACCATTATCACCCCCAAATCAAGATGCAACTTTAACTTCCAGACTAGAATCTTCTCTTAGAGGACACCAGAAGGTTGCCATTGTCCTAGAATCTCCTTTCCAGCTCTAAATCTATGACACTAAAATATGTTCAAAACGTGAAACTTCTCTAGAGAAGCATTAAGTATGAAAAATGTCCTTAGAATATCTGTGGGGAAGCTGAAAGTAACTGCTCTGATGCTAAGATTAAAGTTATACTGCTGCTTTACTTGTGAATGAGACAGGAGACATAACAACATTCACATTTCAAAATACTGGCCTCAAAGAACTTATTCCAGGAAAGAAAAAGCCAACCAGTTGTTAGTGTCTAAAACAGTTATTATCAATACTATACACTATACTTGATTTAATAAAAAATTTTGTCAAGGTGAAAGATTGAAATGAAGTAGGTTTTATCTAAAAAACAAATTTCTAAGAATCAGCAAGATGAAAATCAAAGGGAAGAACTTGGTGGGTTTTCAAATAAGGGAAGTAATAAAAAATAAAATTTTTAAGGAGAGAACAGTTGAAACTGAACAAACTACATGGTATTCATTTTTTCAATTGACCAAAAACTTTTTAGAGAACAAAATTACTCAACTGACAAGCATTTATTAATAAGTACCTACTGTGTGCTAGGTACTGTACTAGGCGATGAAGAAACAAATACAAATGAAGCAGTCTCTGTTTTTAAGAAGCTTACATTCTAATGAGAGAGACAAGTACATGGGTAAGTATATACTGGATAAATTTGTAAAGAGAATAAATGCAAACAAATACAAAACAGTAAATTACAAGGTCGTTAGGGAAGATGCCAGCAGTAGAGGGGATCAGGAAAGGTTACATATAGGATATGACGCTTGAGTTGTATCTGGAAGAAAAAGAAAGGTTCTATGAGTAAGAGCATGCATTCCAGGGATGGAAGATGATGCAAAGGCACAGAGACAAGAGATGGTGCATTAGCTGTGGCTGGAGTGCAGAGTGGGAGGGTGGGGGAGAGTATATATAATAAGGCTGGAAAGATAAAGTTCTGTTTTATCCTAGAGGCAATAGGGAGCTACTGAAGTTGGCTGAATGAGACAGTGCCACAGTGACATCTGCACTTGAAGAAAATCATTGCAATAGCTGTGTGGAAGATGAACTGGAATGAGATGAGTAGTTAAGAGGTGATAAAGGCCTGAACAAGGATGATGGCTATGTGAGCAGAGAGAAGGAGTAAATGCAACTGACCAGACTTGTGAGGTGAGAGAGATTGGGGAGTCAAGGATAATGATGAGGTTAAAAACCTCAGAGATTAGAAGGATGGTAGTGTCTTCAATAGAAATCCAAAACTTTAGGGGAAAGACAAATTGTTTCTGAGCTCTGTTTTAGACCAGTCAAGTTTGAAATATATTTGCAAGATCCAGTTTGAAATGTCCAATAGGCAACTGGTGATTCAGGACTTAATTAAGCTTAGGGAAAAGACAGGCCCGAGTAGGTGGGAGGAGTCAGGGCCCAGGTGCCAGACTTGGCCTTGTTCAGCAGTCCGAGGGCCAGAGCTAGGAAGAGACTTAAGACCAAGGCACACTCTCCAGCTCTTGTTCCTTTCCTCTAGGAGCAAGCAGGCCCTGAACCCAAGAAAAGGCCTATCAAGCGAGCTTTAACTCCACAGGGGCCTCAGGATACATATGTCACACAGCTGGACAAATAAATCAGGAAATGTAGATCTGAGAGCCAAGTGTATGGAGCTGATAAACCCATAGGAGCTAAGGAAGCCCCCCACACACAGAGTATGGAGAAAGCAGGGAGTCTAGGACAGAGACTCAGGATACAACCATAGTAAGGGGGTATGATATTGATGATGAATCAGAAAAGTAGCAGAAGAACAAAGTCAGGCAGGTAGGAGGAAAACTAAGAGACAGTGTCATGAAAATACCTACTGAAGAGAAAAGATCCAGGAGAAGGGGGCGTTCAGTGGTGTCAAATGCAGCAGATAGACCAAGAAGGAAGGAGAGAAAAGAGCACCAGATTTGGCAATTAAGAGATAGATCACTAGTGACAGAAGCCAAGATGGCGGATTATAAGCAGGGCCCAGTGGAACTCTCCCAACGCTTCCCTCCCAACAATTTTAAAATAATGCTCTAAATAAAATTTTGGAGTAGTAGAGCCAACAAAAGGTCAGAGGAAGACACTTCTCCAGCCTAAGATAAATGAGGAGGTCTGCAGGAGAGGTCACTAAACTGTTCGTATCTTTAAACCCAGTGATTCTATTTATGAGGTATGTAGCCAGAGGAAGTAAAAGGCAAAGAAATCATACAAGAACTTTTGTAGCAGCAAAGTACTGAAAACAGTTGGGAAAGAGAGGCACAAATTGTGGTAAATCTAATGTACCATAATATATTGTACCAGAAGAAATGACAAAGTGAGGAATTTAGAGAAACAAGGAGAACCAGCAAAGAAACCAGACCTACATGAACTGATACTGAGAGAAAGCAGAGGCAGAACAACATACACAATGGCTACAGTAATATAAACCAAAAGTACAAAAAGACATAAGAAATCATATTAAATGCAATAACCAGCCATTTCAAAGGATGAAAGATGAAGCACACTCAGTAGAGGAGAGATGGACAATGCTACGTAAATTGTCAAATGGGATCACCGTGTCAATCTTTCTTCATGATAATGCAAGGATGGGGGATGGGGAGAGGTGAGGAGAGAGGTGAGAGGGTTTTTTTTTGGAAAGTACCTATGGTGTAAAAAGACAACAACAAAATATTTTTTTAAAAAAAGTTAATCAGAGAAGGATAAAGGGATTGCTATGCAGTAGTTAGGCCCCAGCTGAAATCAGATACCATGAACTTGTAGTGGACCTAATCAGTCTAACTGTATGATTTCAGCCAGTATTCAATAATGTAGGAAAAGGAGTGGAGAAGCTGGGGGTGATTCAGAGTTAGGGACTAGCAGACTGTGAACAATGGAAGGGGGCAAAATATTCAGGAGTTGAGAAAAAAATGAATGGCTGAAATGGTTAATCACAGAGTCACAACTGTGAAGGGAAGAAAATGAGGCTGGAGGGATGATGAACAGGGAGACCTGCAGAAGTCACAATAAGAATGAAGGGTTTAAGAGTGAGGTTTAGGGAGAAATGAGCAAACAGAAAATTACGATCAGAGAGGACAATATAAGAGTTCAAGATACTGGAGTTGGCACAGTTTGAAGGTAACAATGACCAGTCTAGTGGCGTAGCTGAGAAGAAGGTGCAGGTTAAAGCAGATGAGAAAGTTAATGAAGTAAGAGGTCAGGGTGTTTAATGGACCATTAAAGTGTATAATGAAGTTACGGTACTGGGTATGAGAGCTGGGGTTAAGGTGGAAAGGAAAGATGTAATTCAAATACAGACTTTCTTGAGAAAGGAAGGAGTATGGCCTGATGGTTAGCAGATTACTGCAGCAAAGATTTGGAGTAAGAGGAGTTGAAGAATCATGTCAGCTGGCAAATATCCTGGAAGCGGCCAGGGAACAAGGAATCTCTTTTAGACCAATCTGTAAGGTGTATGAGAGAGGTGCAACACTGATGATGAGGTACCTCACAGACAGGTAGGAAGTGCATTCCAGAGATGGATGAGTTCCTTTTAAGTTCAAGAAGATGGAAATATATAAATAAGATGCCTAAAGATGGGGGAAGGAAGTGGTAAGATGGGAGAGGGAAGCAGTGGTCCAAAGAGCACAGCAGAATGAGGAGGAAGAGGAGAAAAAAAAGACTGGCGAGGGGAAAGGACTGAACTGGAGAGATTAGAATATGAGGAATGGAAATAAGAGGGTTTGACCTCAGTATGGGAAAACTGAATCATGGGGATTAAAGAAGAAGGGGGTGTGGGGTGGCTAGGTGGAGCAGTGAGTAAAGCGCCCACCCCAGAGTCGGGAGGACCCAAGTTCAATTCTGACCTCGGACACTCAACAGCCACACAAAAACACTAGCTGTGTAACCTTGGTCAAGTTACTTAACCCCAATTGCCCTCCAAAAGGGAAGAAGAAAAGAAGAAGGAAGAAGAAGGAAGAAGGAAGAAGGAAGAAGGAAGAAGGAAGAAGAAGAATAAGGAGAGGGAGAAGGAGGAGGAGGAGGAGGAGGAGGAGGAGAAGAAGAAGAAGAAGGTTTGCCAGCCTCAGGGACACTAGCCTGTATCCTATGTCCTGTGTCCTGTGATGGTAGACTATGGAGAAAAGAACATGCTGTAGGCAAAAAAAGGAAGTTGGGGGTGAGGACCTTCAGGAGTCAGTCCCCAGGAGAGAAGGGAAGCTGAGGGAGCTCCTGTAGATGCCAATTAAGGTCCTCTTCTGCTATTTATTTGCTACTTCAAGTGTCATTATACCTTTTTCATGATGTTTGTTTTCCACAAGTAGATTATAAATCTTTCTAAGGTAAGGAGCATATTAATATCTAGTATAGAGCCCTAATACATAGCAGGTGGGATCAAATACATCACTATCATAAGCCAAAAGGAAACATAATAAAAATTACCCTTTTTATCAAAAAAAGAAGGTAGATAATACATTAATTAATAATATTGATGATCTGTAAGTATGAGATAATTCCAAGCAGAGGAAGAGGAAAATTAAAAAAAAAAACCTTACCTTTTAGCAATTTTAAAGACAGATGATGATCAATCTCAATGAAACATTTAATAACTTTCCTACCCCAAGGTTTTTCAAGATAGTTCTATATTCTCTGTTTTCTGAAGGTGCAAAGAATAAAACTGCATGTTTTTTCACCTCCACAGCTAGCCTTGTCACTGAGAGAAATAATGCTTTACTTTTTTGTTAAGTCTAATTTTGCTTCACATAATCTAGGACTCGCTAAAAAAAAAAGTAATGTAGAATGCTTCATATCAATAACTAACTGAAAAGAAGTAATTACAAAAGGAAGGCTCAGGAAATCTGTGACAAGCTACAGTGTTCTATGGAAATTGTAAAATAGAGATGGATTGTAAATTAGAAAAAAAAGATTTAAATGAGAATTTTCACACCAGAGCAAAAGATAAGTCACTGAAAAGGAATTAGGAACAGATTCCCTTAGGAAAATGCAGCACTAATAATGACCACCTTGATAACTAGCATTTTCCGCTCCTTCTTGTGTCACACTAGCAGTATTTGGGTTTTTAATAATGGAGGCTTTTTCAGAGTTGGGTCTCTATATCTGTCTGACTGAATGATCTCATAATCCTTTGGCGACAAGACACACAGCCAAAGAGCTGATTGTGCTATTAAAAGTTTGGTTTTCAACTGTGCAGGATCAAGAACAAAATTACTCAGGAAATTGTAAGCAATTGCTTGCTAAAAAGAGCTCTAATCGACAATAAACTTCACAAAAGAAAATTAGAAAAAAAAACATAAGAGGAAAATAGATTGTTTTGACCATTCCCTGCTGAACCTTTTTTGCTATTTTCTGTATTTCACATAGAACAAGCAGTACTCTGAAACGTCATACTCAGTCAAAAACTGAATAATGCTCCCTCAAGTTCTCCTTGATAAATATATATATATATATATATTTCCCTAAAATCAGACGTTTTACAATACTAAGTATGTCTAACACCATGGAAAACATTGTTAAAAGACAAAAGGGAAATGTACATTTGTTCCTCGATGCTTTTAAAATGTAAATTTTTAGGCCTCACTCTCAAACCTTGAGTTCTTCTGAATATAAAACATTACACTTCCTTATTTTTCAGCAATGTTTGATTATTGCTCCTCCTCAGCTTCCTTTGCTGGATCCTCATCCAGATCATGTCCTCTAACATAGATGTCCCTCAGGGTTCAGTCCTCAGCTCCCCTTCTCTTCTCCCTCAGTAGGACTTTACTTGGTGATCTCATCAGCTCCCATGGATTTAATTATCATCTCTATGCTGATGATGATATACTCAAACCTACCTTTACTGCCCCAAACTCTCTGCTGACCTTCAATCTCACCTCTTCAATTGTCTTTACTGTAGTTGTTTAGGCATTTTCAGTCGTGTCCAACTCTTTGTGACACCGTTTGGAGTTTTCTTGGCAAAGATACTAGAGTGGTTTGCCATTTCCTTCTCTAGCTCATTTTACAGATGAGGAAACTGAGGCATACAGGGTTAAGTAACTTGCCCAGGGTCACACAGCTAGCAAGTGTTTGAGGTCAAATTTTAACTCAGGAAGACTGAGTCTTCCTAACTCCTGGTCTAGCACTCTATCCACTTTAATACCTAACTGCCCATCATTGCCTTTCAGACATCAACTGGAGATCCAGTAGACATTTTAAACTCAACATGTCCAAAACTGAACTCATTATCTTTCCTCTTCCCAGTCCCTCAGGCTCATAACGTAGGTGTCAGCCCCTCCACTCCTCATTATTTCTCACCCTAATCTCCTACTCCATACCCAATCTGTTAAGACCACCTGTCAATTTCACCTTCTTCCTCTGGCTTGATACTCTAGTGCAGGCCTTCACCATCTCATGCCTGGACTACTGCAACAGGATGCTGGAGTGTCAGCCTGCCTCAAGTCTCTCCTCATTCCAATCCATCCTCCATTCAGCCACTAAAATGATTTTCCTAAAGGGCAGGTCTGACCATGTCAATCTCAGCCTCTCCAATATACTTCCTTTCACCTCCCAGATCAAATAGAAAATCCTCTGCTTGGTGTTCGAAACCTTTTGTAACCCAGTTCCCTCCCTCCTTTCTAGTCTTCTTACACCTTATTCTCCAACACATACTCTTCAAACCAGTGACACTGGCCTTCTGGCTGTTCCATGAACAAGATATTCCAAATCTCTCGGTTCCAGGATTTTTCTCTGGCTGGCCCCCATGTTTGGAACACTCTTGGTTTCCTTTAATTCCCAACTAAAATCCCACCTTCTATGGGAAGCTTTCCCCAACTCCTATTAATTCCAGTACCTGTTATTTACCTGTTATTCCCTCTGTTAATTATCTCCTATTTATCCTATATATACCTTATTTTATGTTTGCATGCTGTCTCACCCATTAGATTGTAAGGTCCTTGAAGGGCAGGGATTGTGTTTCGCCTTTTTGTGAGCCCAGAATTTAGCACAGTGCCTGGCATATAGTAGGTATCTAACAAATATTTACTAATAGAGAACATAAATGGAATGGTTTGACTCAAAGTCCATCCACAACACTGGTGGTATTATTTAATTGATTTTCACCAAGGAAACTTTACCTTGGGAGAATGGAGGGTAGGGGTGCAGGGAGAAATGGTTATACTTACACTATACAAGGTGGTTGTGAAGAAAATTGCTTTGTCAAGTTTTAGAGAGCTATATAAAATGCTGATAATTCAAAACACTGGGCTCCTCCCCGCCCCCTTCATCCCCCCATGAAGTCACTGCACTGTAATTTTGGCTTAAAAGTCATGGAAGCACACAGCATTCACTGGCTGCTCCTTGACAGTGAAGAGTTTTGGAATACCTAAATCCTGTCTCTAACGCAGATTATTTTAGAAGAAACAACAGCCTTTATATCAGCAGACCCTGGTTAGAATGCTGGCTCTGCCACGTATTTATTAACTGTGTGACCAGAGGTACATCATTAAATCTCTTAGAGATGCAGGTTTTTTGCAAAATGAGAGGGTTGGGTGAGAGTGCTCAAGGTCCTTCTGAAATGGATTTGTCTTGAACAGGGATCAAATAAAGTCTAATAATAATAACAGCTAACATTTATGTAGTGCTTATTATGTGCCAGGAACTGTGCTAAGTGATTTACAATTATCTTTCCTGGGAGGTAGGTGATATCATTATCCCCATTTTACAATGAGGAAAGTGTGGCACACAGAAGGTTAAGTGCCTAGGGTCAAACTGTTGAGAAGGATCTAATGCCAAATCTGAACTCAGGTTCTCCTGACTCCAGGCCCCCTGATCTCTCCTCTGTACTACCCGGCTGCCCCATTCGTTACTTTAATGACACTATTTTATCATCTTCCATTGGTTGAGTTTGCAGCTCACACATTTTTAAGCCAAGCACCCTAAAGGTGGTCTGAATGTCACTTTAAACTAATCTTAAACATAACGACCAGCCTGTAAGAGGAAAACCCCCCAACTCCCATTTCCCTCTCTATTCTTTGGCATCGGGATGGATACCTCCCCTACAAAGGAGTGAAAAAGAGGAGTCACTTCAATTTCCAGTGCTGGGTGCACAGCCAAGGGCTGAACATGGCAAGGCCCAGCACCACAAGGTCCACATGGGAAAAATGATCTAGATCTGGCCTTATTATAGTCACCAGCTGCAGCAGGACACATCTGTTCCTTCCAAGTTAACGTGGCACCGTCCTCTGGACAGGGGCGGGGACGTCTACACCAATCACGAGGAAGGGGCGGAGCCACCCTCCCCAAAGAGGGCGGAGCATATATTGGCGTCATGGGGGGGCGGGGCTTCCCTCCGTTGTGTCACAGTCTCACCTTGGCTCCACCGCCCGAGGCTTCCTGCGCCTGGGACGGCGTTGGGGGCGTTGCCACGTCTTCTCCTGGTGCTTTTCCTCTCCTACCCCAGCCACTGGGCCTTCCCTCTAGCTCGGCTCGCTTCCGGGAGGCCCGGAACGCCGCTAATCGTTGCTCCATGGAGCGTTCCCCTTGTCAGGTTAGCGCGAGTGGCCTCCTGGCGACCTCGTGACCTCGCTTGGGGCTCGTGCACGCGCGCCACTTACTCTTAGACCCCCCCCCCCTTTTCCACCCTCCGTGCCGACTCACTGATACAACTTTCAGGCGCGTAAACAGCCCTGCGCATGCGCAGAGGGAGCTAGCGAAAGCCGTAGGCTCGAAGGAATTCTAAACCAGGCTTTTAAAGGTCACGTGGTACCTTGAGATGCGTGCTCCCAGTCTAGTCAAAGAACCTAACTTCGAAACCCAGTCCTTCCAGTGAGCTTGGAAATTTTTAGACTTACCAGTCTTTAGTTTCCTCAAGTGTTCAGACCTGTAATTCCCAAACCGAATATCACCCTCGGACTTCATATAGAACTGACGATGCTATATGACACATTTGTGTTTTAGATTGTAAATTTCAAAAAGTCAGGCTTCTCTCTTCTGAGATAGAGTTTAAAATAAATCTTTGTTGAATTCACAGAATATACATTAGAATTGGGAGGGACCCCAGGGATCACCCTGCATTGGACAGCTAAGGAAATGGAGACCAAGACAGAAAAATGAACTTGCCTACAGTCCCACTGCTAGTAATGAATCTGTGGAATTAAATCCAGACTAGGGATTTCATGCCCTGCCTCCATTCTGGACCTATATAAAATGATGCTTTTCCATTAGCTGAGCTAGCTGCCTGTGCTACTAAATATAGTTTATTTCCTGGATTCACTCAGCCAGCTATGAAACTTAATGATAGCATATCAAGACTGTGATTTTCCATGCATATGTTAACTAATTTCTACTTTCACGCACATACCAAAAGTAATAGAAGATTTAAAAATCCCAAAAAGTGCACCCTCCCACCACCACAATCTCCCATTTGAATTTAAGTTCCTCGAGGGCAGGGATTATTTTTTATTTTTAATTGTATTCCCCATCATTTAATTTAGTGCCTGATACATAATAAATTCTTGATAAATACTTGTTGATTAATCTGAAAAATAATCATTTGTCCTGACCCACAAGTCTTGATCTGAAGCCCCAAAAGACAGTCTCTTTCTTTGCAGGGGAAGATATATAGAGATATATAGATATATGTATGTGTGTATATGTATGTATATCTGTATATGTACATGTACATATATACAGACATAGATATACACACATACATATACACGCATATGCACATACATATATAGGTATCTACCTATATTGTGTATATATATACGCAAATGTGTATGTATGTATATACCTTCTGCTTTTGCATTTGGCTATATATATATTTGGCCTAATGGAGACAGAGCATACAGACAAGTTTGTACTAAACCCAACCTCTTCCATAAAGAGGACAATCAACATTTAATGTAGCAGAGAAAAAGGACTTTGATTTATGGAACTGGGAAAAAAAAATCGAGAACACATGTTGTTATAGGACCACTATCTAACTAGGGTTCACCTCTCTCCCCATGACATGAGCTAGACTAGTTTTCCTCCCAAAGGTAAAAACGCTGTCCCTGACACCTGCTTGGGTCAGGGGGCTAATGCACCTGCCTTGATGCAGCTTCCCGGTAGCCTCTAGCCGTAATTATCTGACTCACCATGTGGACTGGGGTCCTTCAGACTTTGGGAATGCTCCATGGCCATGGCAGTCACCACATCCTACCCTGCTGACCAGATAAGTTTCCATATGGGACAAGGAGAAAATCTGCCCAAGATAATTGTGTCCTTGTTTTGAATATTCTTTTTATGATATGGCTAAGTTGTTAACTGTTGAATGACCCAGGAGTGACTCATTTTGTTCAGCACCTGAAACCTGAACTAACTGTACCACATGAGTCAGGTTCACTCCTTACCATTGCTTATAAACTGTTAAAAACAAAGGAAGAAATCATTAGTTAATAGAACAAGTGAAAAAAGTTCTGATGATTGGGGTAGGAACTGATAGGCCTTCTCCAGTGGGAAACCTCCAACCTAGAAATTTCTCTACATATGAGTCATAAGACAGGAGAATGAAACCAGCTCCTCTTAAATAACCCTGAGTGGCCTGTGAGGAAGGCAGATGTCATTTGCCTGTTGCTTGCAGTGAATTACAGGGGTCTAAAAGTCATCATGCCCATCAATGTAGCTTCTTCTGACCTCATCAATGTTGCAGACAAGGTAGCCCAGACCCAGGATGAGTAGGAAAGGGTAACATTACCCAACCAATGCTTTTCAATTCTATCCTGTGGTTGACTTATTAATAAGGAGTAAAGGGCAGCTAGGTGGTGCAATGGATATGAGTTAGGCACAAGAAGCTTCTATTGCTAAGTGGAAATGGTACATTCAAAATTATGCTTGCCCAAATTGCTTCTGTGTCAGTAGTGTGCTCCACAAACCAGATACAATTATGCCAAAGATTGAAGCCGCCACTTTAGACCTTAGAAACTCTCTCTTCTCTGCTAGCCCAATATTGCGCCCCCCCCCAAAAAAAATAAACCAACTACAAGGTTACCTGACATTGTGAGAAATGTCATCTTGTTGGTTTATCAATGACTTCCACTCTTCATGAGACACAGGTAACTGAATTTTAGTAGCAAAGCATCTAATCTGGTAACCCACTAATCAAGAGGATACCTTGTTCTTGGAAAGACTTCCTCTCACTGGATTGAGCTCCAAGTGGTATAGATTTGATTTGAAAGAGCCTTGAAGGACAGGGAAGAAAAGGTCTTTATCTTTACTAATGCCTGCAGTGGCCATGGGTCTGGCCAAGTGCTCTAGGGCCTAGAAAAAACAGGACTGGACAATTGAAGGTACACTCACCTTTGGGGTCAGGACCAGCAGAGGAATTTTGACAATGAAATCCACTACATATGGTTGTTTGTGGAGTGTGTTGGCACCTACTAGAGTCATGAAATGCTTGTTGATGAGTCAAACTACCAGGTTGAAGCTGTTACAAGAATAGCAGAGGTTGGGAAGTGGGACCATTGCCAATTTGGATATTGGGACAGTGATGTCATGTTGGACTGGGTGCAGGACTATATATGTTTTCTCTAACAAAGGATGAATTAGATAATTATTTCTTCCCAGCTGGGCTCCTTGTGCCAGTCATAGTACCCATGTAATCCAAATGACCCTCAATCTGTCTCCAAAATGGCCTACTTATTCTATGTTAGAGCAAAAGGTCTTAACTTTGCTAGTCAGCAACTGTCATGGAGTGAGCTACCCAGGTCAGAAGTACAACCTCTCAACAGCCATATCTGTGATGAACCAATGCCACCCTAGGAAGAAGTGGAGCTCTATGGTCTAGTGCTTTCTTTTAAATCCAATCTCCAGGAAGATTTACCTGATAAGAATGGATTGCTTTAGGACATTTCATTATTCCTTCCCAGCATAGTTGCCTGGGCCTCAAGGTCTTTACTGATTTGAGCAATTCCTCCTCCCCAGAAAAGACTTAAGAGATCAAAGGATGGTACTATTACTAGGTGACTTCCTTTCTGTTATAACAGCATGGGAGAAGTGAAACTGTCATTATATAACTGTGTTAAATGTGTATTTACTTGGAAAAAAGTTGATCTCCTAGACTGACTTGGTGGTAATTCTGAGTCAGTGTATCAAGGGGAAGGAGAGTCCTCATTTAGCCATGTTGGAGGCTGGGGGGTATGGCTCCTCCTCATAGGCCTCTAGGAAACAAATATTTGGTATCATCTCCCTAATGTGGTTCCCAGGAAGTAGAAGATTTTGAAGAGTGGGGCAGAGGACACTAAGCAAGTAGCAATGCCTCTGAGTTAACTAAAATCATGGGAAATGTTGCATACAGAAAGCTTATGACCTCTTAGGCACTTTACTACAGATGACCCTGATGGGTGATGAAGAATTGAGTGTGATAGAAATGTCATCTTCCATGCTGTGGCCTTGTTCCTGATGCTGTACCTGCTTATTACTACCATTTTATATCGAGGACCACTATGAACTGAAAAGATTTGTCATCACTTACTTACCATATAGACCAGATCGTTGGACTCAGGATTCAGATGGCTCTGAGGAGGCATCACAGTACCTCAGCAAAGGGAAGCAAGGGCATGCTGAAGCCAGTTTGATTTGCCTCCCAAGAGAGCTAATTGTTAAGTTTTCAATGAGTATGTACACTTCAGAAATGGGCAAATGCTACAAATCAGAACTTGATTTTTTATTCTGATGATTGTCTAAACTTAATAAAGTGTTGGAGAAAATAATAATGCAGATTAAATTGAAAAGTTTTCTGTGCATGGTGTTTCTTCTGAGAGCTGGTTGATAAACATTCATTAGCACACAATAGTCTTAAGTATTAGCCTCCCAACTGACTGTACAAGTAATGATAATTTACTGGATTCTGTTATAATCATTCTATGATTCTTTAATGCTTATTCTTGTTTCTATGTAGGAATAAATGACCAGTTCTGTATCTGATTCACATTCATACATTCTGTAACTTATTTTCACTTTTTCCTCTTGCTGGGGAAACCCTAGACTCTGAGACCCTAACCATTTCTATAATTAGCAACTCCATAAGTAGTAAATTTTCTTCAGAATCTGAAGTGAAGGGTGGGTGATAGGGAGGAAGGTAAAGTCCTTGATAGACCAATCCCTCTATTTCAGGAAACCTGGAAGCTATGAACCTGGTACACAAATCATATGACTAGGTACAGAACAAGGCATCTTGAGCCCCTTTGAATCCCAGCAATAGTTGCCTCATTCTTCTGTACTAGATAAAGAACCAATTTTGCAAATGGCACTATTGTAAATATAAATTATGAGCCTCTGTATTCTCATTTGTAAAAACAAACTTAGGGGGTTGGATTTATTAACATTTAATGCCAAAGTCACTGAATCCTGGGCCATCCACAGTTGTCCTGACTTTTGTCTTGATGCTGGACTCAGGAAGAGAGTGAGGCTGATGACTGTGCAACTGCCTCACTTAAATTCAAGTAACTTGCAAGTCAAGAGATCACCCTTGATGTCATTGGTCCTCTTCGAAAACCCTTTGAAAACAAAGGACAAACAACACTCCCCTTTAAAGTACTAAGATCCTATCCTAACAGTGGAGGGGAGAAAGGGCAAAGTGGAGATCAAGACTGTCTTTGATGGAGGATCAGAAAGGAGGATGTGGTCAATCTGTATTCTACCTCAGAGGGCAGGACTAGGGCCAATTAATTGATGGGCATTTCAGTAAGGCAGATTTCAGCTCAATATGAGGAAAAAATTCTTAACTGAGCAATCCAACAAAATGAGTCACCTTAATAAAAATTGCAGTGTGTTTCTGGAAGTATTTAAATAGAGAATGGATAACCAATCATTTCTCTTCCTGGCCCCTATTCCCTGGCTTCCAGACTTCAAAACCATGCCCCTGCCTTACCCTGGAACTTCCCTCAGTGCCTAGGGGTCTCTTTGCTCAGGAACATCCAACTATGCCTGAAGCCTTCTCAACTTGGAATGAATATCCCTCTGTAAGATCTACTCCCTTCTCTCATTGGTAAGTTCCTTCTTGGAGCCTCCATTTTGTGGGGACCCAGGCTGATCTTCATCCCTTTCTGGTCCTGGTCCTGGCTTCTGGATTTCAAAACCATACACCTACCTTGGATATATTAATTTCCTACTCCCTTCTCTCTCCTTTAGCCACCCTTTTTAGCTCTCTTTTGTGTCTTTTCTTGCCCCTAAGCTCCTTGAGAACAGGAACTTTTCAATTTTTTTTGCTTGTTTTTGTATGCACAACACTTAGCACAGTGCCAGGCATATGTAGTAAATACATAATGTTTATTTTCTTCCTTCAAGGGTATTTTCTTCTTCTCATCCTGTCAAGGATGAAGAAGAAATTTCTGCAGTTAATAGGAAATTAGACTGGATTCAGTTCAGTTCAAGGAACTAGACAAGAGCCTACCATATCAGGTACCTACACTGAGAACCTTAAAGAATGATGATAGGGTTTCTGAGAAGCTGTGATTAGTAACAACTGATATAAGCTGCAGTACCACGCCAATCTAGAACTAGGCAGATTTCCTTTATCTAGACTTAATTACCTTACCCTGTTATATTATTTTGAAATGCGTATATTCTCCTCTCCTTTGTTTAAAATATACATTCACAGATATAGGATGTCCCAAAAGTGTCAGAGCAGTTTTAAGCTACCAATTTGGCTCTAAAGTTTGCAAAGCACTTTCATGCATTAAATCCTTAATTTAGTCTCACCACAGCCTGCTGAGGAAGTATCACAGCCATGAGGAAGAAGTCCACGCCAGGCATGGAGCACGGTTTTTGCAAATGCATAGAGCGGTATTTCCCACAGAGATGGGAAGAGGAATGTTGTTTGGGGAGCAGGTAGAAACTCAGTTTTGGCTGGAAACATAGAGTACAAAGAGGAAAGTAGTATGAAATAAAGCTCCAAAGATAATTGTAGCCAGATTGTGAATGAAGGGCCTTAAAATTCATGCTGAGGAGTTTGCATTTTATCCTAGGCAAAGTTTTTTGAGCAGGGAAGTGACATGTTCAGGCTTGTCCCTTGATCTCCAAGGTCTCTTTCTCCCATTCAAAGATTTCATGATTCCATGACTCCCAGAAGGCAATTTTCAACCATAAAATTTATTTACACCTTTTGTTTTTATATCACCTGTAATTCCCAGTTAATCCTTTTCTTCTCCTCACAAAGAGCTTTCCATTTTAACAAAAGAA
Source organism: Petaurus breviceps papuanus (assembly GCF_028583685.1). NCBI lineage: Eukaryota > Metazoa > Chordata > Mammalia > Diprotodontia > Petauridae > Petaurus > Petaurus breviceps. The sequence goes on from NW_027187367.1 coordinate 15,394,287, forward strand.
AAAAGAAAAATATTTCTGCAAAACTAACCACATAACCACAAATAAGTCTCATAATAAAATAACATCTTTTGTTTTTTACATTACCTGTATTTCCAATAAATCCTTGTTCTTTCCCCTAATCTTAGAAATCTTCCTATTTAGATTGGGGGTGGGGTATGTGTGATGGGGTAGAGGGAAAATAATTTCCCCAAACCAATCACATATCAAAAAACTTATTATATTCAGTATTCTGTACCCATAGCCTCACAGCTCTGTAAAGGAGACACTTTCATAAGAGATTTTTTGGAGATTCTTTCATAGCAGATTTTGAGCTGAGAAAGAAGAATGGGACTGCTTAGGGTATGGGACTTTAGAAGAACATTGGCATTGGGTCTGGGAAAGAAATGATATAGAAGAGACCAAGATAGTATTTGCTAATGTTAAAGGAAGGAAATATGCACTCATTAATTAAATATGCATTTGTTTGCTAGGCACGTTACAAATATTATATCATTTGATACTTAGAACAACCCTGGGAGGTAGGTAGTAATCTCTTATCCACCCCATTCTTAGGGGGCCTCATGTTACTTCTGGGTCCAAGTCCCTATTCAGTTGTACACTACTGCCAGGTGACCCACAGAAATCAAACTTTTTAAAAATTATTTGAACAATACCAACAAAACATGATTAACAGGGAAACCTATGCAGTTACAAATCATCGTTAATTATATATGATGAATTGTAACACAGACACAGGCAGCTCTTTACCTACTAATTCACAGCACCTGAGATGCAAAAGCCCTCCAACCAAAGATTTTTCAACTCCTCCTGGTACTAAACTGTATGTGCCGAGACTTCTGAGTATCCTTTTACACTCATTTAATCTGGGTCTCAAGTAGGTGTCATTGCCCTGTTAGAACAAGCCCCCAGTCTGGGGGTACATTCATCATATCCTATGAGCTATCTCTTTTTACTTGCTTTACTGAGCTATGGACCTAGGTAGATCCAAAAGGACCCATCAGGCAGTAGTACTGCTCTAGACATTCATCTACCTGAGATGCCTTGGCATCTGCCCTGATGTTATGTCCTTTCCTCAACTGCAACAACACCCTGGAGATAAGATTACCTGAGACCATGTCCTTCTCCCAGAGGAGTGGGAAGTTAGGACGGGGGAGTGGGGTAGGTGGTCCACTTAGCTCTGGAATTCTTCCCTGGGGTTGAACTTCTTTCACTGATGTGACTGAAAACTCAAAGAACCCCCTGATCTAGTCATCCTCAGGTTACTTCATATCCATCCATCTTGGTTTATTTATGTGTGTGTCTATGTATGTGTATAAATGTACATGTATATACACACACTATATAGGCTAGATAAAATGTTTGAGAGCTAAAATGCACCTAAGTAAAATTGACCACACCTCTCTACCCCACTGGCTCTCACAAGCCAGAAGAAAGTGCCTCTAATACACACTTCTGGCTAAAACTCACATGAACAAAACCTCTTTATTTGGGGTAGAGGGGAGGGCATCTTCAATAAGTTATAAGAGTATAAAGGAGTCCTGAAACAAACAAAAAAAATTGACAATTAAACAAGAAATACTCCGTGGGATTAACCCAACAGGCATTTTATCTTCATGTTGGTTCTTCTGTAGTGCTTGAGCAACTGACTCAAGGTCCATAACTTCTGGAGATCCAGAACACGGCTTTGTGTTCATTCTCCTCTGAAAAGAGATGCAGATGCAGAAACCTATTGCAGCCAGTACCTGAATCTCTCAATGACTCTTGAGCTCACAAGGTAGCCACCAAGGCTGGAAATATCCATCCCAGAAATGCTTTTTGGTCAGGGAAAGAAATGCAAAGCAGAAGTCACCCAAGAACCCAAGGAGCTCATTCCTAGTCCCCTTTAGACAAATATATATTCTTGTTGCCATGTATCAGCAACTGCTAGAGGGAACTGAAGTGAGGAAAGAAACTCCTTGCCACGTTATCTCAAGACTCTGAGGGAGAACCCAAAGAGATCCATCACACTCAAAGAAGACAGAAAAAGAGAGACAGAGACAGAGACAGAGAGAGACATAGACAAAGACAGGGAGACAGAGAGAAAGAGAGAGAGTGAGCAGAAGTTATTTTTTTCTTTTAAGTTGGTAGCTCTTACTCCTCAGTGGCCAATTCTCTTTCACACACACCCCTCCCCTTTGCCCACCACCACCACCATCAAAGGAATCAAAGGATTAACTAAGGGCCCTGGTTGGTCGCTCATGCCTTTCGATAAATGTCCAACACACAAGTTATTGGCAATGGCCCAATCATAGGACCTTCAGAGGGGCCAGGGCACACACTTAGCTCCATATGGGAAGACCCCAGTCAGAGAAGATTAGGGCTTGAGGAGTGAATACCTCAACTGTTTTCTCCTCCCCCTGCCTTATATTTTCATAAAACTGGAAGCCTATTTAACATACTTCTTCAATTTACAGCAAAGGAAACTGAGGGGAAAGAGAAGTTCCTTGAGACATTATCATTCCAGGACATTTTTCTAGATAATATATTCCACTAGTATAATAGGATACATTTCTTTCTCTGGTTGTCTTTTGTTGTTGCTAATGATGCTGCACACAGATAAGGCTAAAAAGTACCAATCATCATTGTCTGCAGTGTCTGTGCCTTTCTTGTGTAACTCCTCTCCTCCCAGGCTGCTGCCTAGAAAGCATTGCCGTAAAGATATTAGTCTCTGGAAATAGCCAAATAGACTCTCTCAAGTCCCAAGTTTGGCAGCATCATTTTGAACTTAGCCTTGGGACTTGTGGGAAAGAGAAGTCGGATCTTTCATCTTGCTTATGTACCACACAAGAAGAAAGTAGGGAGGCAGGGTCAAGCAGTGATGTGTCATCCAACGTCAGATGCCAGGTCCCAACTTCCTTTTACTCCAGGTTTCTATCAGGATACAACTAAAGGACAGTGACCCTTTAAGTGAGGATTAGTAGGCTACTGCCTTTACTCGGTTTCCTTGATCATTTTTGGAAAAAGAGACAGAGAGATCTCACCATCTCAGCTGCTTCTCAAGAGTACCATTGCTTACTTATTTATATTATTTATCCCCCAAATGGGCATTATCCCATATATCCATATTTCTGAATATAAATGGAATCTCTGGTGGCTCAATGCTGGCATGTGTGATATTTTTAAAAGTTCAAGAGACATAATTTCTGGCTGATTTACCCATTTTATTAATAAAGCCAGTATATTTATTAAAAAAAGGATAATCATTAGTCATCTCTCTTAGACCAAAGACTCCTCATAGTGGTGGCTTGTGGGCTCAAAGTTCATTATACTCTTGAAAGAGAAGATGTTCCTGAGGGTGACAACCAACTCTGGTTAACAATTAATGAGATAAGGAATATTAAAAGGGGCTAGGTTATATTCCAATGAGGGTCTAGGGAGTAACGAGTTTGGAACACCCAAATCTTGGTCAAAGAGACTTATGAATTTCCATATCACCTGTCTGACAAAAGTCCTAGACCTGTCTGAATAAACACAATGACCAGGAATCCTCTCATTAGCCCAAATTCAGTATTTCTTTTACTGTCTCATTAGATCTTAGCCTGGGAAAATCTTTGTGAAAGATTTCCTATACTGGTTGATTTCTGGATGAGGAAGTAGAAAAGAGGGAAAACCTTATTTCTGATTCAATAATTAATTATTAATACAATAGAAAAATAATCATTTCTCTCACAAGGATAGAGATTTAGGAAGAGACTTTAATCCCTTTAAAGAGGTAGGAGATATTATCCTTCTTTCAGTATGACCTAAGAAGCAGGGGAGTGGTACGACACACCCCATTTGAATTTCCCACAAGCAAGAACTAGGTGGTAGAATGTAAAGAGTGGTAGGCCTGGAGTCAGGAAGACCTGAATTCAAATGTTGCTTCAAATACTAGGCAGCACCCTGGGCCAGTCATTTAAACTGTTTGCTTCAGTTTCCTTATATGTAAAATGGGGATAATAATAGTACTTACTTTCCATTGCAATTGTGAGGATCAAATGAGATAATCGTTAAAACACTTAGCACAGTCCTTGCTGCATAGTGTTATATAAATGTTAGTTATTATTATCATGCACTAAAAACATATCCTCTAGACCAGAGGTTCTTATGAGGTTCTTGAATGTAAAAAGAAAAGGAGTGGGGGAAGGGTGTGAGGGAGAGAATTTGGAACTCAAAATGTTTTTTTTAAATCAAATAAAATTTAAAATAAACTTTTTAAAATAACATTATTCTGAGAAAGAATCCATAGACTTTACCTGAATGCCAGAGGGGTGCATGTCAAAAGGAAGGGTGGCTAGAACTAGACAAAGGCAAGTTCTCCACAACATGTTAAATGAATACCATAAATTACATACCCCTAGACCTAAAATCAATTAAGCCAATAAGACAAATAAGAGCACAAGCAGGGTAAACCTCATGAGGGGAACCTCCTTGGCCAATTCTCCTTGACAAGCTCATGGGGAAAGACATGACACTGGAGAATTTGGAACTATCTCCCCAGGGACCCCTCCTTCATTCCTCATCTTCCCTACATCCACATACTAATGATGTCAACTATTATACTAAAATGCATCCAATTGAGAGCTAGATGACACCTCAAAGAGCATACAGTCCAACCCCCTCATTTTATACATGAGGAAACCTGAGGTCCATAGAGGGGAAGTGGTTACACCCATAGTAAGTTGCAGAATCAGGATGTGAACTCGGGCCGTTGGCTCAGAATAGGATAATAAGTATATTTAGAACTGGAACTGACCTGAGAAGCCATCACCCTCATTTGCAGATATAAAAACAGAAGTTCTGATTCTTTAATGCTGTCATTTTGCTTTTCTTAAAATTGCATTGTAGGGACGGCTAGGTGGCACAGTGAGTAAAGCGCCCCCCTGGAGTCAGGAGGACCTGAGTTCAGTTCCGGCCTCAGACATTTAACACCCACCAAAAAAAAAAAAAAAACTAGCCCTGTAACCTTAGGCAAGTTACTTAACCCCAATTGCCCTCCAAAGGCAAAAAAAAATACTGCATTGTTCACCCACAGTCTCTCCTACCCCCCTACTTTGGTACCTGTTTATTCTGTCTGTGCTGGGCTATCCAGCTATCCCTGGGCCAGGCACATTGTTTGAAACCCTGTTCCCAACAGGGTGTCCTTAGTGATTGCTCTTTTACTTTCTCTCCCAGGCTGCCCCACTTCTGCTACTTAGCCAGTCAGTCTGTGACTATCCATTCCCACTCATGTCTCTTATCTAGACCCCTCCTCCTCCACACCAGAACAGTACCTTTGATCATGCAGAGAAATTTCTTCCTGTGACTTTGCATAACAAGTATTGAGAGACAAAGCCCAGAGGACAGACATATAAACCCTGTCCCAAAATTTTCCATAAAAGAGTCCTCATAGGGGAAATTTTATGAAAGTTTAAAAACTAACATAAATTATATGATTTCAATCCATCCAAGGTCTGCAGTGTTGTATATAAGGATAAAGAGAGGGAGGCAGGGGTAGAGGGGGAAGAGGATGCTCACCCTTGGATGTCCTTGGGGAAAGGATTATCCAGCTACAAATACATACACAGAATGCTATATGTTTCTGGTTTAGTGTCATAATCTGCTATATTGCTGCCTTTCCCAGCAGCTCTAACTTTCACACTTGCATTTCTTCCACATTTGGAACTATCTCATCAGGGACCCCTCCTTCATTCTTCATCTTCCCTATATCCACGTACTAATGATGTCAACTATCATACTAAAGAACATCTAATTCAGAGCTAGGTGACACCTAGCTTTTTTCTTGAGGCTTGCCAACACGTTGGGATCTCATGGCTGGTATAGGTCCATCCTTCATCCTAATGGCTTCAGCCTCTACTCTGGTGGGGAGTAAGGCTCTCTGCCTCTCTCTCTGTGACTTCACAGCAGGATCCCTGCCCAGAGAACTTGGCTGCTGCTTATGCCCTGTCATTCTTTTGCTGTTAGTCATTTAAATGCCCAGGACAGCCAGGGAGCTATTATGCTGTCAGCAGCAAGACTTTGTAACACCAGAGAGGTACTTTTATGCCCTCCCACATCCCATGCCTCGCTAATTTTTAATCTGCCTGACTGATCCATTCAACCTCCTCCAAGCTGGAGTCCCAGCCTCAGAATCACTTTTCAAAACAATTTTACTGTGGAAAGAACAACTCTTTATTTTTGAGTCCTATTTCTGAGCCCTCCCTTTAAAAAAAATATTTGGATCTCTCTTCATTGCAGAAAGGAGGCACTATGAATATAGAATATTGTATATACTATCAGATTTGGTTGAAATGTCATTAGCTTTGTTGAACTGCTTTTTCCCCTCTTTTATTATTTTTTTAAACAAGGAATGACTTGTTAGATAGATGAGGAGAGATATTTTTGGAAATTATTTTATTGAAAATACAAAAGACATCAATGAAAATAAACATTTTAAAAATATTTTGGACTTCATAGTCAATTTTTAAACATTCAATCAGCAGAAGCAAGCAATAAACATTTATTGAAATACTATGTATAAAGACACAGTGAGTTGTGATGGAAAGAATATTGGATTAGAGTCAGAGGACCTGGGTGTTCAAGAATGACTTTTCTGGCTCTGCTTTTTAGCCTTTTCAATTATTCTCAGGGGAAAAGGAAGCGATGAAAGAGGAGAATAAGGAAAAGGCAATTCGGTTTTTTTTTTTAAAGAATACTGGATTTAGAATCAGAGGACTTGGATTTGAATTCCTATTTATTACCTGTGTAACACTAGTTGTTACTTCCTCTCTCTAAGCCTCATTTTCCTCCTCTGTAAAATGAGAAAGTCAAAGAAGACAATATCCTAAGATCCCTTCCAGCTCATGATGTTATAAAAAAAACCTATTTGTGCTAAGCACCGGAGCCCAAAAAGATAGAACATACTATCCTTGACATAAAAGAACCAAAAAATTAAAGATAAGACCACGTACATCAAAAGATATATAAAAAGAGTGGATAATATAAACTAAGTGCCAAACAACTGATAGAGATAGTAGTGGCTCTGGGACTTGAAGCTTAGGATTTAGATAAGCCAAAGTAGAAAGGTAGAGGGGCAATCTATTATCAATAAAGTGCAGCACCCTCTTCTGGACTCACTTCCCCAGCTCCCATTCACAGTGGAAGATTGAGTCCGAGAGAGCCATTTCTAATTCTTATTAGCACCATTCCAGTGTGTTTCACCCATTATTGATTAGCCTGTTATTTACTGAGAAGACATAGCAAGTGATAGGCAGACAGGCAATAACAATTTATTAAGTCTATGTGCTGGGCACTGTTCTAAGCACTGGGAATACAAATATAAGCAAAAAGACAGATGGTCCTCGCCTTCCACGAGCTTATATTCTAATAGGGGAAGACAATACACAGAATGGAGGGAGGGGGGGAAAATAACTGGGCAAAGGGATAGTTTTGAAGTCTAGAAAGTTAGTAGCAGGGTTGGGAAGGGAGTAAAGCTTGTTTGGTCTTTGCCCTATCACAAAATGGAGGAACACACTAGTGTGAGAAAAAGTGCCAACTTGGCAGGAACATTTCAGAAAAAGGCTGCAAAGATGGTTAAAAGTTCCAGAGTGAGAAAGCACTAGACTTTGAAGGAAGTTCCAGGATAAGATAGTAGCCGAAGCATGGTTTTGGAGTCCACAAAGAGGTACAGAGCCTGGAGGGGATATAGAAACATCACCCCAAAGTGGGGGTGAGGTTGGGTATGATCTCTCCTTGAAAAAAGTAAGGAATATAGGGCTTACCTGGAGAACTAGTCAAGGGAGCACATCTTAAGACCGTCTAAGCCCACTAGTTGGGCTAAGGGTAAATAACGGATCAAGACTGAAAAATCTGAACATAGGAAAAGACTAGTGATAGCCACATGGCCAATTTTAAGACCATTGGAATAGATTCCACTGGAGCAGGTAGTCTAACTTGGAGGGGTGGTAATAAGAATGATCGTGATAGGGATAGAGACTGGATCTGTTATATCACTAGTATGTGGAACTTCCAGATGAATAAAACTCTGAATACCAATACAGATTACCACCTTCTTTGAAACTTATAGTCTTAGAGCCTAGCCTAGAATGATGAGGAGTTAGGTGACTTATCCAAGGTCACACAAGCAGTACATGTCAAAGGCAGGATGTGGGCAAAGATCTTCCTGGCTCCAAGGTCAGCTCTTGATGATGATGCCAATGATGGTGATGATGATGACAGTGCATTCACCATTTGATGGAGATCTAGCACAAAGTACATATCAGAAAGGGATTTCCTGTGGATGGTAAACCTGGAAATGATCTGTAATCACTGATTACAGTTTAGCCTATCCATTTGCACAGGAAAAACCTTAGTTTTTAAATGTCTGTTGCCCACATTTCAACATATATTTGGAGGGACACTCTATAGAATTTATCCATCAGGTATGTATATTTGGGATAGGCAATACAGGACAAAAAAAAGTCAGATGGATTACTTTGGGGAAATTGCAAAGCTCTCTTACTGACCTTAAGCTTCCCAAGAAAGCAAAGGGCCCTCTTTTTAATATTAACATTCTACTAGTATTGCTAATAAGAGAATGAGATTTGGAAATACAATGATCTCTACTAAATTAAAGATGAGTATCATAGAGGTAATTCTCCATTTTCCATTAGTAGTTCTGCTTGGTTTCCATTCTACAGAATATCATGCCTCACTCAGGATAAGCAGATCCCTTGAAATCTCATCACCATGAAGATCGACTCAGTTTTTTGATACTCAGCACCTTTTCAGCTCCCTTAATTTTCTCTCCTCTCTGCTTGGAGGGCTGGAGAGTAGATCAATAAACTCCTCCCAGAGCCTTCCTTAATAGAGAGCTGAGATCTGAACTTTCCAGTTAACTCTGCTTTCCATCAACTCCTCTGCTTGGTTTCCACTCCAATTTGTCCTCATCCCAGGTACCCTTTATTACCTGCCCTTTTCAGCTTCCTTTTGTGGGCTGTCTTTACTCGTTAAATTGTAAGCTCCTTGAAGGCAGGGATTGTTTTTACTTTTATGTATATCTTTAGCACTTAGCACAGTGCCTGGTAAATAGTAGGCACTTAATAAATAAATACTTATTGAATTAAATTGAAAATACAGGAGGCAATGGAGAGATGCATGGTGGCTACGAACAGAATAAAATAAAAAACCACTGAGCAACTCTGAAAAACGAGAGTTAAAAGACATCAAAGAAATGTATGATAGGAAGAGAAAGGAAGTAAGCATCTATTAAGTGCTTCCTATGTGTCAGGCACTGTGATAAGCACTTTACAAATATTATCTCATTTTATCCTCACAGCAACCTTATGAGATAAGTGCTATCATTATTCTTGTCACTATTTTACAGTTGAGGAAATTAAGGCAGGCAGGGGACTTACCCAGTAAATATCTGAGGTTGGATTTGAACCCAGGTTTTCCTCACTCCAGACCCAATACTCCATCCACTTGTGCCACTAAGTTGCCTCTGAGAAGATGAGCTAGTGATGTGACAAGAAGAGAATGCAGGGAAGTCCTCTAGAATTTTGGGTGAACTGCAGGGGGCAAGTTAATGAGAGTGCATGGATAAGAATTGCATAGGATGGAGAGACATTCCAATGTGCATCATTGGAAAGACCTTCAGAGTCAGTGAGATTGGAGAGCCATTTGAGTAATAAAAACAGACATTTGTAAAGCTCTTTGTAACTCACAGAGTGATTTGCTTACATTTTCTTACCATAGACATGGAACCAATGTAGATAAGAAGGTGGATCAGGCCCATGATCTCTAGGCTATGGTCAGGACTTGAGAATCTAAGAGCATAGATGAAGAAATAGCTAGGCTGAAGTCAGAAACAACCACTGGAATTACACCCCTGGAGAAAGTATACCAATAAAAGATTGCTGACAAATTTCTTTCAGTTCAGTTCAATTCAATAAACATTTATTAAGTACATACCTCGTAGCAATGCTGTGAGGCACGTGCTGTAAAAATTGCCATTGTTTACTATTACTCCCATTTTATGGAGGAAATTGAGGCTCAGAAAGGTGACAAGACTGGACAATAGTCAATTGAGTATAGCTATAGTACAACCAAAGTTATGGTACAGTCAATAAGTATTTATTAGGCATCAAATAGGTGTAAGCAGTTTGTTAATTACTGGGTATATAAAGAATGGCAAAAGATAATCCCTGACCTCAAGGAGCTCACAATCCAATGGGAGGAAAGACAACATGCAAACAAATAAGAGTATAGAATAAATAGGAAATAATTAATAAAGGGAAGGCACTAGAATTAAGAAGGTTTGGGAAAGGCTTCCAATAGAAGGTTAGGTTTTAGCTGGGACTTGAAGAATGCCAGGACAGAGACATGAGGAGAGAAAGCATTCCAGGCTTGGGGGAAAGAGAGTGAAAATGCTGGAAGCCTAGAGATGAAGTGTCTTATTAGAGGAACGGTAAAGAGGCCAGCATCGCTGGATCAAAGATTTTGTGGGGATAGGAGTAGATGGGTATTATGTAAAAAGTCTGGGAAGAGTGGGTGGTAGGGATAGATTATGAAGATGATGAGCACCAGAGATGAGAGTGAGCATGGAGGAGACTATTCTGAATACGATGGAGAGGGGGTTGTATATTGGATAGTAGCAGGGAATAATGCTAACAAACTAGAAGCAGGGAATCAGAAGCTATTGAGACCCACGCCCAATGTGTAAAAATAGGTATAGGAAGTCAGAAAGGAGATTCTAGATAGATGAAAGATCTCCCTCACTCTGAAAATTTTGAGAAACTGGATTACTGAGGAAAGTCTCAGTCTTGGGCAAATTTTAAGAAAAGGGGCAATTTAATAGGGAAATGTTGTTGTAGGCTCCTTGAGGGAAGGTACTGTTTCATTTTTGTCTCTATATCCCTAGTACATAGCACAATGCCTGGCACATAGGAACACAATCAATCTTTGTTAATTAGTTGACTGATATTTCAGGTGAAGTCCTGATCTCAAATTGAGGAATGGACTAAATGACCTCCATTACACTCTACCACCTGTTGGCCAATGATGCAATGATCCTGTATCCCCCATTTGTACCTTTACAAATCACCCCCATTTATTTAATAAGATTGGGTTAAATTTACCACAGATTTGACCTACCAGAACCCTGGCTGGTCTCTCACCACAGTAGTGGTAATACCAGCATAATAAACCATTCGCAGCCAGTTGGTAGGAGCCTGGTTTCCAAATTAAATCTTTGCCTGTTTCAATTAACAACTCAGTCAGCCAGCAGGGACAAGTGAATAGAACTCAGCTAACGATAAGACTTCTCCATTAGGGAACTAATGGGGGAAAGGCACAGCACAGACAAGTAGAAAACAAACAGTACTTACCTTAAGGTTTCACCCTCCTCTCCCATCAGGAGCTGTTAATGAGTAGTGGAATTGCCTAATGAAAACTTCTCCTGATGGGCGCTTTTATCATGTTGATCTCTAATATGAGACCCATGGGGTGGGGCTCCCTATTGCATGCAGCATCAAATTTTCTGCCAAGTTCTTATTACCCTCCACCATCTGGCCCCAACTTCCCTATCCAGTCTGATTTCTTATGCTTCTCTGGCACATGTGGTCTTCTGTCAGGTTGCCCTCCTCACTAGCACCCAAACATACATATGACTGCCTTCATTCCTGCTTATGTCACTCTCACTTATTATGGAAAGACCACTGGATATGGAATTAGATGGCTGGCTCTGCTATTTGATACATCTCCAGGTCTCCATTTTCTCCTTTGTGAAAATGCAAAGGCTGGACTAAATGACTTCTAAGATCCTTCCAGCCATAAATCCTCTGATCTCTAAGGTTCCTTTAGGATAAAATCCCATAATTTGAGGGCTGCCCTCCTCTCATTCAAATTCCCACCCACCCTTCAGGATCCAGGTGAAGTCCCCTTTCTCCATGTATCCCTCTCTGAGATGGTGATGATCACGATGATGATGATGGTGGTGGTGGTAGTAGTGATGATGATATTCATGTGACACTTTAAGGCTTACAAAATACCATACATTTGTTATTTCACTTGATTCTTACAACAACCCTCTGAGGAAGTTACTATCATCATCTCCCTTTCTACAGATGAGGGAGCTAAGAGAGGTTACGTGACTTGCCCAGGGTCACATAGCTAATAAGTATTTGAGGTTGGATTTGAACTCATATCTTCCTGACTCCTAGTCCGGTACCATCTAGTTGCTTCACATCTCATCAAGCTATCTGCCTTAGCTATCTTGCCATCTTCCCTGCCCTGTCCTTACCTGAAATAGGACTTCTGGACTATACCTCCAGAAAAGATTACACTCCCCCACCCCCACATACACCTCAAGTAATCTTGGAATTCCTGCTCTAGGCTGAATTGTTTTGATTGGTGGGCAAATGAGCCCAAACTCAACTAGCCCACTATATCAACCAATCCCAAACCACTAGACCCCCCCCCCATGCTTTAGATCCCATATAGCTATCCATCTCCTCTGCCACCCACCCCATCTTGTCAAATTCTATTTCCCACCTCTTCCTATGGGCTCAGTAATTAAATCTATAATACCATATTATTGTTGTTCTTGGAAAGGGTGTGTCAACTGACCATGGATATATGGTAATATGATCAACTCACATGTTCTGACTTTCTAGATGCTTCTCTCATTGATCACCATTATTATGTGTATTCTACTTGAATATAAGCTTCTAGATGGCAAGGGTTATCTCACTTTTGTCCTTGTATCTTCAGTGCTAAGCACAGAACCTGGCATGAAAGAAGTGCTTAAAAATGCTTTTTAAAACGTTCACACACTAAAATGTCATAGTTGCTTTGTCCTTTCCCTGGGCACCTATAGCACTCATAGTCTATGTGATGTCTAATATTTAATTATATCCTGTTCTGCTTTGGGCTGTTTCATATGGGTTAATCTTATCTCTTCAACTAGTCCCTGTAGCCAAATTTTCCTTCTCCAGTGGATGGTGAGCCTTCAATTAATGGGATATTTCAGTTGCTTCAGATAGGAGATTTCATGGGTGAGTACTCCTTCCTCTGGCCACTCCACACCATAACAATAACAATAATGTTAGCTAACATTTATATAGCACTTATTGTGTGCCGGGCACTGTGCTAAGCACTTTACAATTATCTCATTTGATCCTCACAACAACACTGGGAGGTAGGTGTTATTGTTATTTCCATCTTACAGATGATGAAACCAGGGCAAGCAGAGTTTAAATTACTTACTCTAGGATCACACAGCTAGTAAGTACCTGAGGACATATTTGAACTCAGGTCTTCCTGACTCCCAGCCCAGTACAGTAGTACTGTACTATCTAGGCTCTTTATGAATTTCTGTGGCCAAAATAAATGGTTGCCTGGCTTCTGATAATGATCCTCTTTGTGTGAATATCTCAATTAGTATAAATAGTGAATCCCTTGGAGCAGTTGCAACATTTGAATTTGCACTGAACATTTCCATTGAGCTAGAACCAATTACCATATTTTACATAATTATAACTGAATAGTGTCAGTTTGAATACATGTGACTACTTCAGGGAGATTCGTTATTTTCAGTAATTAAGACCTAGCTGTATTTAGCCAGACTGGTTCTCAAAGGACAGAAACACAATCTGTATTCATGACCTGAAGAAGGAAATGGCAAACCACTCCAGTATCTTTGCCAAGAAAACCCCATGGACAGTATTGGAATGCTATGGTCCTCTGGGCCACAAAGAGTAGAACACAACTGAACAATATCAATTCTTGGCTCATATTCAAAATCATTCCAACTTAGTAGGAACTACCTACTAGAATTTTAACTTTATTGGGATAGCCTTTGAAAATCCAAGGTCTTCCCTATGCCACAATGAAACCTTTAAGTAAGACCCTAGTGGAGGATTGATGTGAAGATAGAGATGTTCTTTTCCTTGATTTTGAGGGGAAGGATTGTCCAGAGCTATGATTTCTTCATTGTAGCAACTGCCAATGTATCTACTTTCCCCCACTGATATGGATCAGCAACTTGTCTATAATTTATAGCCTTAAAATTTGTCTAGGGGCAATGAGGTCTTTATTTTCCTAGGCTCTTACCTTTTAGGTCCTGATTGACTCCACAGTTGCCTTCCACCCTCTCCAGTGCTGCAAAAAAGAGACAAGACAAATGGGTTCCATGCAGAAAACTCGTTCTTTGTAGTGCAGATAAGACAATCTGCAGAACACACACTTGTAGTGAGCATCTACCAATCATGGTAGATGAAGACCCCTATGATGCCTACTCTCCAACAACTTTACTTGTAATATACCAACTTAGAATCTTCCAATTATTCCAAAAAAGTGTTTAAAAGAGGACTGGTTGTCAAAATGACAAAGTTCCCTGCTTCCTCCTACCTTTTATAGTTGTGTTGTATATGTTGGTCTGCACAGGGGTTAGAAAGGTGTAGGCAAGTGGTGGATATTTCTAAAGGAACAAACTGTGGAGGCAAATCCTGGGTTAAAATCCTGCCTCTGCTAATCTGATGCTATCTGGGTGACCTTGGACTCAACATCCCTGGGCCTCAGCTTCCTCACGTAAAAAGATAAAGGTAGACTAGATAGCTTCTGAGGTCCCTTCTAACTCTAGATCTATTGGTCTTTGTGAGATGTGGCTCTATTAATATATTGAAAAAGTAACTTAAATTTTGTCTTCCTGCCATTCAGTTCTTTGGGGATTTTCAGAAGTTGGATAGTGCCTGCTAACCTTTCCTATAAAAAGTCCTAATCACTATCAATGAAATTGTAAAGAAAGCTGGAACTTTTTAAAGAGACTGAGTGGGGGGGGGGGGGGACCCAGTATAGAATAGTGGACAAATTATTGGATTTGGAGTCAGGAAAGACCTGAGTTCAAATGCCAACTCAATCACTTACTAACTCACTGACTAATCAAGTCAACTAGAATTTATTAAGTGCTGAATGTATGCCAGGCATTATACTAAACACTGAGCATGCAAATAGAAACAAAATGAAAGACAGGCCCTGCATATTTTCACTGAACTAGAACCAATTACCTTAAGTCTCAATGAATTTGCATTCTAATTGGGGAAGACAACACATAAAAGAAAACTGAAAAGCAGAATGGGGGAGGTGCCCACATAGAGGCATGGTGGCAAAATTCAGAGGAGGCATAATGGCTGATCAGGGCCCTTCCTCAGAATGGAGGTTTTGGGAAGAACTCACTAAGGGAAGATGAAAACTCCAAGGTGGAGAAAGAAGGCCCCTGAGGCATGGTGGCAAAATCTAGAGAATTCCAGTTTTGTCATCCTTGGGCCAGCCTCTGAACCATTTCATACCACAGTTTCCTTATCTATAACATGAGGGAGTTGGACTCAATAGCCTCTAAGTTCTCTTACAACTCCAGTTTTATGATACTATGATCTTATGATTTGGAAAGAAAGGATAAACCAAGATATTCTGATAGGGATTTAAGAAACTGGGAAAATCAGTCTACTTGAAAACTCATTTTAAAAAAACTGGGAAGTAGTTGGTTGAGGCTGACTCTTTGGTACTGGAGAGATTAGAATTAGGAACAAAAAATTAGAGAATTTCTCTGAGCAGAGTCCAGGAGATAGATACTCTGACAAAGAATATTCAGTTGAATGTGAGGAAAGACATTGCCCTAACAAGGAAACAGCACTAAACCTAGATATGTGTATGAAAGAGTGATTAGCAAAGATTCCAGTAGAATGAAAAAAAAGACTTCTGGCTGATCTCTGTGTGTGTTATCTACTCAACTAAAAGTATCAAATCATGGAGATCAAGGACTGTGTCCAATTATTTGCTCCCTCTATCTATCTCCCTCAGCACTAACACCTAGCATAGTATGAAATATAATAGATGTGAAAATAATTTGTTTATTAATTAATTAGGATCATTGGGATGGGTATGACATAAAGACTGAATAATTGTCCAAATAACGAAGTTTGGAATAACTATGACTGTGGTGAGCAAATGTTCCTGAAGTTCAACTCCTCTCTACAAATGAGCAGAAGACACACCAACCAATTTGAATTTATGTTTTAATTGATGTATTTTGCATAGAGAGAGGCAAATGTAGCAAAATGGATAGAGATCTGGCCTTGAAGGTCTGATTCTGACATACATTGGGTATATCACTTAATCTCTCAATGTTTTAGGCAACTCAAATAAAACTATAAATTGCAGAGAAGGTACTGAGCTGTATGGATAGAAGGAGTTTTCTCATCTGGGAATTCCCAATATCAATGCAATCATAGGTGTGGTCCTTGTCACCATTTAGTACATGAACACATCTCTGCTTGAGTTACTATTTCTTATTTCAGATGGTTAACCACTTGAGGACAGAGAACCATATATATTTAGCTCCCTTGGTAAAGTACCTACAACAAAGCCATATTCATTCACTAATTCAACAAGTATTTTAAGAAGGAGGATAGAAAGGGAATCTAAAACCAGAAAGCATGGTTTAGTTAAAACACCACTGAATGTGGAGTTGGTATGTCAAGACTAAAATGTTTTCAGCACCTTGGACAACTCATTCATTCATTGAACTTCCGTTTCCTCATTTGTAGTTGGTTGGTTGTTGTCCTTCATTCTCAAAGAGGACCAAAATGACATCACTGTGTTAGAGTCATGTAGCAGCAAGCACCCCAAGCGTCCTCAGGGTTTGCTGCCAGCACAGGTTCTTGGATCTGCTTTGTTAAAGGAAAGCAACTCAAAATGGGCTAACAAGCTTACTTTAATCAGTCAGACATATATCATTTACCTTGTTCAGGGGAAAAAGGTCAGCACCCCGAACTTCAAAGTATACAGGCAGAATTATCAAGACAGAAACAGATCAAGTAGACAGATTTCCAAACTGTCCAACCATTACATCCATACCCAGTCAACATCTGGGTTTCAACATCTGGGTTTTTCAAAGCCGGGGGGGAGGGGGGAGCTCTGGACAACAGCTTCCCAGAATCCAGATCAAATCACAGAACACTTCTCAAAGTGAGCCCCCAAAACAAAGCTACACATCAGGGCTTATATAGCCTTCTCCTGGCTCAGAGAATGTAACGACCTTCTGGACCCACTGGCCAATCAAGAAGTATCTACTGAAAACCAAGCCTCCCACCCCAGGCTTCAGGTGCACTTTAGCCTAGGGGCAGGGAAGATCTTCCAAATCTGCATTCCCATTACATTCAGCCCCAAGATCTTTCATGCCCATAGCATAGACAATTTACTTTTGAATTAGCACTAAACATCTCTTAGGTCACATTTTCAAGGTACAGAACTAAAGTTACCAAAGTGGCCACTGGGCCTTAAACAAACACAAAGTACATAGCATTATCACTTCAGTTCAAAACAAGAGTTCAAATAAAGTTTGGGGGGGGGAGGGGTATCCTTCCCCTCACACAGCTCCAGCCCCTGCTTCCAAGTACAGAGAGGGGGCTGGGCAACAAAACCAACAAGGTGGGGTCCTTGGGGGTCCAAGGCACTTCATCCCACCCACCATAGTCACAAGTCCATCCTCCCCCTGGGTCCCAAACTGTGGGATGCAGCCAGGAAACACACTCAGTGCCCCTGCTTTGCTGCTCAGATCTTATCTTTTTCTGTGGCTGAATTCCAAACTCCTGGGTTCCTTCTCCTCCTGCAGGCGGCAGCCGCTCTGGCTTCTGCCCATGTCCCGATGCAGGCAGCTCACCATTCCTGCTCTCAGCTCAGCAAAGTCTGCATGCAGGCCATTCTTCTCTCCTGCTCCATGGCTCCACAGAGTCACAGCTACCGTGTTTCCCCGATAATAAGACACTGTCTTATTATTTTTTTTGGAAAGAAAAACACCAGAGGGCTTATTTTCAAGGGAGGGCTTATGTTGTCCTGCCTCAGCTCTCCTCTGCGGCACTGCTCTCAATGGCGCCAGCAAGCAAATCACTGGGGAAGAACAGGATGACGCGCTCACTGCTGCAGCTCTGATTGGATGCAGCTCAGAGCGTGGTGTGCGTTTCACCCGGGGGAGGGGGGACGGTGCATACAGAGGGTACCGTAATGTAGCGTGTAGCTCAGGGGATCACCTTCACTACAGTAGCAATCTCAATAGGGCTTATTTTCGGGATAGGTCTTATTATCGGGGAAACACGGTACCACAACTGGGAAACAAACAGTTATCCCAGCCCCCATACTTTCCTTTTACTCTGCAGATCCTGTTTGTGACGCCATTTTGTAGCAGCAAGCACCCCAAGCGTCCTCAGGGTTTGCAGCCAGCACAGGTTCTTGGATCTGCTTTGTTAAAGGAAAGCAACTCAAAATGGGTTAACAAGCTTACTTTAATCAGTCAGACATATATCATTTACCTTGTTCAGGGGAAAAAGGTCAGCACCCCGAACTTCAAAGTATACAGGCAGAATTATCAAGACAGAAACAGATCAAATAGACAGATTTCCAAACTGTCCAACCATTACATCCATACCCAGTCAACATCTGGGTTTCAACATCTGGGTTTTTCAAAGCCGGGGCGGGGGGGGCTCTAGACAACGGCTTCCCAGAATCCAGATCAAATCACAGAACACTTCTCAAAGTGAGCCCCCCAAAACAAAGCTACACATCAGGGCTTATATAGCCTTCTCCTGTCTCAGAGAATGTAACGACCTTCTGGACCCACTGGCCAATCAAGAAGTATCTACTGAAAACCAAGCCTCCTACCCCAGGCTTCAGGTGTACTTTAGCCTAGGGGCAGGGAAGATCTTCCAATTCCCATTACAAGTCGTTACAGTGTGTCTGAGTTACAGGGTGGTTACATTAATATGTCAGTGGATCTTTGATCTCTACACCATGATTCTTTCCTCCACTGACACACACTGAAAGTCATCCATGTCTTCTCATCTTGTGTGACTCTTGTCCACATACTCCAGCAAATCTTCCCTAAGGATGTCCACCCAATTTGCTTGTAGCTTTGCTCTTGAAGTTTTAACATTGCACAGACACCAGAAAAACACACAAACTATCCATTGGTTTTTTCTTACCCTCATCATACACCCAACTGAACTCCTTTTCCAGTTACACATCTTTATGATTTCCTTTACAATGCTTCTCTTTTTGCAAGTATCTTCATTCATACATAAAAATACAGGTATTTGTTTCAGGGAGAAATTTGGGGGGGGGGAGTGTCATAGAATCATGGAATTTAGAGTTAAAAGGAACCTATTTCCATAACATACTTGACAATGGATTGTAGTAGAAATATCCTATACTAAGGTCCCTGTCATATAGATGAAATTAATTTTTCCCTAAAAACATAGTCAAACTGTCCTTGAGACTTAATTTCAATCAAATATGAAAGACTTAGTAATTCTGATCAACACAAGTTCAAAGGATTCATGATGTAAAATGTCATATACCTCCATTAGAGAACTGATGGACTTAGAGTACAGATTGAACCACATTTTCTTTATTTTTCTTGCTTTTTTGGGGGGAAATGGCTAATTCAGAATTATATTGTATAACTTCATATGTATAATGGGTATGATGTTCATTGTCTTCTCAATGGGTAGAGGAAGGGTGAAAGAAGGGAGAGAATTTGGAACTCAAAATAGAAATAATTTATTTTTTAAAAGAGAGATTTAATTTGCCCAAGGACCAGGCCATTCATGTGGTTTCAAAGTATAGCTTTTTAAGTAGAAAATCTAGCACAGGAGACTTTAGTAGCCCTTCCCTCAGTCTTGGCACTCTTGTGTCACCAGCATTGCCACCAGAGGCAGGGAAACTGTGCCCAATTGAATCAATACTTTATCCTTGTTAAATAACCTTTTCATGTCATGACTCAATAAGCTTCTTTTTATTAACTGATAATCTACAATGCACAATTTCATCCTAGTCTTATACTGGAATCATCAGACGCCTGACCCACAACAGAGGTCATCCAGCTTCTTTTTGAAGACCTGGAGTAGGGGTTACTCACCATCTCTCAAGGAAGTCCATCCCTCTTTCAGTTAACTCTACTGGTTAAGAAATTTCTCCTGAACTGATACAAAGTGGTGAGCAGAACAAGGAAAACAAACTTGCACCATTTCAACATTTTAAAAATGAACAACTTTGAAGGACTTTTTAAACACACTGATTAACACAATGAACAATCAGGATTCCAGAGAACCAGTAATGAAAACTACTTCCCATTTTCTGTTAGAGAGATGATGAATTTGTTTTCTTTCTCTTGGGGGAAGGTTGGAGGTCAAATAGAAGGAAAAATACTTTGTAATTTAAGAAAAATTAATTTAATTTTTAAAATTTAAAAGAAGTTTCTCCTAACACCAAACCTGAATTTTCCTCTTTGAAACTTTCACCCATTGATACTAATTCTACTTCTATAGTCAAACAAAACAAGTCTAATCATTCTTCTATGTGATAGCCCTGAGTAATTTCCCAAAAGCAATATAGCCCAGTCTCCTTGTGTTTGATTTTGTGTCTGATTCTTTGTTCATCTTCAGAGTCTTTCCAAAATACCTCTGCAGAGGAGTCAACTCTATGGGTTCTTCATCTAATTGTCTAGACAGTGCTATATTCTATTACAGTTTAGACAACAGGTATTCTTTCTCTAATTGTTTTTTCCTTTGTAGATGGTTATAAGATGACTATGGATCTCATTTTGGAGATACTGCAATATTCTCTACTTTATGAGATCAGAATAGTGTTATCTGCAAACAGAAATAACCAGAAGACATCATTAGCTATATGGAATTTCTGGGGAATCTTCAATTTGGACCCTATCTCTGAAACTCCTCATGACAGCAGCAAATTCCTTTAGTGAGCATGTCTTTTTATATCTCAGTTCATATTAATAACCAAAGGGTAGTAAGAAAAAGTTCTCTCTCATTCTCTCAAGGAATTTTATACTATTTTGGTGTGTATAGATTATACTTTATTGGAGAGGAGTCTTTGCTCTTTGGAATCAAATGTTTTATGTTTTGTTTTTCACAGTTAAACAATAAACACTGCAATGTCTTGTATTTTCTGTACCTTTCAATCAACTATGTAACTGTAGATATGTGGTCTTCTACACGCAAAATAATATTTTTGTGAAAACCTAACTGTTCTTTTCTCACCCCTTTCATCAAGAATTTCCTCAATTCATGTGTACTTCATTCTCGTAAATATTTTATAGAAATGGGAAATGTGTATAAGCATATAGGTCAATAGTCAATAATATTTTATAAATTGCTTTCATTTTGGTAATAATAAAGTCTGTTTCCCCGAATTTTTAGTGTCCTCTCTTTCATATAGTTCGAGATCTGATACATCTAGGCCTGCTGTTCTTTCCATCTTTATTTTCTTGAAAGCAAGTTTTACTTCCTTATTATATAGGATAGTAGTCAGGCTCCATGATGTTGGAGCCCAAATGAGGTGGCTCCACTGTCACTGAGAGAGAAAATTGCTTCAGTAGTAATATTTCCAGTCCTCCCCCCCTCATTTTCTATCCATTTATTATACTTCCAGTATCTTTCTCAAATTCCCTAAGGATGACCTGGCTTAGTTGGACATTTTACCCAGTTTTGAGTAAACTTTTTGTTCCCTGTACTCCTTACTATTTTAAGTGGCAACACCACTCCATTACACTCTCCCTTTAGACTTTACAAATGAGTGTATATTTTAAAATTGATTTAAGACTACTCCATCTCTCATCTTGACAAAGAGATAAAACACTTGGTGACTGGGGTGTTTTGTTGGCTTTCATAGTTTCCTGATTGTCATGATTAACTTATTTTGGTTAATTTTCCTTAGGAAATGTGATAGCTTATGATGAAGTCTGTTATTTTATCCTTTTCCCACTTTTCAATGTTAATTTCTTTATATCATGTTGGAGTTGTTTCATTGTGTGCCTTGGCTTCTAATTTTTATTTTTCTAATTTGGTATAGATTTTAATCTTTGATCTAACAAATCATTGGTCTTCTATACACAGATAGATGATTCAGAAATGTCTCTCCCAATTGACTACTCCAATTAGTCATTTCTCATCTGTTAAAACACAGTTAATTGTAGTCATGCTGTTAGAGATTTCCACTACATTCAGAGCCTCCCAATCTCTTCTTAAAGTGTGTGTGTATGTGTCCAGATACATATATACACATGAGAGGCCATCTTCATTCTTCCTGATCTATATCTTATCACTGAACTTAGATGGCTCCAGAGGAGAAAGTGAGGCTGGTGGCTTTGCACATCTCTCCCTCACTCAAATCCGATTCACTTGAAAGTCATGGCTTCATTTCCTGATGTCATGATCCTCTTCAAGAAAAAAGGACAAACAACAGCAGCAGCAGCATACACACATACACATATACATACACATACATATATACATATACATACATGTATGGATGGATGTATGGAGGGGCTGGCCAATAAGCATGAGTCTTTAGAGCATATGGTATCAGCTGACATGGAAGCTTGGGAAGTCTCCTTCCAGGAATGTGCAATAAAGAAACTTTGCCCCAATTCAGAGAATGTACAGGTAATCCTGACTATTTCCTGTTGGCTTATTTCATAGTCATGAAAAAGACTTTTAACTGGCCACTAAACTGTAACTGAGTACACGTACAAAAAGCAAGCTACAAAAGGTAAAACAGATGAAATCTCTCTCCCTAGAGTCTTTCAAGTGAGGAGGAAGGAAGGTCTACTATAGATCTGCCAGTGGAGAGAAAGGTAGTGGAGAGAAGTTGTACCAACTATCTCATCACATAACCACCATGTAGCCATGACTACATGGTGATTATGTTTCTTTGATCTCTGGTTGGGTATATTCTTTTCTGACCTTGGGTTAATGTATATAGGAGCCTACAGACCTGGGTACGGTCTTGTGAACTTCAAAAGGTCAGAAGAGTCACCAAAAGTCAAGCAACTAGAGTCTGCTCATAGATGAAACTATCAAGTTACCCTTGGAGAGAAACTGTGTGATCCAGCCAGGAAGTGAATTGACTGCTATTGAAACATGGCATCCTTCAAGGAAGGGAGCTACTCATCCATTGACTGTGTCACACCCAGAAGTGAAGTTGATGGGAGGAATGTTTTTAGCAACCCCTTTGAGTTTGAGCCCACTTTCTCCAGGGACTGAGGTGGTAAATGAGAGCAGGAACTTGTCTTCACAGGTTTTTGTACTTTGTTTCTTACTATATCTTCTGAGAGCTATCCCTCTGTAAAAGCTGATTGACATTAACTGGTTATCAATAATATTGAAGAGAGGGGCGGCTAGGTGGTGCAGTGAATAGAGCACCGGCCCTGGAGTCAGAAGGACTTGAGTTCAAATTCGGCCTCAGACATTTAACACAAAAACTAGCCATGTGATCTTGGGCAAGTCACTTAACCCCAACTGCCCTCCAAAAAAGCAAAAAAAAAAAAATATCGAAGAGACAACTAGCAAAATTTATACTGGGGAGCTGGTAACTAGAAATTGATATTGGGGAGAAATATACCACATGGTAGCTTATGAGCAGTGAGGAAGCTCTATCTCTAGACACCTCTATCTCTCAGGAATAGTTCTCCATCACTAAGGGGAGTAGCCTTGCTCTAGGGACCTAATCTGTTAGAGTACAGGTTGGGAGAGTGATCCCAGAAAGCTATATGTACAACATAGGCACAAGACTTCTATATAGTAACTGAACCTCTAGTCTCTCTTATTTTTTACTCAAACCAAGTTTTCAAAATATTTTTCACCATTCTTTCTTATACGCACCTTTGCAATAAAGTCAGCAAGTGCTAGGATTAATTTGCTACCCCTGATTTAATCTATTTATTGAGTCGCTCCAAGGATTTCTTTACTTCCTCATCCTCAGTAACAGATGTTGGCACATTAGCTGCAATCATCTTTATGGGGGTCTTTTTTTTTTTTTGCAAATGTTTATCATAAGCGCTGCAATAAGAGATGACTAAGTATCTCATGAAATCGTGTTTCTTGTTGCCTTTAGATGCACAATAAAACTGCCCTGCCAACTCCTTTATTTGTCTCTGCATTGGGTTGTCAAGGACTGATTACACTTGATGGGAGGGGGCAGGCGCCATTTTCATCTTTCTCTAAGGAGTTTGGGATGATCAGTCCCTCCTCTCTCTGGAATTAGTATGCAATAAAAAAATTCTTTGCTCTAACATGGTGATAAAACGATGTGCACATTTACGTGTCCTTGGCTCTACTTTTATTCAGTAATATAACAAGAATACATGCCCACAATGTCTACAGAATGAAACATGACTGCTTCCACTCCTGATTTGTGGGCTTATCTCTAGTTTCCCTGAAGAATCATCACGGCCCACATTGTCCATACCAACAAAAAGCCTCTGTGGGCAGAATAATCTGCACGATGCCCCAGTCCTGGTACCTTTAGGGACCCTGCTGTTGGGGTGCTATGTGTGTGTGTGTTTTATACATCTCTTCAAGAATTATGCCTTGGAGCTTTGGTGGCACTTCATTTAGTTAAAAGGGTCAAGGAGGGCCTGGCCCAACCTGTGACGGACCTTGTAAGCTTATCATACACAAGATATATAGAGGGGTCTACTACATGGTCTACAGAATGTCATTATCTCTATAGAAAAGAAAATCTAAAGGGTGGTACAGTGGAAGCAAAATCTTAAGTTCTCCTCCCCATCCACAGGTTAGGATAGTTTTTCCTTTAATGGGTTTGAAACTGTCCTCAGGATTTAGTTGGACCAGGGGTCTAAGGCTCAGAGCATTAACATAGTTTCCTGCCTGCCTGGGTACTAACTACTCAAAGATTCTGGGTGAAGGAACTCCTCCCTCTGGTTTATGACACAGAGCAGCAAGCACAGACCATACAGAAAAATTCTGCTCAGTTGAATCAATGCTTTATCCTGGACGAATATCCTTTCCTGCTCTAAATGCCTTTCCCCTGTTATAACTGAGTAAACTTCCTTTTGTTAACTGTTAGTGTATTATAAGCAATTCATTTTGTTCCATTTTCAGACCTAAACTAGTACATACATATCAGTACATGTCAGGCCTAGTCTAGGACAATCAAGAGGCTGAATACAGTGAGATTCCTTTAGGAATATAAGCAGTAAAGGGCCTATATCCATGTAAATATTCTAATATATTGTCTCCCAAGAAAAAAGGAGGGAATGGAGAGGTACATGATAGATATGAACAGGCTATAATGAACAAAGAACTCAGAAGAAGAGAGGGAATAAAGGATGCCATCAAGGAATTTTATCATAGGAAGAGACTATGGTCTGGTCAAGAAGCAAGACTGAGAAACAGCAGGCAGACATCTGGGAGTGCTCCACTAGTAACCTTGCAATGTCAGAAGAAAGTAAGAAAGGCTCTAGTACTTTAGGTGAAATCCCATAGTAAACTTTTGGGAGACATGTTAAGAGTCCCATAGGATGGACAAGAGTAAATGGGCCTCTGCATCAATGCAGGGAACTCCTAAACCCACACCAATAGCAGTAACATCAAAAGTAGTCCTACCCAATCAAGGCAATACATTGAAAATGTCTTTTTTTTAGTAGCAGGATAATAAAGTGTCTTGGCAATGTCATTCAGTATCTCAGTGTTAATTCAAAGCAACTCCACTATATAGCCACAAATTAATTAAATAAATGGATCATAGATCCATTTAAATATCTGAGAATATATGGATTGTGTGAGTATATGTATATGTATTGTTATTGTTGAGTTGTTTCAATTATATCCGACTGTCTGTGACCCCTTTTGGGGTTTTCTTGGCAAAGATGCTGGAGTGGTTTGCCATTTCCTTCTCCAGCTCATTTTACAGATGAGGAAACTGAGACAAACAGGGTGAAGTGATTTGTCCAGGGTCACACAGCTGGTAAGTATCTGAGGCTGGATTTGAACTCAAGCCTTCCTGATTCCAGGTCCAGCACTCTGCACCACCTAGCTGCCCTGAGAGCTTTGTGTTCTTTATTGACAATCTAAAAAAACTGCATGATTCTTAACATCCCTTTTCACCATCATTACTGCAGAAGAGGAAAGGGGCTAAATAGGATTGTCAACCATTTTTGTATTTTTCTTTGTTTAATAGGTTGACATAATTAAAGAATGCATCCCCAGCTAACATGGAAATGATGAGAGCTGTGCTATTGCCTAGCTCTTAAGATTATTATAGGGAAGGTGCTCTGTGAACCTTAAGATGCTGTAAACATGCAAAGGGTCTTGAATGCCATAAATGCTTTTTGATGATGATTCAATTCATCTATTATATTCAGAGCACCATGTAGTCTTTGGGGGAAATATAAAGGTCAGATAACTCCCTGCCCTCATGGAACTTGCTATTGAGTCAGAGGAGAGAACACATACACAGGGAGCTCTGATACAGAATTATATATGATCAAAAGCATTAACCTCTGTAACCTTTATTCCAGAGCCTTCTTCCCCAGACTCAAAGGACTTTTTTTTTTTTGCATTTAACTGCTCCCTGTCATTGCTCCCGCCCAGGGAGGATCTGGGAACCTCTGAAGCTAATATTTCTCCATATAATCACTCAGTCTCACAAGACTTCAAAACACAGAAGAGTTTTATTTACACAGTAAAGCACAAATAACAGACTCACTTTCTACCCCATAGACTGTAGGGGTGAGGAAACTGTGGCCCTCTAGGTCCTCGAGTGAGGCCCTTTGTCTGAATCCAAACTTCATAGAACAAATCCCCTTAATCCAAGGATTTGTTCTGTAAAACAAAAGGCTGCACCCAGGGGCCCTGAAGGCCACCTGTGGCCTGGAGGCTGCAGATTCCCCATCCCTGTGGCTTACAACATTACCGTGTGAGGTATCAAGAAGGGTTTATTCCTCCTCTTGTGCTCAGTGCTCTATTGCTTTTGACAGGAATCTCCAGTCACTGTTCCCTGTTGTTTTTCTCGTTGCTTTTGTTGTCCTCTATCTTTTGACAGGAATCATAAGTCCTACTTATTTCTGTAATGTTCTTCATCCCAACCCCTGGGACCAGGGCAGCTAGATGGTGCAGTGAATAGAGCTTTGGGCTTGGAGTCAGGAATGGCTGAGTTCAAATGTGGCCTCAGACACTGACTAGCTGTGTGACCCTGGGCAAGTCACTTCACCCTATTTGCCTCAGGTTTCTCAAGTGTAATATGAGCTGGAGAAGGAAGTGTATATATTGCCTTCCCTCATTAGAATGCCAGCTTCTTGAGGGCAAGGTCTTTTTGTTTGCATTTGTATTTCTAGCACTTAACACAGTGCCTGGCACATAGTAAAGGTTTAATAAATGATTGTTGATTTTATTTGACTTGACAGGAAACAGACAAAAATTCAGAAGGGCCTTAATCCTGTGTGGATCCTATGATCAGTCTCTCAGCTCATGGTGGAAAAGGCAGCAGAGGTTGCCAAGAGCTATGCAAGTTATAATTAATTTAATTGTTGGCACTCTAAAAGTGAGATCTTTGCCCAGCAACTAAGAAGATACAACACCAGGGGAACTAAACTACTTCCATATTGACAAAATCTTTCATATTTTATGTATATAGTCAAATATGTACATGTTGTCCCTTTAGTGGAATGGAACTTCTTTGGGTTTATGTAGGGACCATTTTGAGTTAGCTTTTGTGGTCCTTGACTTTAGAAATATATGTGTATATACATATGTGTATGCATGTACATATATGCAACACAATACATATATCTACATACATATACACACGTGTGTATTCGTGTGTATATATACATGCATATTCCCACAGGTGCATAGACGTATGCTTTAACATATGCACACACATGCACCCCCCACACATGCACCCCACACACACATATACCTCTGTTAATTGAGACAAACAAAATCAAAAGACACAAAGAAATTACAGCTAAAGGAAAGGATGATTCACAAGTTTTCTTTGTTAATAAAGGAACAGAGGAAGCACACCTCCAGCCTCTTGTCAGAGAGGTGGTGCTGAATGAGACATACGTTTTCAGACATAGTCAATGTCTCAGTTCTTTTTGTACTTTAAAACCCCAGATACCCTAATGCTAACTATCCCTGACTACCTCTAGAAATTCTGACCTTATTCTTTCTGACTCTACTGTATAAACCAGAGACCTCAAATACAACATATGCCATGAAACTCTTGCTCCCTTTGTTCAAAGGAGAACACCAAATTCTAGCTACTGGGAAGTACAAATTTAAAAAATAGATTAAGTCAGTGGGCATTTGCTACATGAAAAATGTTACTATGCTGCATTATAAATTACTTGGTAACTGGAGCAAAAAAATCTTCTTGTTCTGGACAAGACTGAAAGAAATAGGTTCCTTCTTTGATGAAAAAGTCAGGTAGATTTTTTTTTCCTCTTAGAAGGAACTCTTGCTTGTCCTATGACTGGATCAATTAGGAGCTATTGTTTTTTTTTTTTTAAAGAGCTATAGAAAGCCTTGGGACTTTAACTAAAAGAGCTTGGCCTAGCCTACTCTTCTGGAGAGGAAACCTAGCCCTACACACATACCAGCTGAAGTAAAAAACCAAGAGAGGTTGCATAATTGTATCCTCAGGGAAGTTGTGCCTGGCAGACTAGTGGCTAGCAGGCCTAGTAGAACAGAGCAATGGACTGATATCTCTGTGTTATTAGAGAATTGATTTAACCCTACATAAATATGCCCTGTTAACATGTTACCTATATGTGTGTTTCTCCATACACGTTCCCCATGTCTATTCACTCTTTCTATTGACTATGTGCATTTTCACAGGAAGTTTAAAGGGAAAATGTTTTGTTGCTACTTTCCTAACTTCAATGTTATTTTATATAATGCCAGCCAGGCTAGTATGGCTTGTAAACAGAGAAAGCCACTACAATCCTCAAACACCCTGCTTCTGATGCCTTCCCTTTGTTTCCTCCCCAGGACCAGGTCAATTTTTCCATTTGTATTCCAAGTGAGCAATGCAATGTTAGGCACATGGTACATACTTAAGAAATGCTTTTTCACTCATTTATTGTATTCCCTGGATGACTAATAAAGGTAAACACATTGGTGGGGGCTCTTCAACTATGGTTTTGAGATACAGACCCACAGAATGCTTTCAACCTTATATGGCCTCCACTGGGGGAGGTATTCTGTGAATTGGGGATGCTCCTGGGTGTACAAAATATATTACTTGATAGTAATTTTAAGAGTGATCAGGTAAAAATTAAGAATTCAGAAAAATTTAGGAAGACTTATGTGAACTGAGAGAAAGAACCAGAACAATTTACACAATAACCACAAGAATGTAAAAGAAAACAACACTGAAAAACTTCAAGATTCTGGTCAATGAGGCATTCAAGCGTGACTTCAGAGGGCTGGTGGTGAAGCAGGCACAGATTGAGGCAAATGTTTTCAGCCCCCAACTATGTGTCAATTTGTTTCATCTAATTATGTTTATTAATGATTTAAATGTGCTCATTTAGGGCAGCCAGGTATTGCAGTGGATAAAGCTTTGGGCCTGGCGTCAGGAAGACTTATCATCGGTTCAAATCCAGCCTCAAATACTTATGAGCTGCAAGCTTCTAAGCAAGTTACTTAACTCTGCTTGCCTCAGTTTCCCCATCTGTAAAAGGAGGTAAAGATATGACAAATCTCTCTAGTATCTTTGCCAAGATCACCCTAAATGGGGTCCCAAAGAGTCAGACACAACTGAAAAATGACTAAACAACCAAATACTTATTTGTTATAAGGGAGAATTCAATTGGTTGTTGGGGGAGTCACTGGGAAGTGATGGTGATTTACCTGCCTTGAAGTAAGGAGGACCTGAGTTCAAATTTGGCCTCAGACACTTGACACTTAGCTGTGTGATTCTAGGCAAGTCACTTAACTCCAAGACTCTCACCTCTCCCCTTAAAAAAAAGAGCATAAATAAAATATTTGACAGTATGGCACAATGGAAAAGCCACTTGTTCTTGAGTTAGAAGACAGGTTCAAATCCTATCTCTGTTTATTATTATTTTTATGACCTCAGGCATGCTATTGAACGTTTTTTTGAACTTTATTGAACTTTATTTTCCTCATCTGAAAAATGAGGAGATTAGACCTCTGAGATCTACCTAATGATAGGATTCTATAAACCTAAAAAGAGACAGAAGAAAAAGGAATATGGGGCAAGTGCTATTAAATGAGGGGATCAGGAAAGACTTCAGGCAAAAGCAGAAGCAGAGGCAGCCTGTGATGGAACCTCAGGGCTCTAGGAGGTCGAAGAAAGGAGGAATTCCATTTCATAGAGGAGCATTTCCTCCTCTCCCTTCTCCTGTGATGTCACATCTCACCAATTTCAAAGAAAACAAATAGCTATCTTTAGAAAAATGCAGAATAATCCAAGCAAGTGCTTGTAGAGTAAGAAGGGACATCACAGGCCAACTAGTCCCAATCTCTGATTTTACAAATGAGGAAATTGAGGTGCCCAAAAGGATAATACACTTTGTCCAAGATCACACAGGTAGTAACATCAGAGGCAGGGTTTGAACTCAGATCCTCTGAGGAAACTGAGGCTCAGTGAATGTAAGTGACTTAGTCAAGGTCACCCAGATAGCAATTATCAGAAGCAAGATTGGGATTCAGCTCCTTTGCTCCAAGAAACAGTTCCTCTTTCCACTGTGCCACAATGTGATGGAAAGACAGAGAATGTTACCTCCTGGTATTTATTGGGCCGTGCCAACTGATTTCCTTTGGCCTCTCAGCACAGGCTCCAATTTCATGCACTCCCTGCTGGCTTCCTGGGTTGTGACAGAGTCTGGGTTTCTCTAGCAGAAGCCAATTTTTCCTCTGCATCATTTCAGGGTCTCCAAGGAGCCACAAATACCTTTTCCAGCTAGTCACACATGTTCCAGACAGTTACTATCCACACTAAGTGATTAACACATTCTACTGATTCCCTGGAGATAATTCTCTTCCTCCTTCCCCTTCCCCCATTTATTGCAAAGCATTTTTTTTCTAGATGATTCAATGATTCCCTTTCTCAACATATCCACCCTTTGCTGCTGACTCATCCAACATTGTTAAGACTATCTCAAAGGGACTGAATGGGGCTGTCTCTATGTGCCATCACTGATGGGAAACCAGACCACTGAAAGGAATAGTCACTCTTCAGGG
This sequence comes from Petaurus breviceps papuanus, assembly GCF_028583685.1. Taxonomy (NCBI): domain Eukaryota; kingdom Metazoa; phylum Chordata; class Mammalia; order Diprotodontia; family Petauridae; genus Petaurus; species Petaurus breviceps. Next base: position 15,425,372 of record NW_027187367.1, read on the forward strand.
TTCAGGTTGCTCTGTGTAAATCTTTGTGCAATTGGAGATAAGCATCACATCCCTTTAAAAGCTGCCCTTGTGGGTTAATTTCATTTTCTCAAATGCTATTATTTGTTGAGAGTGTAAATAGAATTTCACTGGGTCCCCTCAGTTTTGGATCAATTAGAGAGCTAATGCCCCAGTGGCTGGCTGCAGGCTGGAGGGATTTCATTTATTCTAATGGTGAGTTGCTTAAAATAATTCTGTCTTCCACAGGCAGATTCCTCATTTCCCGAAGCAGATTGAATTGTTCTGAGATGAGTCAATGGAGAGAACTCTTTTCCTCTTCCTAATCGCCCATGCTTATGCAAAAGTCCGACCAGCTCACAGAGATGCTATATATACTTCTCTCAACATTATTGCTTCTGATTTTGCCTTTGGCCATTCCTCCCCTCTAACCCCCTAAACCCAAGAGGATGGATCAATCAACAATCAATCATTGATTAAACAGCCACTATGTGCCAGGTGCTGAGGACATAAATAGAAGGAATGAAATAAGCCCTACTTGCAAAAAGCTTGTATTCTAATGGGAAAGATAACAAGAATATGTAAAAAAAAATACATTCAGCATAAATGCAAGGTGTCCCAAAAGTCTTTGTGCAGTTTTGAGCTATTTATTAGACGGAGATCTGCATGAAGACTTCTGGGACATCCTATATAAACCTCACAAAACTACACACACACACACACACAGCAGTTAAATACAGAGTAGTTTGGGAGGGAGGGTGCTAGTAGTTGGGGGGATCAGGAAAGGCTCCATATAGAAGATGGTGCTTGAACTGCAACTTAAAAAAAAATCATCTCTTCTTCTAACTCTCTCCCCTCCATACAGTGAACAGTTGAAAGCAAAACAAAAGAAATCACTAACAACAGCATGCAGTCAAGCAAGGCAATTACCTATAGTGGCCATGCCTAAAAAAAAAAAAAAAGCATGTCTCATTTTGGATTTTAAGCCCATCATCTCTCCTAATGGAAAGTGGGTGGACTTGTGGTTCTTATTGCATTCATTCAAGTTCTAAAGTTGTTCAAAGTCATTTTTCTCTATATCATTGCTGTCATTGTGTAAATTGTCCTATTCCTGCTTGCTAATTTCTGTATCAGTTCAAAGGGGTCTTCCCAATTTTCTCTGAGACTGTCCATGTCATCATTTTTTATGGCACAATAATACAAGGTACTTCAAAAGTCTTTGTGCAATTTTAATCTATTTTATACAATCAATTATATAATTTATATAATAAATAAATTTATGTTATGTAATCAATTTTATAATTTTAAGCTGTTTGGAGTTATTAAAGTTTAAAACTGCACAAAGAATTTTGAAACACCCTGTGTTACATTACATTCATATACAACAATTTGTAAAGACAGCTACATCTTAAAGAAAGAGACTCTATTCAGTTGTTATTGTTCATCTTTCATTTTTGAAGAGGACCAATGACATCGCCAGGTGATGTCTCGACTCAAGCATGAATTAGATTTAAGTGAGATAGAGTTGCACAAAGTCATCAGCCTCACTGTCTCTTCCAGAACAGGGACCCTCTCCAGTCATCCTGATCTATATCTTGCCTCTGGACCCAGATGGCTCCAGAGGAGAAAGTGAGGCTGGTGACCTGGCACAGCCCTCCCTCACTTAAATCCAATTCACTTGCAAGTCGTGGAATCATCTTCCTGATTTCATGGTCTCTTCGAGAATGAAGGACAAACAACAACGTCTTTCAGAGTCAATGAAATCCAGAGACCGAACAAAAGTCAAGACAACTGGGGATGGCCCAGGATGCAGTGGATGAATTTGGGGTCTTCCATGTCTGACCAAGCTGGAAGTGCTCCACAGCACCCACATCAGTTGCCTTCATGGCTATTGGAACAAATTTTTCTCATCTACCCATTCTACCCCCAACTCACCAACATGTTTGAGCACTGTTAGTTACTTTCAACCTGGTTTAGCCCACCTGCTGAAAAAGTTTTGCCAGGGTGTAGCTGCTACATATGCTACAGCTTCTTGGAACCAAAGGTTGAAGCTGGGTGGCAAGTGGACACCAAAGGTGGATAAGCAGTCCTCAAAATGGCTTGGCAAATCCTGCCACCAGAGGTGCAAGACATGTGCTGATGAGGAAGTAAGAGGTAAGAAAGGAGTTCATTCCAGGCAGGGGGGACATACTGTGGAAAAGGAGACAGGAGAGGGAGGACAAAAGGCAATTTGTCAGAATTGCAGAGTACAAGAAGGGGAGTAATGTCCAATGAAAATGGAGAAGATAGTTTGAGCCCAAGTTGTGTAGGGCTTTAAATACTAAATGGAGGAGTTTCTATTTTATCCTAGAGGCAACAGGAAGCTATTGGATCTGGTCGAATAGGAAAATCACATGGTCAGATCCGTGCTTACAGGTACAAATAGAAATTACTTTGGCTACAATGCATAGGATGGACTTGAGTGGTGAGAGACTTGAGAGACCAGTTGGGAGGCTCTTGTAATAATCTAGGTGAAAAGTAATGATGATTTGTATCCACAAACAACATTTTATTGCTGTGGTATTCAGGACAACCTTTTCCAAACTGAAAAAGGTACAGGGAAGGAAAGTCCAAAAAGTCAAGGAATAGAAGAAGTAGCCAGAGTCATAAAATCATAAGGCTACTGGGGACCTTAGAGACCATCCAATTCAACAGTTTAAAAAAAATCATTTTCTTGATGCTTTTCCTTTATACCAATTATTCCAGTGCCTCCTTCATTCTGAACCATCTTATTTAAGAAAGAAAAATAAGCAAAACTGACCCACATAGGGACCACATCTGGCAGTGTATGTATACATAAAGGGGAGGGAAGGGGAAAAGCATTTATACATCACCCACTATGCATCAGGAACTATGTTTAAGTGTTTGGGTTTTTTTTCTTTTTGTTTTTTTTTTACAAATATTATTCCATTTAATCCTTACAACGACCCTTCAAAGTAGGTGCAATTGTTTCTATTTTACAGTTAAGGAAAATTAGGCCAATAGGTTAAGTGACTTGCCCAGGGTTTGTTGGTGCTGTTGTTATTCAGTCATTTCAGTTGTGTCTGACTCTTCATGACCCCATTCAGGGTTTTCTTGTCAAAGATACTAGAATGGTTTGCCATTCCCTTCTTCAGATCATTTTATAGATGAGGAAACTGAGACAAACAGGGTTATGTGACTTTCCCAGGGTCACACAGCTAGAAAGTGTCTGAGGTTGAATTTGAACTCAGGTCTTCTTGACTGCAGGTCTAACATTCTAATCCATTGTACTACCTAGCTGCATAGGATTACACAGTCACTACACATCTAAGACTGGATCTGAATTCATTCTGTCCTAAGATTCTCCCATCTGGTTATATGCCAGGTACTCTGCTAAGCCCTATGTGAAATTAGACAATTCCTGCCCTCGTGTAATTTATAGTCTAGCAAGGAGAATAAATACATTCATATGTCATGAAGGAAGAATCAAGTTTCATCATCTGCTCTCCAAGAACTTCATTTGTTTCTCTGTTTTACTCAGAATTTAACTCCCTTTTAGCAGCCTTTTCATTAAGCATTATGTATACATGGTTCTCTTGGTTCTGCTTATTTTAATTTGTATCAGGTCATGTAAATCTTCCCATGCTTCTCTGAATTCTTCATATTTGTCATTTCTAACTACACAATTTCATATATGTATGTATGTATGTATGATGAGATATTCAGTATATGGTTCCAGACCTCTGATTTCATTGATTTAGAGAATTCCAAGGGAAAGAAGCTACCTTGCTCAATTTATTCTATTTTACAACTTATTTTCATTATTTTGAATTTATTTATTATTTATATTTATCATTATAGTTATAATATATGTTTATTATTAGATTATCGTATTATAAATATAATATTTATTTATTACTCTATAAGTATTATTCTATAATTGTTCTATAGTCTCATAGAGTTGTCTGAAGTACTAAGAAGTTAAGAACCTAGTTCAAGGTAAATCAGTATGGGTCAGAGAAGGGACTTGAACCCAAGCCTTCCTGACTCCAAGGCTGGCTTTCTCTGTGCTATGCCACACTATCCCTCTAAAATCATATACAATTTTTAAACCATTCCCCAATTAATTGGCACCAGCTTTTTATTTCTAGTTCTTTGCTTTCATAAAGAGTGCTACTTTAAGTATTTTCGATGTACGTGGGTCTTGTGTATTGGTCTTTGGTTTCCACAGCAACCTCTCATTTTACAGAAGGAGAAATTGAGTCCCCTGCTAAGCTGTGGTCAGAAGTTTACTACTGCTGTTCCACTGACTCACTCTCCCTCCTTGCAGCTGTACACAGCTGAAAGACAACTATTTTGTTAGTCATTCTTGAATTTTCTTGCTGCTACACGAGGACACATGGAACAGATGCACCTTTTCAGCCTAGAAAGATAAATACTGAGACAAGATAAAAGATATAAAGAAGATACACAGGGGTATATAGATAGTCTTGTTCACTAGATCCTGGAAAGTGTTCAAATCTTGAAAGTAGTTTTAGGACAAATAAAAGGAACACTCACTTGGCACAGCAAAGCTTATTACCCAGATGGAGACAATATGTTATGGGCCAAAGACAAAAATAAGTTTTAGAAAGGCCTATTTAAGTTTTTCAGTCAGTCTCAGAAGCAAACTCTCTAAGACTACAAATGGCAAAGAAGGTGATAACCTACAATAGTAAAGAGAGTTTTCTCACTTAGTAGTTCCCTATTCCAGAGAAATCAAGCATCCAGTCCTCATTGCCCATTTAAATTCATGAATGATGGAAGGGAAGTTAGGAGTGTTTGGGGCCATGACCCTAAAAGATGATATCATGAACTGTGTTCCTATTTGGACAATCCAATAAAGATGAGATCAGGCCCAATCAGCCCACAGAGTGTTCTGGGGCAGGCCTTTCCATCCAACACAAATACTAAATAGTTTTGCTCAGGATTTAACCAATTCCCCAGTCCACAAAGGACTAAGTCCAGTCACTTATCAACAGGCGTGGTCTCTTTTTACAAACCCGAAGAGTTGCCTCCTGAGGGCAGTGTCAACTGAGTCAGATCTCTGCCTTCATTTTGAGTCTGAGCCCTCTCTGGTCCAGGATCCCAGAGTCCTCTGTCAGTATACCTGACTTATTTGTCCTTGGACTGCAATGAACTGTGTATCTCCTGCCATTGATGCCTGTTTATATCAGGACCCTTCACTAGCCTGATGTCAGGAATAGCCAGTGTCTATTACCTGGCCTGCCCACTGCCCAGACTGACCTCAGACACCTTTCTATTTCAAAACTACAGCCTGCTCTGGTTTCACCAGTACATTGGAAACCCCTGGCTATGCCCTCAAAAGGGTCAAGGCATAGAATTTCAGAGTTGGGCAGCACTTCAGATGTTAACTAGCCCAACTCCTACTTGAACAATTATTCTCTCCACAATATTCATGATGATGAATAGGCATCTGGCTTCTTCATGGAGAATTCTAGAAAGTTACTAGTGCATCTAGGTGGCACAGTGGATAGAGTGTCAGGTCTAGAATCAGGAAAACCCATCTTCCTAAATTCAAATATGGCCCCAGACACTTACTAGTTGTGTGATCCTGGGTAAGTCACTTAACCCTATTTGCCTCAGTTTCCTCATCTGTAAAATGAGCTGTAGCAAGAAATGGCAACCCCCTCTAGTATCTTTGTCAAGAAAACCCCAAATGGGGTCACAGACAGTCAGATGTAACTGAAATAACTCAACAATGACAACTACAACAAGGGATTCTAAGAGACAGATATGAGAAGTGAGTGGAGACAGGGGGCTGCCATGTTTGAGAAAGAACAATAAGGCCAATGTGGCTGGACCCCAGATTATATAAAGGGAAATTGTGTGTCATAAGACTGGAAATGTAGAATGGGACTGAATTATGGAGGGCTTTAAATGCCAGACAGAGGAGACTGTATTTGATTCCAGAAGTAATCAAAAGCCACTACAGTTTATTGGGTAAAGGATTGATGTGGTCAGACTTCTGCTTTAGGGAAATCATTTTGCCAGCTGAATGGAGAGAGGAGTGGAGTGGGGAGAAATTTTAGGAAAGGAGACCAATTAAGAGGTTGGTTTAAGTAACTGGCAATAAGGGCTTGAACTAGAGCGTTGACTATGTTAGTAGAGAGATGGGGACTTAGTCTTAGCTCAATCCTCTATGACCAATCAATCAATCAATTAAGTATTAACTAGATGCCTAATATGTGCTAAGCACTATGTTAGAGGCTGGGGATATAAATGTAATGAAAGAAACAGTCCCTACCCATGAGGATTTTTCCATTTTAATAGAAGAGATGAGGTCACATATAAGTAAATATATGGGATATATGGAGAGTTTGGGGTGGACTAGCACCTCTGGTGGGAGGGCTTGCTGAGCCCTTTTGAGGCCTGGTCATCCACCTTTGGTGTCCATCTGGCACCTAGTTATCACCTGTGGCTCCAAGAAGCTGTAGAATGGGCAGTGGACACACCCCAGTACACTGTCCAGTCAGATATGCTAAACCACGGTGAGAGCAACCAACAGGTCTCAAACCCACTGGTGAGTTAGGAGTGTGTCTGCCTGTAAGGGTTATGGGATTTAAAGATCTTCCATGCCCCGTTGGACTTGCTGACGTAGCAGGAAGGGGCGGAGCAAGAGGAAGCAGAAGCCAAGCTAGCGTTCCTGCGGTGGCTGGCGGTGGTGGCAACGGCGGCGGCAGCAGCAGAGGCAGTGGCAGCGCGAAGCCCTTTTTGAGTTAGGACTGCTAAGGACTCCTGCTGAGGACTGCCAGGGGCCGGAGCGTGGGGAGAGGAGGACCTTTGCCTGAGGTAGCCTGTTCTGTTTTAAAGGCTTGAAAATGTGGGTGCTTTCTACTTTATCTACCTGTGCCAATGTCATAACTACTCTGATGGCTTTCACTTTCTGGTTTTGGGACTCAGTCTTTTGGTATCTTAATAAATTTTCTAGTTTATTTCCTCATATGGCAAACATGACGTATTTTGTAATGGATAATTATATCAGCATATTTGTAATCTCCATAGGCATTGTGAATATGGCATTGCTGATACACTGCCCCAAGCATGTGAACACTTCCCCTGTGGAATTGGTGGATGGGAACAATTTGTTGCAACCTCCATAAAGGCTGTTGAAGCAGGTACTGTGGAATGCTCAGAGCTTAGTCAGACATTGAAGACCCCAGGGTCATGCACTGCACTCAGGCCATCAACAGTCACCTTGACTTTTGTCCTGACACTGAACTTTGATGACTCAGGAAGAGAGTGAGGCTGAGGACTTTGTGCTATTCTGCCTGATTTGAATCTAAATCAAGTGCAAGTTGAGACATCACCCCATGTCATTGGTCTTCGAAAATGAAGGACAAACAATACAAGTAAATGTAGAATAAATACAAATAAGGTGGCTAGGTTATTCAGTGGATAGAGTGCCCAACCTGGAGTCAGGAAGACCTGAGTTCAAATCTGGCCTCAGACACTTACTGGCTATGTGACCTTGGGCAAGTCACTTAACCCTATTTGCCTCAGTTTCCTCATCTGTAAAATGATCTGGAGAAGAAAATGGCAAACCATTCTAGTATCTCTGCGAAGGAAACAAGAAATGGGGTCAGGAAGAGTCAGACATGATTGAAAAACAACTGAACAACAATAAAATAGAAATAAATACAAGTTATTTTGGGGGAAAAGATATTCAAAGTTTGAAGGAGAGGAAAATCTTCATTATTGTAGAAGATGATGTTAGAGGAAAAGAGGAATTCTACAAGGTAGAAGTAAGGAGGGAGTGAATTCCATATATGGGGAAGAGCCATTAGAAAGACAAAGAGGCAGAGATGGAGTGTTGTATTTGAGGAAGTGAGGAGTTCAGGAAGGGACTAATGTCCTATGTGACTAGAAAGATAGATTAGGGCCAGGTTGTAAAAGGCTTTAAAACACTAAACAAAGGAGTTTATATTTGATTCCAGAGGCAATAGGAAGCTACTGGAGTTTGCTGAGCAGGGGAGTGACAAGTTCAGATCTGCACTTAAGGAAAATCACTCTGGCAACGATGTGAAGAACAGCCGGCAGTGGGGAGAGATGAGGCAGGGAGCCCAGTCAGGAGGCTGATGCAATAATCTAGGTTAGAGGTGATGAGGGCTTGAACTTAAATTGTGGTTGGGTGAATAGACAAGAGGTCATATGTGAGAAACGTGGTTGAGGGAAAAACAGTAAGATATGAAAACTGTTTCTTGATGTCTCATAGAGTCATTAACTTCCACTTTTTCAATTTTATTTTTTAAAGAATCATTTTCTTCAGTGAAGTTTTATCCCTCTTTTTTCCATTTGGCCAATTCTAGTGCACTCTCTCCGTTGACAATTCCCTATTTGCTCTGTGTGTCCCTTATCTCCATCTAACACGTTAATCACGTGTTCTCTCCCCGACTGAACTGTGAATTCCTCACTGTCGTTTGCTTGTCTTTGTATCCAGCAATTCCTATAGGCCGGCACATGGTAGGTCCTTAATAAATGTTTATTGACTGAATTTAATGAGATCAATGTTGTGTGAAACTGTTACAAGAGTGAGCCTACTTTTGTCAGAGATTGAGGTGTGAAGAGGAGAGTGGGCTGAGGTATTGAGGAGAAGTAACTGTACTTTGTTCTAGCTATATCTTTGAAGTAAACATCCCTTTGTAAAAGCTAATTGATATTAAGGGGTTAAATGGAACTATGGCAACTAGTCATTGATGCCTAACTATGGAGGGAAATACAGCTGGTAGAGGCTTGCCAATAGCAGGAGAGAAGAGACCTTCCCAAACTTTTTGGATGCCCCAGAACCCTGAGGGAGCAAATATAGCAGCACTGGTTCTGTGGAAGCGAGCCAGAGAGTGCAATACCTGTGGGACAAGCAGTCTGGAACCAGTTATAGAATGCCTAACCATGCTCAAGGTATCATATCAATTATGGGTGTCCTGGAACTCAGCCTCTCCACATGCGGAAGTTACATCAGTGGAGCAAATTGTTGCACTCTGTTCAGGCACCACTTGATCAATTGTGACTTTTCTTTGGTGCCTCTATTTCTCTCTGATTTCTTAGAGACACCTCAAACTCAACGTGTCTAAAACACCTTGTTATATTTGCTCATAAACCTTCCCTCCTTCCAAACCTTCTCTATTTCTGCTGTATAGAGAGAACTTGTCCTTATGTGTGCAACTTGAAGGGAGACAGAATGGAGATTTCTAGCCTCTTCTCCCTGACCCTGCTCCAAGTGAGGCTTTCATTCCTGCCAGGAAGGAAAGCAGGAGGTTGGAAGTGGAGGTCACTACTCTGCTCTCCTCAGAGACAGGGCTAGTAGTATATCTATCATATTGTTGATCTAGGGGATATAAGGGGGGTTGAACTAACTTTCAATTGCTTTGTTATTTTGAGGGGGAAGGGAACACCCCAAGTTCTATATCCAAGACTTGACCCCTTTCTCACCTAGCCAGCTCCACAACTAACAAAACCACAACAATGAAAAAATAGAAGACAATGTGAAATACAACAACTGACCTGGAAAATAGATACAGGAGAGATAATTTTAAAAGTATTGGATTTCCTAAAAGCCATGATCAAAAAAAGAGCCTAGACATCTTTCAAGAAATTATCAGAAGCAACTAGATGGCACAGTATATAGAGCACTGACCCTGGAGTCAGAAGAATCTGGGTTCAAATCTAGCCTCAGACATTCGACACTTACTGGCTGTAAGAACTTGGGCAAATCACTTAATACCGACTGCTTTGCAAAAAAAAAAAAATTATCAAGGAAAACTGCCCTGATATTCTAGAAGCAGAGGGTAAAATAGAAACTGAAAGAATCCACTGATCATTTCCTGAAAGAGATCCCAAAATGAAAACTCCCAAGAATATTAGAGCCAAATTCCAGAGCTCCCAAATCAAGGGAAGAATATTACAAGGAGCCAAAAAGAAACAATTCAAGCATCATGGAGCCATAGCCAGGACAACACAAGATTTAGCAGCTTCTACATTAAAGAATCAGAGGGCTTGGAATGTGATATTTCAGAGAACAAAGGAGCTAGAATTGTAACCAAGAATCATCTACCCAGCAAAACTGAGTATAATTCTTCAATGGAAAAAAAAGAAAGTATATTCAATGAAATTGAGGACTTTCGAGCATTCCTGATGAAAAGACCAGAGCTGAATAGAAAATCTGACTTTCAAATACAAGGCTCAAGAGAAGCATGAAAGGTAAATAGGAATGGGAAGTCATAAGATACTTAATAAGGTCCAACCGTTTGCATTCCTACATGGGAAGATGATATTTGTAACTCCTAAGAACTTTCTCATTATTAGGACAGTCAGAAGGTTTCTATTGTAGATAGAAGGCACAGGTGTGAGTTGAATATAATGGGATGATATCTTAAAAAAACAGAATTAAGGGGTAAGAAAGGAGAATGCACTGGGAGAAAGGAAAAGGGAGAGGTAGAATGATGTAAATTATCTCACATAAACGAGGCAAGAAAGAGCTTTTATAGTGGAGGGGAAGATGGGGGAGGCAGTAGGCAATGCTTGAACCTTACTCTCAGTAGAATTGACTCTAAGAGGGAATAACATACACTCTGTCTTACCCTACAGGAAAATAGGAGGGGAAAGGATAAGAAATGAGGGGGATGCTCATAGAAGGCAGAGTGGATTGAGGAAGCAGTAGTCAGAAGCAAAACACTTTTGAGGAAAGACAGGGAGAAAGGAGAGAGAGAATAGAATAAATGAGGAAAGAGGATGAAGGGAAATGTAGTGAAAAAATTCTTGAAGCAAGTTTCTCTGATAAAAGCTTCATCTCCCAAATATGTAGAGAAATGAGTAAAATTTATAAAAATAAGTCATTCCCCAATTGACAAATGATAAAAAAATATGAAGTTTTTAGATGAAGTAATCAAAACTATCTATAACCATATGAAAAGGCATTCTAAATCACTAATGATTGGAGAGATGCAAATTAAAACAATTCTGAGTTACTACTTTACCCTATTAGATTGGCTAATAGGACAGAAAAGGAGGGTAACAAATGTTGGAGGGGATTTGGGAAAATTGAGACACTAATTCACTGTTGGTGGAGTTGTGAACTGATTCAACATTTGTGTAGGGTAATTTGGAACTATGCCCAAATATTTATAGTATCTCTTTTCTGGTGGCAAGGAATTGGAAATCGAGGGGATGCCCATTTGTGGAATGGCTAAACAATTTGTGGTGTATGATTGTGATGAAATGTTATTGTCCTATAAGAAATGTGCTAGATGCTCTCAGAAAAAAAATGGAACAACTTACATGAACTGATGCAAAGAGAAATGAGTAGAACCAGGAGAACATTGTACATAGTAATAACAATATTGTAAGATGGTCAACTGTGAGTAACTTAGCTATTCTTAGCAATACAATGATCTAAGACAACTTTGAAGGATTTATGATGAAAAATGCTATCCATACCCAGAAAAAGAACTGACGGAGTCTGAATGCAAATCAAAGCATACTTTTTTTTTACTTTCTTTATTTTTCTTGGGTTTTTATTTTGGTCTATGTTTTCTTTTATAGCATAACTAATATGGAAACATGCTTTGCATGACTACACATGTATAACCTATATAAAATTGTTTGCCTTCTCAGTGATGGGGGTAGGGAGTGAGGGAGAGAATTTGGCACTCAGTTTTAAAAATTAGTGTTGAAAATTGTTTTTTACATGGAATTGGGGGCAAAATAAAATAGTAATTTTTTAAAAGAGAGATTTGTGGTCACCTTGTATGTACTGGGAATATGTGATGGAAACTTTGCTGAAGCTTGAGTATAGCCAGACAAGTTGCTGTGTGACCAGAGAATGACAGGCTATCTCAAGGGGAAGAGACTCAGCAAGAGAGCATCCCTAGGCTGGTAGTACAGAGAGTAGGGTACACTCACTTCAAGGAGATCTGTCTCTCCTGTTGGCCAAGGAAAATCCTTAAGGCTTTTCCTCTGGGAGATTGAAAACTTTCAGACCAAAACCCAACTTTTCATCTGAGGGTGAGAAAGACCTATTTGGGGTCCCACGCTGGAAGCCACTGGGATCTGCCCAGCTTGTAGAAGTATGGTACAATAAAAAGAGTGGTGGATCACAAGTCTGAAGGCTTGAGTTCAAATCCTGATTCAGCTATGAGCTACTTGTATAAGCATACTCAGGCTATTTACCTCTTCCAGGGTTTAGTTCATTGTTTTTAAAAGGAGGGGAGTTGGACTAGGGGACCTCTAAGGTCCCTTCCAGCTCTAGATACATGATCCTTGAAGAGAGATACTCAAGGCAGCTGGGAGCATGAGACTTTCCATAGGGGGAGTTGCTGGTAATGGAACTTGTAGGAGTGATAGAAAATGCTATAGGGTATCCCAAAAGTCTTAGAGCAGTTTTGAGTAAAACTGCACTAGGTCTTCTGGGACATCCTGTACTACTGAAGTCACTCAGCCATTACATTGCAGAAGGCAGATAGCCAAAAACCATCTGTTTGGAGCAACAGGGAGCTACTTTGCATATTAAATCAATCAAAAAGTATTAATTGTGCCTGCTATGTGCCATCTTCAAGAGCAGGAGCTATCTTGTTTTCCTATTTGTATCCTCAGCTCTTAATACCGTGCTTTGCAGAAGGGAAATATTTTAATAAATGTATTTTCATTCATTCCTTTATTTACTCATTATTCCTACTACAAGGGGTTAGCACTTGTATAACCTCTTTGGCAGAGGGCTACTCATTGGAGGCACCACTCATTTTCTCAAGAATTCTCTATTTGCTTTCCTTGTTCTTTCAATAAAAATTGTTCAGCCATGTCAGACTTTTCGTGACCCCATTTGGGATTTTCTGGGCAAAGATACTGCAGTGGTTTGCCATTTCTTTCTCCAGCTCATTTTACATATGAGGAAACTGAGGCAAACAGGGTAAAGTGACTTGCCCAGGGTCACACAGCTAGTAAGTGTCTGAGGTTGGATTTAAACTCAGATCTTCCTGACTCCATGTCCATCAGTCTGTCTACTGTGACACCTAGTTACCCAAGAAACAGCATAGTGTAACAATTAGAGAACTACCTTCATAGTCAGGAAGAACTGGGTTTAAGATTCTTCTCTGTTCCATACTGACTGACTCTAAGTAAGTCAGTTAACCTCTCACTGCCCCATGAAATACTCTAAGAATACACATTGCAGAGTAATGCATATCTGCGTAAGTAGATCCTTACCAAGTAATGATAATCATAGCTCACAGTTACATAGCTCTATAAGATTTACAAAGAACATACACTATCTCATTGGAACCTCACGACAACCCTGTGAGTGAGGTGCTATTATTATTAATCCCCATTTTGCATATGAGAAAACTGAAGCTGAAAAGTTAAGTGACTTCCTCAGGATCACACAGCTATTATGTGTCTAAGTCAGGATTTGAACTCAGCCCTTCCTGACTCAAAATCCAATGCCCTAATCACTGAGTCATCTATCTACCAGTAAATAAATGATTGAACAAACAAATAAACACATAAATGAACAAATTCATAAATAAGCAATCAAATAAATAAAAAAATAAATGTGTTTGTATATAATAGAGATGCATGTATAGACTCATTTGCCTTTAAGGTTTCATTATACTTTTTTTTTGGCTTTTTGGAGGGCAATTGGGGTCAAGTAACTTGCCCAAGGTTACACGGCTAGGTTTTTTGTGTGGGTGTTAAGGGTCTGAGGCCGGAACTGAACTCAGGTCCTCCTGACTCCAGGTCCTCCTGACTCCAGGCTCACTGTGCCACCTAGCTGCCCTCATTATACCTTTACAAAAACACACAGGGAGCTATTATCTGTGTGTGTAGCAAAGTACATAGGCAGCTAAGTGGCAAACTTCTAAGCATTGGGCTTAGAATCAGGATGACTTATCTTCATGAGTTCAAATCTAATCTCAGACACTAGTTGTGTGACCCTGAGCAAGTCACTTAACCATGTTTGCTTCAGTTTCCTCATCTGTAAAATGAATGGAGAAGAAAATGGCAAACCACTCCAGTATTTTTGCCAGGAAAACCTATGAAGAGTTGGACACAGATGAAACATCAACAGATAATAAAGTACCGTGTTTATGACTGAAGCTGACAGCAGTATACTGGCAGAAAAAAACCCTTTCCCTGTATCTTTTCAGGACAGAGTGTATGAATAAAAAAGAAGCAAAAAAATTCCCCAAAGTATACTAAGACCTTCTAACATATGGACTGCCTTTAGAAGTAATGAATAGTCTCAGATTCCAGTATGGAAAAGGATGGACTTTTTTTCTTTTCTTCCTTCCTTCCTTCCTTCCTTCCTTCCTTCCTTCCTTCCTTCCTTCCTTCCTTCCTTCCTTCCTTCCTTCCTTCCTCCTTCTTTCCTCTATGCTGATGGATTTCTGCTTTCCTTTTGAACTCTTTTGTACTTCAAGAATAAAACATGCCAACAACCCAGGTACAGGGAGCCATAAGAGGTCATGTCCAATCATTAACACCTTCCCCAGGGAGTCTTCTCTGGAGGATTATCTGTGGTATGGAGTGAGTCAGACATTGACACTGTTGTGGGCAGCAGCCACAGTTCTGCTGGTATAAATCAGTCACAGTCTGAGGCTTTAGCACCCAGGTATCGAGAGGGTACAATCAGAAAATCAATCTTAACTGGCTAGTCAAGGGTGATCCAATGTCAGGAAATCTAAAACCACCACTCAGCTTGGAAGCCAAGCTAGAAACAGCTAAGGTAAGGAGGCAACAGACTGTTCTCTGACACACACTGCCTGGGTGACCTTGGATCTCAGTTCTTCATCTGTAGAATGAAGGCTAGACTTGAGCTTCCTCTCAGCTCTAGATCAAGGATTCTATATAGAAACAATCCTCCTGGGCCTTAATTTCCTCTTCTGTAAAATTAAGAGACTGGACTAAATCTCTAAATCTCTCTCTTCCAGCTCAAGGTTTAGCAGAGCTCAAATGAGCACTATAGGCATGGATTATGCAAGGTTCTGTCAACTTGGCAATGCTTAAACACCTTCCACTCCAGAGGTGTCCTGGTAAATTACAGTAATAATAACTAGCATTTATATTTAGGAGTAGGTAGGTCTGGTCTTAAGGCATTTACTTGCTATGTAATTGTGGGTATGTCACTATTTGCTTCAGTTTCCTCATCTGTAAAATGAGGAAGCAGGGAAGTTATTATTGTCCCCATTGTACAGGTAAGGAAACTGAGGTTCCCTAAAGTCAAGTCTCTGAGATCAAGGCTAGACTTCCCCTGCAGGCAAGATCAAGTGGTTACAAGTATAGGGATGGCATGACTGTGGAGGCAGGGAGGTGGACATGCTCTTTCCCCGAGGGTTGTTGTAAGGATCAAATGAAATAATAACTGTAAAGTACTTAGCACAGTGCTTGGCACAGAGTAAGCACTACATAAATATCATCTATCCTATGTGCCAGGCACTGAGCTAAGCACTTTATAATTATTTTCTCATTTGATCTTCACAACAACCCTAGGAGATAGGTGCTATTATTATCCCCAATTTACAGTTGGGGAAACTGAGGTAAAGTGGTTTGCCATTTCCTTCTCTGGTGGATTAAGGCAAACAGAGGGCAAGTAATTTCCCAGGGTCACACAGCTAGAAAGTGTCTGCGATTGAATTTGAACTCAGGTCTTCCTGACTCCAGGTTCAGAACTCTATTTACTTCAACGTGTAGATCTCCTACTGTGTCTCCCCCCCCCCCAAATAAATAATTTCCACTACAACTTTTCAGTTGAATCCACATTATTAATATTTTCTCTATCACTTTCTTAAGTCTAGAAATCAATAAAATAATAAATCAAACCCGTGTTTGTAGCTTTTGCTGATTTCTGAGGTGTAAATGCTTACACTGAAAATTTAACAACTGGCTTTCAGGAACCAATTCAAGCTGGCTCCAGCATATTCCTGCCTCACCCCCAAGTACCCATACACATAGACACATCTACAGGGTCAGGACAGTGAGTCTGGAAGTCTGTATATGTGTTTTTATTCCCATTTGTCTGGTGAGGAAATAGAGGCCAGGAGAGCTGTACACAAGGTCAGAAAGATAATCAAGTCATCCAAGCCTCTTTCTGCAAGGAGCGCATTGTTCCTTGTGCGGTCTATTCAGCCATACAGATGAGGAACTGAGAAAGAAGTGTGCAATGTGTTTATCAAATGTCATCACCTGAAGAGAGTAGATTTGTTCATCAGTATTTCCCCTGAGAGCAATTTCCCTACAATGAGCGATGACATTTACGACTCTGAAAAGTGCTGGGGAAACATATTTCTTGCCAGTTCCCTTCAGGCTATAATGCTTCTCTCTCTCTCTCTCTCTCTCTCTCTCTCCCTCTCTCCCTCCCCCTCTCTCTCTCCATCCCGCCCTCTCCTCTCTCTCCCTTTCTTATTCTTTCTCCTTCTCCTTTCTTTTCCCCCTACCTTCCTCTTTCTCCTCTTCACTCTCTTCTCCTCTCTCTACCTCTCTTCCTTCCTCCTCTCTCCCTTTCTTTTTCTTTTTTACTCACCTCCTCTCCCCCTTCCTTTCTTCTTTTACCTTCTCAACCCTTTTTTCTCTCCCAAAGCTGCCTTTAGATTTTCTTGGGTGGACCATTTTGGAATAACTGGTTTGCTCTTTTATTTCACAATTTAAAACTTATAGCCTAAGATTCTCATCTTTATGCATCAGTGACTAAGCTGAAAATCACTCCACTCATTTTATTTATAGGATCATAGATTCAGAGCTGGAAGTTATCTTAGAAGCCAAAGGAGGTCAACCCTTTCATTTTGTAGATGAAGAAACTGAAGCGCAGAGTGGTTTAATATCTTGCTGAAGGTCTTATTATCCTTTATTCTAGGATTTGAACCCAGGTTCTCTTGATTTTATGTCTAGTGCTTTATGGCCCTTTATACCCAGCCAAGATAGAAGCCAATCAGCAGAGCCAGCCCTACGGCAATAAGGACCAGGTAGTTTCCCAGATTAGGATTCCCCAACAGATCAATCTTCAGCCCTTTTACTATTTAAAAAACAACCAAAAAAAACCCAATTCAACAATTCTCGAATGAATAAAGTCCAAACTCCTTAGCTCAACATCAAAGGCCTTCTACAATGTATGGCCTCACCATGTCCAGCCTTAGCTCTCATCATCTTCTTCTGTGGATGCTATTCCAGTCAAACTGGACTTCGCTCCAACTCTTGTATTGCCCATCAACTCATGTCTTTGCCACACGTGTTGCTGAGTCTTCAAATGCCCTCTTGGCATCTTATTCTCCATCTCTATCCATTGAAAACCTATCCTTTCTTCAAGTTCTGGCTCAAATGTCACTTCCATAAAGCCCCAGCTAGAAAATGCACGTCTTTTGAGGGCAGGGACTCTGCATTTTTTGTCTTTAGAACTGTAGAACATAGTTCAGTACTTTGTCCAAAGCAGGGATTCATTGAAGGCATGTGGAGCCAAATGGACTTTCCTTCCTGAGGTATCCTAGGATCCTCCTTTTACTTATTATTTGACCATCTTATGTTTTATCATAATTATATATCAATTACATCCTATTACATTATATGTACATGATGTGATATGATATATGTGTATTATATTATAATCCCTATGTACCTATTAAATATCTCCTGACCATTTCTGCATATGTTTTATCTCTCCTGCTAGGTTGCAAGGATACCTCAAGGGTAGAAATAATATTGTTCTTCTCATATTTATATCCCCAGGACCTAGTATGGTGCCCTGTACATAGTAAGTGCCTAGTCAACAGTTGTTGACTAAATGAATGAATGAATGACCCTGATATGGAGAATCATAGGGCTGAAGGCTCCCACTATGACCCTTTATGTCTAGCTCATGGACTTCTAAAATAACAGTGGGCCACAGGGAACTGAGAAAGATGAACAATGGATATTTCAATAATTCACAGGCTGAAAGAGGGAGCATAGCTTCTAACTTGCTTTCATGCTAAGAAAATTCTCTGATATTAAAACTTTGCCCATCAGCCCCCCACGCACTTTCCCAGCATTGTCCTCCAGCCCAGCAACCTCAATACTTCAGAGGAGCCTTACCTAACCATACAGCAGCTGGGGAGCCCAACTTAGACTGTGATTTCACTGATAGTGGAGGGCCCTACTAATGTCAGTGTCTTTCCTACTGACCTACCTGGTCTGAAATATTCACCATCAGGATCAGCCCTGAGAGTCAGAACACAAGAGGTTGAAGAGACTACTCATGTCCCCAGGTCTACTCTTCTCCAGAGGTCATCTAATTCACACCTTGCCAGAAAGCATGAATCCTTGATGACAATCAACAAAATTAATTGTTATACTGTTTCCAGAAGGTTTCTGGGAGAAAAGACCCATGTTACCTGAGAAAGATAAGAGAACACTATTGGCATGAGAATTCTCTGTTAAGTACCCTTCACCCCTTAGCCCATAAGCATGGGTGAAATTTTCAGACTAGCTCTCTGTTACTTTGATGGGCACAAAGAGCCAGGCTCTAAGGGAATAGAACACAAGGGAGAGATGAGAGTGTGGTAAAAAGCAGGTTCCATCTGTGATTCATTCCTCCTCTGTGTTCCACAGTCCCTCACTAATACTGCATAGGCCCTGACTCTGCCCTTTTAGTGTGAGAAGGGAAGGGTATGTGAAGTGGATGGGCCTGGGCAGGTCAGAATAAAGGAATTAAAATGGGGAAGGTAGATGCTGAATGAGGAGGTCCCTGATGTAGGTATAGGAGGAATGGAGGGGGGTAAGGATAGAAAGCAGAAGACAAATTTTGCCTTTCCTTCCAGCAATCCACCTAGCTAATTGCCCCACTCCCTACCCAAATGTGCTCATCAACTTCCAGTCACTGGCCACCCACCAGTTTTGGCCTCCCTTTTCCCCAAGGTGTTGGAGGTTAAAGCCCTTTGGGACTAGTGTCTCCCAAATCCTTGATCCTTTATCTTCAGAGAATCATGGCATTTGAAAGTTTGAAGGTACCTTGTAGCACCCACCTAGGACAGCTTGTATGTGAAAGAGTTTCCCTACCTGATAAGTGGCTATTTCAGTGTTTCATGAAAGCTTACCAGGAGGGGGAAACCAGTACTTCCTAACAAATTATGCTTTTGGACAGCTCTGACTGTTAGGAAGCTTTTTTTCCTAATATCAATCCTAAATTGGCCACCTTGCAATTTCCACCCATTGTTTCTGCTTTTGCCCTCTGAGGCCAAAATGGAACGAGTCAGTTGAATCTCTTGTCCACATGTCCATTTTTTAAATACCTGAAGAGAATAACTGTGACCTCTGCTGGATCTTCTCCAAGCTAAACCTTTCCATTTCCTTCAGCTGATGTACATGTGTCATGGACCCAAGCCCTTACTATCGTGATTGCCCCACTCTGGATGCTCTCCAGATTATCAATATTCTTAAGCAGTGATCCCCAGAACTGAATGCATTACTCTGGGTGTGGTCTGACCAGCAGGGCAGCAGGGAGACCATCACCTCTCTGTTTCTGAAAGCTATGTATGCATCTCTTAATGCAGCCCAAAACCTCATTATCTTATTTTTGGCCACCCCATCCCACTGCTGACTCACAGTGAACTTGTAGTTCATTAAAACCCCTCCTTTAAAACACCTACCACCTGGCCTCTCTCCATGCCCTCAACTTGATCTCCTGTTTTGTTTTGTTTTAAGAAGTAGCGTTCAGGTGCCGTGTGGCTAGGGAAGGGGCTGTGTGGAACACTCAGAAGGAATAGGTGAGGAAGAGAAATCTTCAAGCCCTGGGTTCTCCCTGTTCTTCTGCTTCTCTGATAGCCTGGACGTTGGCAGAAGTGTGGAGATGGAGGTGAGGAAGTAGTGAGGAAGTAACATTGTACATCAGAAAAAAGGGAATGGAGGAGGAGTCCGAAGATCTGGATTTGAATCCTAGTGGTGCTTTGTATGATCATGAGCAAGTCACTTAATTTCCCTGACCCTCAATTTGTTCATATGTTTTTTTTAGACTTGATGATTCCTAAGATCTCTTTGAACTCTTAAACCAATAATCCATGGAGACCAATGAGTAAATCTCAGACTCAATTCCAATTCAATATCTCTATCCAAAAGTTCCCATTTCCTCCCTTAGAAGTTTCTCTGTTAGGAAATCTTTCATAGTCTTGAAATGAAACTGCCCAGGGAGCCCCCAAATAGAAGGCTCTTCATGTTGCCCCTTATTGTTTCTGCCTCTACTTTTTATTTTCTTTCTGTGACTTCATTTTTATAGGGAATGCCTGGTGAAAAACTTCATCCACCAATGGAGATAAATACCAGCTCTGCAATTTACAGTCTTGGAGATTTGTCTGGGGTAATGAGAGGTTAGATGATTTGTCCAAGGTCGCAGAGTTGGAATGCATCTGAAGTCACACTTGAACCTAGGTCTCCCTGACTCTATGGCCAGTACTCTATCCACAATGTAATGCTGTCACTACATTTTAGAAAGACTTTTCTTTGAAATTATAACTCTGGCCCACACTTCTGATCCCTTCTCTTTCTCCACAATAAATCAACCAAGTCATAACTGTCTTGGATGGACATTTAAAATATAAGTGCAGTGGAGGTTAGATTGGAGTACATTCTATGGAGCATGCCTGAGTATAGACTTGGAGGCCCATCCCATGGTGCGTGTGTTGAGACCCCTGGTCCCTTCTAGAGACATGTATACACTCAGACCTGGAGTCTCTGATGTTTTAGGATGTTATAGCTATGCCTTGGCCCCTGTGATGGCAAGAAGAGAAGGAGATACCTCAAAAGAGGACTGGCTATTTTGGCCATAAGGAGCTGCCCATAAGGTAGGCAAAGGAGAAGCACCTTCTGCTCTTATTCTCTTCTTCCTCTCTCTGGAATGTAAGTGTGCTCTCTCTCTCTCCTCTCTCTCTCCCTCTCTAACTCTCTCTCTCTCTCTCTCTCTCTCTCTCTCTCTCTCTCTCTCT